>NC_067480.1:65964689-66271011 GCF_947179515.1 Apodemus sylvaticus | reverse complement strand
GGGGGCCTCATATCAGCTGGTGTATGCTGCCTGTTTGGAGGTCCAGTGTTTGAGAGATCCTGGGGGTCCAAACTGAGACTGCTGGTCCTCATACAGGGTCGCCCTCAGCTTCATTCAGCCTTCCCTAATTCAACAGCAGGGGTCATCTGGAGATACAGTCCACAGAACTCAAAAAGATCAACAAACTGAAGGGCCCAAGTGAGGATTCCTCAGGCCCACCTAGCAGGAAGATGAAAGCAATCACAAGTGGGGAGGAGGGAGGGGCCTGGGAGGGAGAGTGGATCCGGTGGGAAAGAGAGAGGAGAGGGGAACCTGATCTGACATTGGGGGTGGTGGGGTGGGGAAGGACTGAAGTCTAGCAGAAAGAATGGGAGCAGGCAACCTGGGGAGAAAGGAAGTTGGGGGGGGGGGCCTCCAGAATGCACCAGAGACCCGGGAGATGAGAGGCTCACAGAACTAAAAGGGAGGGACCTTAGGTGAAATGCCTAATAGTGAGGAGAGGGAACTTATGGAGCCCGCCTCCAGAGGAAGACAGGGCATCAAATGAGGGAGAGGAGGGCCATACCATAGTCATAACTCTGACCCATAATTGTTCCTGTTAGAAAGGAAAGGGGAAATCATTTGAAATGTAAATAAGGAATATATTGAATAAAAAACAAAAGAAAGAAAGAGAGAGAGAGAGAGAGAGAGGGAAGGAAGGAAGGAAGGAAGGAAGGAAGGAAGGAAGGAAGGAAGGAAGGAAGGAAGGAAGGAAGGAAGGATTACAGGGATGGAAATGGAGAGGAGCCTGAGGAAAAGAAGGTCCAGCCACAGGCTCAAAGTGGGATCCAGCGCAAGGGAAGGTCCTAAGGCCTGACACTGTTACTGAGGCTATAGAGAACCCACAAAACGGGACACTCCTTTTTGTGAAAAATGACAGCACTCCTGAAAAACCAACAAGCAGCTGAGCCAGATGCAGACATTTGCACCCACCAGTTACCATTTGAACCATTTGAATTATAATTTGGAGAATTAGAAACAGGGGTCTGTCTGGAAGTGACCACCAGGAGCTCTAGTTTTCAGTGTGTGTGGTGGGATTTGCCTGTCCCAAATACTTAGGGGGCTAAGGTGAGCCTGGGACTCAAGGCCAGTCATAATGAGAACTTTTCCTCAAAAAAGAAAAAAAAAAAAGCCCAATTTTGCATTGTCATAAAGATGACCTGGAACCAATATAAACAGTTAATCTCACCTGGTAATCTGAAAAATTATTTAAAAAAGACATGCTCTCAGTCCCTGGTGGGATTCTCACAAAGAGTAGGGATGTCAGGGCACAAGAAGCAGGCCAGAAGCCTCCGTGTTCACAGGAGCTAAGGGTGGAAAGCACCTGAAGAAAAGGCATAGAATAAAGTGTAGCCTAAGGAGTCACAGTCCAAGCAGCAGCAGCTGCATGTGCTGCTGCTGAAAACATGGGTGACATCAAGAAGGACAAGCAAGCTAGCACAGGGGGCTTAGAAACCAAAAGAGTGCCAAAAAAATCTATGGGGACCCATAGACTCTGCAAAATATGGCATGAGCTAATACACACGTCAGTACTAAATAACTAAGGAAGATAATTGTGAATAATTTTACAGTGACCTCATAAAGAACAAACTTGAGTTCTCTTGTCTACTCTCCATTTATGCTTTGGGGACTTAGGCTGAGCCCAGATGAGAGGAGAATATGGAAATTCAACTGCCAGTTTGGTTGTAACATTTGAGTCATCTTTCTTTCCTCTCTCTCTCTCTCTCTCTCTCTCTCTCTCTCTCTCTCTCTCTCTCTCTCTCTCATTTCTTTTATATATGAGTACACTGTTTCTGTCTTCAGACACACCAGAAGAGGGCACCAGATCCCATTACAGATGGTTGTGAGCTACCTTGTGGTTGCTGGGAACTGAACTCCAGACCTCTGATAAAGCAGTGTTCTTATCCGCTGAGACATCTCTCCAATGTCCTCAAAGATCTGTTTGCTGTCTGCCCATGCTTCATTGCTCCATCCATGTCAAAGAGATACAGGGGAGCGTTCACTTCATCTTGTCAGAGTGAAAATGTTAATCATATTGTCTTAAATAAAACATAGGACCACATAAAGTCTACTCTAATTTATTCTGTAAAACTTACCTGGGAATTAATCAACTACAGAAGATTTAAAATTAGATACTACTCATAAGCGTAATTCAAAAGTACCATGAAAATATATGTATAAACCAACCAATTGTTACCAAGTTTTGTTTATTTTAAAAATGAACATGAAGTGATTTAATGTTGGAAAAATCACAAAACAGACCAAAGTGATGAAACAATTTGACTATCTTGATAGAGGAAAGCATTGTAAAGATGAGTTACTCATGTATGTATGTATATATACATGGGTATATGTTTATGTATGTATATATGTATATATTCCCTGAAAATGACAAATAAGAAGCTTCCTTAATTTAATTCAATTTTTAAAATGGGGCTGGAGAGATGGTTCAGTGAATAGGAGTGCAATTGTGAGGACCTGGGTTCAAATCCTCAGATGGCCCAGCATGGTTGCATGAATGCCTGAAAGCCCAGTGCTGTGGGGAGCGGAGACAGGCTGCTGAAGCCCCCGACCTCCAACCTAGCTTCAGGTTTCCTGACTGACCTTGTTTCAGTGGGCTGAGGAAGAGTGCGACAGAGCAGAAGTCCTGATGTCCCTCTGTCCTATACACACATCTGTGCACTTGCACAACACACACACACACACACACACACACACACATGTGAGCACAAAGGAGAGAGAAGACTATAGTCTGGGGTATGGCTCAGCTGGTGCTTACTGATAATGCGCAAGGCCCTGGGCTCCATTCCCTGGTGTGCATAGTGTAGTGTCCAAAGTAGTGACTGTCTATTGTCCAAGCACTTTGGAGGTGGAAGAGCAAGGATCCAAAGTTCAAGGCCAGCCTCAGTTACACAGAGAATCTAAGTCCAGCCTGGGATATATGAGACTCTGCTTCAAAAAAAAGGAAAAAAAAAAAAACGGAAAAAAGAATACTATACTAAAACAGAAACAATTCCTTTAAAATCAGGAAGGAGAATGTCCCTAGTGCTACTTTTGTTCCGTTTCAGCCACCAAGAAGACAACAGATACCATGTCATAGATAAACTGTACAATATCATAAGCCCTTACAGAGTAGCTGAGGTAGACTGAATGTGAGGGACTATCGAAGAACCAGAAATGTTCTAGTCATGGTGCGGAAGATCAGGGCCTGACCGGCTCACTCCCACTGGGGACAGAGAAACTAATAAATGCTTGCCATGATCTATAGCTGAGGGGAAAGTATGGGGTTTGAGCACTGGAGTGACAGAAAGTTAGCTTCTGATGAGAAGTTAGTAGAAAAGCTAAGTAGGATAACTTTCCTTGCTGCCCTTCCCCACTGAGAGTGTGCAGGCATGCAGACTGTGGTTGGCTACCTCCTCTGTGAGGTAATACCCATTGCCTCTAGGGGCTGCATGACCCTACCTGGCAACACTAGTGAGACCCAGCTTATTGCCCTCAGAAGAAGACAATTTTTTCTTCTTTGGTTGTAGGGCTCTTATCACACAAGGCTCTATGGAAAAATATTAATAATGTTAAATTTTTGTAGTTCATTTTGAAATGAACAAGGCTTTCATGATACATCTTGTCTTTGAAGATGAGAATACAAGAAGACAGGTAGTCACAAAAGCAAGTCTTTGTCTTAGTTAAGGTTACCGTAATAGCAAAACAAGATAGCACAGACTAATGTTATGATAAAAAGATTTCTCTCTGCTCTGGGGGAGTCTGATACGGGAGGTAGCATGATTGGGCTCTAGTGGGGACACTTTTAGATTCATAGATTGCTATTTTCTTTTGTATCCTGCAAAAGTGGGGAAAGAAAGGGGTGAACTAACTTTCTAGTATCTATTATAAGGATACTGTCTTAGCTCTATTTCCTATGCAACGATAAAATAACCATGACAAAACTCAATGGTGAAAGGGTTTGTTTAGCTCGCAGGCCCAGGTTACAGTCCTTTCCAGTTTGGAAAGCATACCATGGTGGCAGAGATTGTAGCAGCTGGCCACATTCCATCTACAGTTGGAAGAACAGCAGTGAATGCATGCACATATACCAGCTTGTTTCCCCCTTTAATGCAGTCCAGGATCTATAAGGAATGATCCTGCCCACAGTGGACAGGTCTTCTCGCCTCAATTAATGTAGTTAAGACAGCCCTAATCTAAATAATCCCTCATAGGTCCTGCCTCTTACATATCTAGTTAACAATACCCACAATCGCAATCTAGCCCTATCACTTCAAACACAGCACCTTTGTTTCTCAAGACAGGGTTTCTCTGTGTACTACTGGCTATACTGAAACAGATTTTGCAGACCAGGCTGACCTTGACCCAGAGATCCATATGCCTCTGCCTCCCAAATGCTGAGATTAAAGGGATGTGACACCACTGCCCAGATAAACACATCACTTTTTTTATTGGATATTTTCTTTATTAACATTTCAGATATTATCCCCTTTCCAGGTCTCCCTTCCGGAAACCCCACATCCCACCCTGCCTTCCCCTGCCTCTCCACCACCTACCCACTCACTTCCACCTTCCTATCCCAGTATTCCCCTACACAGGGGCATTGAGCCACATCAAGACCAAGGGCCTCTACTCTCATTGATGCCAGATAAGGCCATCCTCTGCTACACGTGGGTCTGGAACCATAGGTCCCTCCATATGAACTCTTTGGTTGGTGGTTTAGTCCCTGGGAGCTCTCGGGGAGAGGGGGTGTCTGGTTGGTTGATGTTGTTAGTCCTATGGGGTTGCAAACCACTTCAGCTCCTTCAGTCTTTTCTCTAACTCCTCCACTGGGGACCCCATGCTCACTTCAATGATTGACTGTGAGTATCTGCCTCTGTATTTGTCAGGCTCTGGCAGAGCCTTTCAGGAGACAACCATGCCTGGCTCCTGTCAGCAAGCACTTCCAGGCATCCACAATAGCTTCCTGGTTTGGTGGCTGTATATGGGATGGATTCCCAGGTGGGGCAGTCTCTGGATGACAGATTTCCTTCAGTCTTTGCTCTACACTTTGTCTCCATATATCCTCCTGTGAGTACTTTGTTCCCCCTTCTAAGAAGCACTGAAGTATCCACACTTTGGTCTTCCTTCTTATTGTAGTCTGTGAATTGTATCTTGGGTACTTGGAACTTTTGGGCTAATATCCACTTATCAGTGAGCAAACACATTACTTTTAACCCACAACCTTCTACCTCTTGTCCCCATAGCCTTTTTTTTTTTTTTTGGATGCAAGGACACGAGTCAGTTTATTGTCGGAGTCCGGGCTGACACATATCTCACACAGGAGATAGAGGAGTCGACCGTCCCCATAGGCTTATGACCATTTTATACTATAAAAATATATTCATTACAATCTAAAAGTTCCCATATCCCAGTGTGGTGGTTTGAACAGCTTCAAGTATTTCAATCCTTGGCCATATGCAGTGTGACAATTAGGCAGTGTGGCCATGTTGGAGTACTTCACTATGTAGATGGGCTCTGAGGCCTTCTGTGCTCAAGTTCTGTCCAGTGTGGAATGAGAGTGTCCTCCTGGAGGACTCTCAGTTCCTTCTGCAGCACTAAATCTGCCTGCATGATGATAATGGGCTGAACCTCTGAAGCTATAAGCCAGCTCCAATTAAATGTTTTCCTTTACAAAAGCTGCTTGGTTATGGTGTCTCTTCACAGCAATAAAACTCAAACTAAGATACACAACTTTATTCTCATAGTCATTAAGAGTTCCAAAACTTTAAAAGTCCAAAGTCTCTGTCTCTGTCTCTGTCTGTCTCTCTGTCTCTGTCTCTCTCTCTCTCTTGGTTTTTTGGATTTGTTTTTTGGTTTTTTTTTTTTTTTTTTGGTTTTTTTTTGTTTTTGTTTTTTGTTTTTCAAGACAGGGTTTCTCTGTGTAGCCCTGGCTGTCCTGGAACTCACTCTGTAGACCAGGCTGGCCTCAAACTCAGAAATCCACTGGCCTCTGCCTCCCAGAGTGCTGGGATTACAGGCACGTGCAACCACTGCCCAGCAGTCCAAAGTCTCTTAACTGTGAACTCCTATAAAAAAAAATAACAAAGCAATCAAACAAAAACAAGTTACATGCTTCCAATATATAACAGCACAGAATAAACATTCTTATTCTAAAAGGGAAGACTAAGAGCATAAAATGAATAAAAATACCAAAGCAGAACTAAATTCCAGCAGGGCAGGCATAAAAGCCTATAGCTCTTTGTACAACATCTGGAGCTTGTGATGTTATTAATGTGAAAGCCTATAGCTCTTTGCACAACATCTGGAGCTTGCGATGTCATCAGTGTGATTCCAGAAGGATTTGGAAGCCCTGTTCGTCCCACCTTGCTGCTTACAGCACACACAGCTTCTCTCTTGGGCCACTCACCATCCTTGCAGCTCTTCTTGGCAGACCTGCCATGGACCTGGCATCGCTGACTTTCTGGGATCTCCACTGCCACGTAGGTGTCATCTTCACACAATAGCATCTCAGGGCCTCTCTTCAGGGTTTGCAAGTCTGACACGCAGTGCCTGTCCTCAGCTGAACTCCATGGTCTCTTCAATTTTGCATCTTCCATGCCTTCAAAACCAGCACCTTGTGACAACATTGCCAATTTCTGCTTCCAGTTTCAAATCAGGCCAGCGCCTTAGCCAGCAGCTGGATAAGCTACTGTGTTCTTGCCAAGAACACACTTTCCTGTTGTCCCAGTGTCAAGTACTAGGTTTCTCTAAAATCTCCTTAACAGTTATAGAAGTTTGCAGATTTTTGTTTCTGCACCTTCCCTCTCTGCAATTTTACCTTTCCCACACACCTTTCCTTCACCAAACAAATTAGCTCATCATCTTCAAATGCAACTTCACTTAAGTTCTTAGAACAAGATCAGAACAAAGATAGGTTCCTTAACAAAATGTCACACAAATGGCCCCAGCCAAGTTCACGGCAGAGTCCTTGGTTCTCTTTGAAGCCTCATGAGCCAGACCTTTGCTGTTCTTCACTCCATCCCTCTATACACTGTTGTCTTCCAAGATGCCACTAGAACACCCTGTTAAGCCCTGTTTACAATACTGAGTGGTTTTTCTATCCCAAAGTTCAAAAATTCTTAAACGTTACTCTCACAAAACAGTTGCAAAGGCCTAAAAGTCATGGGTCACCTTTGTCACAATAGCAAACCCACTTCTCGCTACCAGCTTCTCTCTGTCTCAGCCTTTTTTCCTGTTTCTTGGATAAAAGACCCAATCATAACCAACTTATGAGAGAAAGGGTTTATTTAGCTCATGATTGGAGGTTATATTCCACCATAGCATGTAAGTCATGTGTGGCAGGAGCTTGAAGTACCTGGTCACATTACATATGCAGTCGGGAAAGAGAACCGAACGCATGCATGTGTGCTCAGCTTCTACTCTTACAATCCAGAATCCCATGCCTAAGGAATGGTCCATCCATGGAAGACAGGTCTTCCCACCTCAAGATAATAAAGAGAATCCTTTATAGACATTCTGAGACTAAGCTTAATCTAGACAACCTCTCATAAATATTCCCATAGCTCTGTTAACAATCCTAGCCATGCCAGGCGGTGGTGGCACACGCCTGTAATCCTAGCACTCTGGGAGGCAGAGGCAGGTGGATTTCTGAGTTCGAGGCCAGCTTGGTCTACAGAGTGAGTTCCAGGACAGCCAGGGCTACACAGAGAAACCATGTCTCAAAATAACCAAATTCCAAAACAAAACAAAACAAAACAAAACAAAAACCAAAAAAACAAAAAAACAAAAAACAACAATCCTAACCATCATAACTATTAATTCTGTTATGGAGGGTTTATTTTTGTGACCTAATTTATCCTACAAAGTCCTCATCTCCATGTGTCCTACAGTTTAGGCTAATTTCAACATAAGCGCTTGTAGGGTGGGTACAACTGTTTTTGACCATTCAGTCCTACAAAGCTGAATCCTAGCTATTTATTAGGATCATATTTAATTACTTTTTCTCGACCAAATATGCACTGCCAAGATCTTTGGAACTGGACAAAGACATACTTATCCCCCCCTAACCTTTTCTTCACCTTTATCCCCACACAAATGACCTATTTTCCAGGGTTTTGTTTGTTTGTTTGATACCAGTGATATTTCCACTACCATTTCTGTTCCTTCACTCCCCCTTCCCTGTCTGCTTATCAGCTAGATTGTATAATTGTGAAGACAGCTTCCCTTAATTTTTCTCTTAATGAAAAAACAGTGTTGACTGTAGAACAGATGCATGTGTAGTTTATGAGAGAGAAAGCTGGTTCCTCTGTGCTGTGTGGCAATCGGGTGATGCAGGTGGGATGGAGATGTCCAGTGAATCTTATCGTTAGAGTCATGGTTTTCTGGTTGCTTTACTTACATTAGCCTTCGTGTAGCCAATCTCAATTCAGAGATCAGGATGGTTGGGAATCTAATAGGTTGATAAGCAACTAAACTGAATTTCTTGTTCACAAAAACTGAGTGACCCCATATCAGTTGGAGGTGAAATTTGCCCATAACTAGATTTTCTCTTTAGAATTGAGTCAGCCATTCCCTAGAGACAGAATTTTAATCAAAATATCCATCTTTATCAGTAACTGTCCTTAATTTGGAGGCTAGTCCCTAGATTGAGGTGATTTATTTCAAGCCTGAAAAGGGTTCTAGAAGGTTCTTAGAATTTCAAGGTCTCAAGGGAGCTTTCAGGGAGCCAGCCAAGAGGAGGAGAGAAGCACTGTGTTCCCTTGTTTAGCACACAAGTCACACATGTGTCACCTAATACAGCTACTGTTCCAATGAGAATGCTGCAAAACTTCAAATAAAATGTAAAAGGATAAAAACAGTAGGATTTATACTACCTAAAAGATTTTACAGAATGTCAGGAAACCCTGATAATGAGACCACAAGGTAAGTGCAGCAGCATTGAGTAGCTAGCTACCTGCCTCTTAAGAAGGACCGTTGGGTCCCTTCTTAACATGACTCTGGGCTCTCAGGGGCCCTCAAAACTTGCCTGTTTAGTTGTTTTGCAAAGAAAAATATCTTTATCTCATTCTGTTTAAGTATAATTAATGTTTATTGTAACAAGCTTTAAAAAATTCTGATCAGTGTGTGGTATATGTATATGTGTGCACTGTGCACATGGGCGGTTACAGTTCACCATTGGGTGTCTTTCTTTGGCATTCTGCACCTTATTTTTTGAGACAGAGCCTCTCACTGAATTTGGAGCTTATATTCTTGCACGCCTAGCTGGCCAGGAAGCCCCCAGAGATCCCAGGGCTCTGGGTCTGGGATTACAGGTATGAGTGATCACCTTAGGCTTTTTAGATGGGTACTTAGAATCCAAATTCAGATCCTCACATCCATACAGTGAGTACTTTCCTAATAAATCCCTGACCCCAGCCCTAGTGTAAAAAAAAAGGTTTTAAAATTCTGAAAATGTACAGCTTTCTATTAAATTTTCACTTCCTTTTGCCTTAGTTACCTTGTTTTACTCAAGGGACAGACATTGAGGATTCCTTCATCTTCTGGGATCATCATCTATTACATATGTTTATAATTAGTGTGTGTGTGTGTGTGTGTGTATGTGTGCATGTTTCTTGTTTTTTTTTTCTTGAAGTATGAAAACTCAAATCCATCAGGGAGTAGTCCCATTAAGTCTAAGAATCTTAGAAGATGGAGACAGAAACAACCCCAGACTAGGAAATTATAGAGGGAATGAACCTGTGAGAACAAGCAAAGTGTGCACACGCACTTGCTCCCAGACCACTGTGCTTTGGTTGGGATCTCTACAGTGTGACTAGTTTGTACCACTAACTCCACACTCACGCACAGCACTGCCCTAATAATTGCAAATCCATCCATCCAAGAACATTTTATTACATTGTTTTTGTAATTTAAGATCTTTCTGGGACTCTATCATCAATCTTAACAAATCACCTCGCCTAGTGCTCATGGGCCCCAGGCTTTGTCACTTAAACTCATTTTCTTTCCACTTAAGCGCCCATCCTCATGGCCATGCCCTGCTTCCAGCATAGGCTATATACACTCATTCCCCTTTTCAACAGCTGAGATATCTGTTTCATGGTCTGGTCAAAGCTTTTCTGCTTTCACTAACCATATATGATTGTGTTTTATGCCTTAGACATTTGATGAGTTTCCTTATAGCTATTTGTTAGCCATCTCACAAGTGTCAGAGACTACACGTCAGTGCTGCTGATGGAATTCACATAGAAGGCCATGAGCTAGAACCTTGCTCAGAAATACAGAAGCCTCAGAAAAACCTACTGGATACTTTCTGTTCTGCTCTACTTTGTTTTGTTGCATAGGGCTTCATTACGTAGCCAAGGTTGGACTCACTCCTAATCCTACTCCTGAGTCCTCCCTCCCGAATCGTCCCTCCCGAATCCTCCCTCCCAAGTCCTGGGTTTGTAGGCCTGTGTTACTGCACCTGGCTTAGAAGGCTTTATTGAATTGTTCAAACCATGTGGTCTGCCACTGGAGATTCAAAAGCTTTAGTAGCAGCCCATCTTCTTTTCAAGTCCTGGTAACTCAGCCCAGCAGGGGACATTGCCCACATGGGCTGAGGAACTACGATCTAGATGGGAAAGATTGTTACTTAGAACCAAGGCCAGATTTAATAGTCCAGTGAGGCTTTGGAAAGCAATATGAAGCTCATTGGCTTTGGACTTGGGCCCTGGGTTCAACACATCAGTAGTTGCCCTTTATTTCCCATTGCCTTCCATATAAAACAAACCATCGCCGCATGGACGATTTATTGTAAGGGTTGTATGAGACAGCATGTAGAAGACTATGTGGGGTCTCAACTCACAGCTGCTCAATGACTAGAATTTATCAATGACTATGAGTTACAGTACCTTGTTTTCCATCAGAGGTTAAAAGCTAAGTGACAAATCCTAAGCTATAAAATATTTCTAGGTAGGCAGTTTCTTATGCTGAACTACCTGAAATTCTTCAAGTACCAACTTATCAAATCTTTGGCAGTTGGTTTGATTTCTGAGGAGAATCTTTAATAAAATGAAACCGATTTCGCAGCTAATGGCCACAGTGAAACTCACCGGTCCTTGCATGGTACACAGACTGGAGAACAGAATTCCAAGGAGAGACTCAAGTATTTTGATAATATCAGACAAACTGTTTTAAACACTGTAGGTAGTAAGGTTATGGAAATTGAGTCACACTGAAAAGCACACATGCCCCAAGAAAAACACAAGACATGTAATGTATTATGACATCTGCATAATAAATGTGGCGACAATGATCATTTCAGGATTTACCACTGTCTCATATATACATTTCATGAATACTCAGGTGTGTGGGAGAGTGTGTGTGCACATTCACGCACATGTGCAAACACACACACATACACACACACACACACACACACACACACACACCTGGGCGCTTGTGAGGTATTGTTTTGGTCTTTGATTTGGTGAACTGTTAGAAAAGAACTTTCTCAGAGCAGTGTGATTTAGGTTGACAATGAGCTTCAAAGCCTTCTTAGGCACAGGGTCAACTGGGAGGAGTGGGAAGACTGTGTAAGTTTGCAGGAGGAAAGTCTTTCATATTCAAAGAGCTCTTCACAAAGACGCATTCTTAGGTGTCTTGCTTGTACTACAGAAAAGTTTCAAGAATCGAAGTGTGTGGCTGGAGAGAAGGCTCAGCAGCTAACAGCACAGGCTGTTCTCACAGAGACTCCTCCGGCTCTATGGAAGCTCACAACTGTCTGTAACTCTAGTCTCAGGGGATCTGACATTCTCTTCTAGGTACCAGACTTACTTGTGATGCACAGAAATACATGCAGGCAAGACATCTATCTATACACATACAACAAATATGTTTAAAGGACCAACATGTATTACAATCTCCTGTGTTTTAAATCTTTGCATTTCAAAACTATGGTCTGGATCTGAATAAAGTGTCTTTCACCTACTCACAGACAGATTTCTGGGTCTCTCTGCTGAATCTGAATAAAATCCTGGCACATATAAAAGTCCATGACTAAAGAGACCATTTTAGCCTCCGAATATCCTCAAGTCCCATCGGCAGAGGGCGCCAGATTCTCTACAGTGGCCTTCTATCCAACTCCTCATTGATATTGATCAAAACTAACCTCTAGTCTCCAGAGAAAGTAGGCTCCTTCAGTCACCATGGACTTGGAATCCAGCTTCTGGATGTGAGGGAGGAGGAGGGAGGAGTGTGCCAAGAAGACTGGCTGTGTGAAAAGCTGGGGAGCCTGAGGACTATCTCCAATCCTCAAACCACTGTGCATCAATCTTGGTAGCCCCACCCTGGTGCACCCTCTAAGACAAACACTTGATCGTCCATGGAGAGGAGAGGAGTGGTAAGGAAGGCCTGGGTCTGACAGTCACAGTATGGTGCCAGACCCCCCTCCTCTGGTGTTAGCCTCTTTCTTAGACCAGAGGTTAAGAGTGGATGAGTCTTCGTGAAGATGGTCCAATGTGACCTTGAATAGAGCAGGGTTAGCTTACACTTGAGGCTAGGGAGATAGTCCAGTGGGTAAAGAGCTTACTGTGCAAACAGGAGACTGGAATTGGGGTCCTGAACACCTAGGTAACACCCCACCTGTGGCAGCGTGCCTGTGACTTCAGGGCTGGGGAGCAGAAGACAGAAGCCCCAGCCTTGCTGCTAAGCCAACCCAGCCACATCCACCAGGCCAGGTCAGTGAATGACCCTTTGTTAGAGGAAGAGGAGAGAAATAGACTAAACCACCTGGCATGGGCCTTTGGCCTCCACATGCAGTCATGGGCACACACCCACACACAGGTGCACATACACATACTCTAACACACATCCACACCAAGAAAGTAATATGCTTGTGTCTGGAGTTCCATTATAATGGAAGTCAGAGGCTAACATTTTCTTCTCTGCCCTGCTAACTAGGATAGATAGCCACACCTTTCTCTCTTCTCTCCCAGAGCCCATCAAGGCTTACCACTCCTCAAGAGTTGGGCTAGAGATCATTTAAAATGATAGCAACATAGGTTGACTGGGCCTTAAAGCTGAGAAAGACAAAAGCAAGCATAGAACACAGCAATTAAGCCTAAAGGGGAATAATTATTTAGCACAGTGTGCTTGAAATGTATGTGAATGCATGCTCCATTTAGATACAATTTTATATATTACAATAGTTGCTTATCACACAAATCAATTTAAGATTCACATTCTGTTTGTCTGATGCAATTAGTCACACTAAATGACAAAACTGATATGTTTGAGTCACAATACAATTTTTTCGGGTCAAAAATTACCTTATCTGATTTACACAGAACAAAACTAAAGTGCTGGATTCACTTAAAGCTGGGGTAGCTTTGGAGGGACTTCTTAGAACCTTAGCTCTCTGAGTTAATTTTTTTTTTCTGAGCTAACTTTTTACTGAAGTGAACCTCCACAAAGCCCAGTTAGCCTATAGGATTCAGGCTGTTATTTGGGAGGAGGGTGAGGCAAGGTCAGAAGAGGCCTTTGGGGAGGGTCTTCAACTGCTCTGGCCCTAATTTCCTTAGGGTCTCTCATGGAACCTGAAGGTTGCCCCTTTGGTTTGTGGGTTCCCAGGAACCCACTCATCTCTGCATCCTCCCCACAATCCTAAAGCAGGGCTCAGCCTCAGCATCTGCATCTGTAAGCCAAGGAGCAGAGAGAGTTATCACTGAGGTCCCTTGGGGCATGAATTTTGCATTGACAATCCATTGTAGAACAGGATGGAATAATGGTTCTTTTGTCATTCTCTTGGGGCTGTTACTATCGCTGGGAATCACAGATGCAGGCATCACATGGAACTGAATAATGGTCATGTTTTGAGCCTCTTGCTTCCTTAAAGGGTCTTTCTTAATGTTTTGTTTTCAGAAACAAGCATTTCTATTGATGGGTACTTAGGGATAAAAAAAAGTGCAATACTGGACGCATTTTTAAATTTAGAAGTGCTGGGTGCACTTTTGTTCTTAGTACACATAGGGCAAAGTACTTCGGTTTGGTGGTGTCTGCGAGGTGAGGCATGGCGGCTTTGGGATCAAAACAGGTTTGACTACTAAACTGGCCCTGGAGCAGCAGAGCCTTCAGGGGAGCGCCAGGGCCAGGCGACAGGAGATCACCACGGGGCAGCACCCGGCGGGCGAGCCGTGCCTGCTCCCACGCGGACGGAGATCAGGTGATGTCTCAGCCCAGGTGGCCCTGGGGAGGTGGGGCAGGAGAGGGAGGCGGCTAGCTCACTTAGCTTTCATACTCGGTGGTCTGGATCTTGCTGGGGAGGTGGCGCCGGGTGGGAGTGCGAGCAGTGGCCCAGCCCTTCGGGTCTCTTTGCTTGTGCATTGGACCGAACGCTGTTGGGCGGAGGTAGCCCTTGGCGGTGCCAGCACTGAGGGTTGTGCTCCTTAGGCGCGGATCCCTTGGCTCCACTTGCAGCGCACCGGCCGCGAACTCGTGAGCAGTGTTGGGCCAGGGGCTTGGGAGAGGTAGGGGGGCTGCAGGGGGAGGAGACGGGACCACGGCCGAAGGACGTCCGCCCTCCTCCGGGGGAGGCGCTGTCCCCGCTGCCCGGCCACGCCGCACCTTTTCCGGCTTCGGCTCCCGCCCAGACACCAGCGCCCTGGGGAGCAGCACCCACTCTGGGAGCCCGGGCTGCGGCCAGGGGCATGAGAACAACCAAGCGCCCGCGCCTCCTCGGCCGAGGCCGCGCACACTTGCGATGGCGGTGCGGCTTGCCCGCCGCAGTGTAGGGTAAGTGAACATCTGGAAGGTGGGTGTCCTGCTCAGAAGCTGTGTCCTTTTGACTTTCCAACCCAGGAATGCCGGAGTTGCAGCAGTTTTTTTATCTAACATTTTACAACCGGCTGTCCTGAACACATCCTCACATCCTAGGTCCCTTAATTGAGCCTTTAGCCCCACCTCCCCATTTTGTCCCAAACCCACAAATTAAAGTATTTCATTTTAAGATTCAGGTTCATCCTCCTCCCCACCGGAAGAATGAATGAAGGTTTTCAGGTAAGGACACTACATGCGCAAGTCAAGCTGTCAGGCTTGTGCTGAGTGGCACATGATTAGCAGAGTGTCTGTACTCTTGGAAGCTGTGGGAGGCTGAATCTTGAGGGGAAATGATGCACATGAAAGAGAAATGAAAGAATAGACGACTGGGAGCCCAGCTGTGAGAGAAAGCTCCAGAAGCAGGCGTTTCTCTTCTATCTCTGCTCTGACCCCTCTCCCATCTTTTACTGAAGGTAACATAACATCATAAACTAGTGAATAAACAGTCCACTTCTTTTTAAAGATCCGTCACTGCCCATATATACGAGATGGATATTTTTGGTAAAATTCCAGGGGGATAAAGAATCTACTTTTATTATACCAAGATTAGCAGGTGAAAGATCCGGTTTTCCTTTGAATGGGGTTTAGTTCCTGATATAGCTGTCTTGTATGAGTAGATGGGACATGGTGCTATTTAAGAACAGCAGAAATGTTCTGGAAAAAATAGTAACTTAAGATTTACTCTTTATTTCTTTTTTCCTTTTGTTGTGTAAGAAAAATAACTTTAGCCGGTCAGGGGTGGCACACGCCTTTAGCCCCAGCACTTGGGAGGTAGAGGCAGGTGGATTTCTGAGTTTGAGGCCAGCCTGGTCTACAGAGTGAGTTCCAGGATAGCCAGGGCTACACCGAGAAACCCTGCTTCGAAAAAACAACAACAACAACTAAACTTCAGCATTATGAGATAACAAGGGTACTTTAAACTTGTGGTCTGCCACCTCCAGGCAATTTCAATAAGCTGTCCATGCGCCACTTCTGGCAGAAGCCAGGCTTTGATTGGCCACTTCAGTGTGAAGAACTCACTGTTTGCAGTTAATATCCTATTTCTGTCAGGAAGGCAGTGTTTACACTGAGCTGACTTCTAGCTGTGTCTCCTTAGTTCTGCCCTCCCCATCAGCCTTCCAACGTCCAAGATTACATTCAGGATTTCTAGACTAGACTAGTCTAAATTTTCAAAAAGATTTTAGACTTTTTGAAAAGAAAATCTAAAACTTTAAATCTGGAGTTCATCCTCCTCACTTCCCCCCCCCCCAAAAAAAAAATAAAAAGAAAAGAAAAGAAAAGAAAAGAAAAGAAAGAAAGGAAAGGTTTTTAGTGATACAGAGTTAGTTTTTGTCTGTTTCAGCTGACTGCTGTAAGGCTGAAATTGTTAATCCACACAGTGCATACCGGTGCTCAGAAGACAGAAGATGTTACTTTTCTTTAATGTGAAATCAAAACTGAGTTAAACACATCAGCTTATCCTGAACCATCAGCACAGGGCCATCAAGCAAAGGGTCTGAGCTTGACTGAAAACTCTTTGCTGTTGCCAAGCTGACTTTCTTCGTCTTTAATCTGTGCAGCTTGGTGGTTCTGGGTAGAACACTTTCTCTCTTGGTTTATATTACTTTAAACCTCTAATTTCCACTTTCGTAGATGTAGCTCAGCTTTGATTCTGACATTCATTGTGTCAGCTCTACACATCTGAGGAATGTATTTGAAGTTCAAGTCAATGCAATGCACAAGACAGGCTTTCATGTTGAAGGCTGCACAGTTAGAAGCCAGTGGCACAGCAGAGATGGCGCCAGGATTTTGAAGTCTGATACTTATTATTCCTTTTCTAGAAATGAGGTTAATGCCATCTGCCTTCAGGATGATTGCTGAAATTCAAAGTACTGAAAAAGCCAAGCACAAGAGTGGTTGGAAATCTAGTTGGTCTCTAGTAAATATTGCTCAAATTAGTGAACCAGATGAATTCTGCCTTAAATTGTCCTAGTTCATAGACTGGTGTTCTTGTAAAGGTTTCATGACAGGAAAGTTTAATCAAGTGCCTTGCTAAAACCAAACAGACTCTTAAGTTTTACCCGTGGTTTATCAGAGTAACCAATCACTTCCAGCTCCTAGAAATACTGACCACTGCCCCTGCCCAAGTGTTGCCTGCTCAGGTCTTTAATTTTACCAGAGATTGATGTCAAACTGAACTGGTCTATAAAGTTTAGGAATTCTGATTAATTTTCTCCTGTATTTAGTATTGGGCAAAGTTCTGTGAGCAACTGCAGCTTCTTGAAACTGCAGTTCTTCTTCTCATAGGATTTTTGGAGAGTCTCTGGACATTCCTGGGCTCACAACCCCAGGTCCTCTTGGATGTTGGAGTTTGAGTGACTGGAAAGGCAAGGCACGGGCAGTCTGTCTTCAGCTAGTTCCTCAGCGCTCTCTCCTCTCCCATCCTGTGCAGCTGAAGCTCACGAGGCAGGAAGACAGCTGCTTGCTTCTCTAGCACATCATCTGCCTTTGGGTTCTAGGACCCTGTGAACTAGTGCCCATGCTCCACAGCATGTGCACAGCCAAGACTGTGCACTAAATTGGGGTATCATGATGTTGGTAAGTTCAAAGCATTGTTAATAGTATATAACTCTAGACATGTAGACCAGGCTGGCCTCGAACTCATAAATCAGTCTGCATCTGCCTTCCAAGTGCTGGGATTAAAGGTGTGCGGCACCACTGCCCGGCTGGACACACTATATTTTAAAAATTAATTCATTTCTTTAAATGAAGAGTGACAAAATCACATATTTTTCACAAGAGGTTGAAGGTAACAGACCCATGAAGCAAGACACGGGGATATTGCCAGACTTTTGTGAAGTAAAGTGTATGTCCTCTCTGGAGCTACAGGAAGTGAAATATTAAATAAGAACGGCAAATTCCCTGCTTTACCCAGCTACCCGCAGCCCGGTGGTCTCGCCACCTCCACCTCTAGCCCCAGTCGGCAGTCCTCCTTTCTCTGGTTCGCCTGCCTCAGAGACGCCCATACCTTCTCAGCCATTCACCAGCTGTGGTCAGCGGACACAATTCCCCTTAACCCAGTAAATCAAAACTCTAGAAGCTTATAATTAATCAGTCAGATTTATATATCAATAAATTCTCAGTTCACAAGATGCCCAAACAATAATTTCAGAGCCAATTGATAATGATATAAATTGTCCACCTAGATAAGACAATTTGTCCAATAACTATCCATCCCTTAAAAGATAATCATAACTACCCGTGACTATGTAAAGCTACATGGAATCTGGATTGTCCTGTTCCTCCTCCATTTTCCTTCTTTGTCTCTCTCCTTCTCCTCTGTCCTATCTCTGAAACTCTTCACTCTGCCTCCCTTTCCCTGTCCAATCACAGGCTTCTTGTTGTATTAATATTTAAAGTGATTGGACAGGGAAAAATCTGCTACAGAGGTATTTTCATCATAACATTCGTAAGCATTTAAATCTGTGTCCAAACACTTCTACTCTCTGGCCTTTGATAAGAATACCCTGAACAAAAGAGAACAGAGTGAAATCCACTGCTTATTCCCAGCATCTAACAGACTACAGACACACGGTATGTAGTTAGGGACCACATTTTAATAAACACTCAAGTGCTTTGATGTAGGGAAATGTTCCGTGTCAAGAAAAGGGAAATGGAATAAGGAATGTTCTCACTGGGTAAACAATACTTCAATAGTCCAGATGCCACTGTGTGGGGCTTCTGGAAAAGGGTCAGGGAATTCTGGAAAGTCTGTAGGAAGGAGATGGAATATCCTGCATCCTTGAAAATAGCCTGTGGTGTCATTAGGAAGGTCGGGAGAGGGTGCTAGGTACTGATAAGCAGATGGGGTATTTCAAGTTAAGGACGAGAAGGATTAGAAGATGCAGGTGGGCATGGATGCTGGAACAGGGCAGCTCCAAGGAGGAGCTGAACCTTCTCTCCCCTGAAATGCTGTACCTGATCTGCCACAGGCAGCGGCAGATGTGCTAACTCCTTAGAAGTATCAAGTATGCGTTATGAAAGAATTCTTAAACCTTAAATAGAAATTTTTTTCTGAGTTCTTGGTCTCTGACCTGGAGTCCTAGTGCATCTCAATCCTGAATTCTCCCAGTAAGAGTGATGTTGGCTTTTCAGTGTTCAGAATTAGGTAGACTGCTGCCTGGAAGTTAATGCGCAACACTTAATTCCCTCTTATTATTTATACCTCCTACTTGTTCTAAAGTATCTGAATTGCTTTCACTTTGTAACATAATGCCTAAAATTGAATTTAGAAAGGAAAAAAAATGAAGTACTTTGCTGTCTTGTGAGTGAACAGAGCTTGAGAATCCCATGGCTAAAAGGCATTGTGATATAAAATGGTCTTATCACATGTATATGCAACATATGTGGCATGAGGGTCCTTTAGGATTGGGTCTGAGATTATAGATCATTCTTTCTTAATTAGTGAGAAGCTATATCTCAGTTTGTTCCAGGGCTGTCTTAGTTAGGGAGGGTTTCCTTTGCTGTAACTGAACACCATGACTGTACTGGCTGGTTTTGTATGTCAACTTGACACAAGCTGGAGTTATCACAAAGAAAGGAGTTTCAGTTGAAGAAATGCCTCCATGAGATCCATCTATAAGGCATTTTCTCAATTAGTGATCAAGGGTGGGAGGGCCCATTGTGGGTGGTGCCATCCCTGGGCTGGTAGTCTTGGGTTCTATAAGAAAGCAAGCTAAGCAAGCCAGGGGAAGCAAGCCAGTAAGTAACATCCATCCATGGCCTCTGCATCAGCTCCTGCTTCCTGACCTGCTTGAGTTCCAGTTCTGACTTCCTTTGGTGATTAACAGCAATGTGGAAGTATAAGCTGAATAAACCCTTTCCTCCCCAAATTGCTTCTTAGTCATAATGTTTGTACAGGAATAGAAACCCTGACTAAGACAGTGACCAAAAAGCAAGTTGGGGATGGAAGGCTTATTCAGCTTACACAACATTGCTGTTCATTACCAATATAAAGTCAGGGTCTCAAGCAGGGAAGAAACCTGGAGGTAGGAGCTGATGCAGAGGAAATGAAGGAGTGCTTGCTTCCCATGGCTTGCCGCAGCCTTCTTTCTTGTAGAACCACCCACATGGTCTGGGCTCTCCCCCATCAGTCAGTAATTGAGAAAATGCCTTACATCTGGATCTCATGGAGGCATTTCCTCAATAGAGGCTCCTTCCTCTCTGATGACTCTAGCTTCTGTCAAGTTGACACAAAACCAGGCAGTACACGGACATATTTTATTCCTATCACAGACTCAGAGTGGGTGGCCAGGTAAGTTCCTTGTCACCCCGAGTAAAGCCTAAAGCTAAGGGCAGCAGTGCCTGCTCAGATGACGTGACAAGCGGGAGAGGTTTAGAGCTGATAAAGGACACATCCCAATTCTAACTTGCAGCTCCAGAATTGCTGCTGACAATCCTGGATCACATGTCTTTTCATAATTATAATCTTAAGATATCCATCACTTAAAATACTGAATAATTTGATGTTCCCAGGTTTAGGGGACATTCCGGAAGAGAAGAGGAGGAGAGTGATTTGGAACAGCTGTGCTCCAAAGCAGGTCTAGATCCTTGGCACAGAGAGAGAGAGAGAGAGAGCCTCTCTTGCTGTTCATTGTGTCTGAGGTTCAGCCTCATTTGTTTACACATAAAACCAAACTACCTAGTTTCCAAGGAGCAGGCTTGCAAGAATCTAAAACTTGTCCTGGCACTTAGCACTGCCATTTTCTCTCTCTTACACTGAGAAACTGAGTGCATGGGAGCTGCCTCACCGAGTGCTCTGGTGGTGAGCAGCCCTAGGCTGTTTATGAGAAAACTTCATGGTGTTCTGTTGGTTCCTTTCAGATAGATCAAGACTTTTTGGTGGAGTCTGTTGGTTTAACTTTGTCATATAATCCTGTTGTAAATTTGTAGTTCAAGTGAGTGATTCTCAATAGTCCCAAAACAAAGACTCCATTTGATACTGAAATTACATGGATCTTATGAAAAAAGAAAACAAAAATTTTGCACATAGTATTATAGGACAAATAATGACAAACATGTTACAAACTCAGTGATATAGCTTTTAAACAAGACACTGGGTCTCTTCTTCAGTCACTTCTTGCCTTATTTTTTGAGACAGTTTCTCACTGAGCCTGGAGCTCAGAGGTTTAACCAGACTGGCTGGCCAGCAAGGCCCAGGACTCCAGGTTCTGCCTCCCCAGCGCCAGGAGACCAGGTGCTTCTTTGTTACGCCCTCCTTTGTTATGTATGAGGTAGGGGCTTTCAACCCCAGTCCTCCAGTCCTCAGTTGGGTGGCAAGAACTTTCACTCACTCAGCCGGCTCCATAGGTCCTTCAAGTACGGTTTTTTTTTTAATGAATTAGCATTTAATTAACTATATTTACATTGAAACTGATACTGTATAAATCTATATGTACAGGATGTGAGTGAGTGAGTGTGTGTGTGTGTGTGTGTGTGTAGATTTGCATTAATTCAAGGTAGCGCCCAGTTTAAAGCTGTAACTTGAAGTAGATAGCCTCATAGAAACCTGTGAAAGGTTTAGAGAAGAATATAAAATGGAACAACAATAAGCCAACCTGGAGTTAACATTGGGCCTTTGGAGCCCTTCTGCCTGTTCACCTACCTGACAGATTTTAGCTGTGTTTTCGTAATTATTATTTTTTTAGATAATGTGTCCTTGTGTGTAGTCCACGATAGCTTCAAACTCTGGTTCCCATTGCTTTGTCTCCTGAGCTGTGGGATTTCAGGAATCTGTTACCATGACCACTTTTATTAGGTCATTTAAAGCAAACAGTACTAGTAGCTTTGGTTTATTGACCTCTGCCCTTTCTGTATCTTTTATGCCCTTCTTACTTGGGATTTACTTTTTCTGTTTTAGCTTAAGGTAAAAGTAATGTAACTAATTTAAACTTTGTTGTTTTTTTTTTAAATAAGGATTCAAATCTATATAATAAATTTTACATTTAAAGGTTCATTTCAGAATTTTAATATATTGTAGCTTTTATTAAGCAGAAAATATATTTAATTTCCTTTACAATCTCATCTTCACCTCATGGGCTACTTAAAATGACTAGTTCCCAAATATTTAGGACTTTTCTGGATACTTTATTATTTTTAAAACTTTAATACTAGGGCAAGTGGGAACTATATTCTGTAGAATTTCAAACCTTGGAAGCTGTTAGAGCCTCCCATATTGGGTCCGCTCCCCATGAATGACCCTTAAGCAGGCTGCAGGGATGTCTTCCTTGTAGCTACTCTGCTCCACCGGTGGCAGTTGACCCAGGCTGGACATGATGTTTAAAGTGTAGATTCTTCATGTTGTCCCTGGGTATTCCACCCATTTCTGCTTAAGCAACATAAATCTCCAAACTATGCCTGTGACTTATTTTTCCTTCCAGTTCTGCCAAGTCATGCTGCTTCATGAACTTTCCAGGTATCCATCACATACATTTTTATGTACCTCTTATAAACAGAAAAGACATTTCAAGATGAGTTTCAGGTTCACAGAATAATCCAGCAGGAGATAAGAAGTCTTCACACATCCCTGACTACAACCGTTTCCCCAGATTCCTGGGCTGTCAGCACCCCATGCAGTAACCCATGTGATTCACAGGATGCAGCTGGGTTGCCACATCGTGACCACCCAAAGTTCACTCTTGATTTTATATAACTCATGGTTTTTGACACCTGTATAATCATTTGTACCCGGCATTATAGCAACATACAGAATACACTGACTGTCTCCAATGTCATCTGTGTTCAACCTGTCCATCCTACCTTCCTTCATAATGCCCGTAACTCTGTCTTTTTACTAGACCGTAACTCTGCCTTTTTTCTAAAAATTCCATATAGTTGGAGTCATATAATACATGGTCCTCTCAGGCTAGCTTGATAACACGTTTTTTTGTTTTTGGTTTTCTTTTAATGCTGAATGCTATACCGTGGCCTAGATGGACCACAGTGTGTCCATTAATCAACTGAAGGGTGTCCTGATTGTTTCTAAGCAGTCATGAAAAAGACATAGGGGAACTTTATTCTCCAAAGAATTTTGTATGGACTTACATTTTCAGCTTATTTGGATGAATGCCAAGCAGTGAAATTACTGGATCCTGTAGTAGGAGTGTGTTTACTACGTGAGAAAGTGCTAAACTGTTGTCCAAAGTGATGGCATTGTTTCATAGTTCCATTGCGCCGCACAGGATTCTGTTCCACACCTCTGCTCCCTTCTGGTGCTGATTGGACTGTTCACTGTTCTGCTGGTTATGCCACATCTCAGTGCTCTTCTAACTTGCAGTTCCCTAATGGTGTGTGATGATGATATTCTTACATGCTTACCTCTCTTATGTGCGTCTTACTTCTTATGGTGATATTTTGCAAATTTTGATCAGATTGTTCAGTTTTTTTTTTATTGAGTTTTAAGAGTTCTTTGCATATTTGGAATGCAGTTCTTAATCAGAGCTTTTATGGACTTTATGACTGGTCTTCTCATTTTATTAAAGTGTCTTTAAAGAACAGAGCTTTTAATTCCAGTAAGGTCAAACTATCTTTCATGGGTTATGCCTTTCACGTTAGACCTTAGAAGATCACCACCAAACCTCAAGCTATCTATATGTAGGTTATTTTTTTTAATGCTGTGATACGCACTTTAGGTTTGAAGTCTACAGAAAATTTTGAGTGCATTTTATTTTGTTCTTTGCATATGTACATCTGTGTCTTAGATCATTTGTTGAAGACTGCTTTCTCCGTTTTCCTGCCTTGGACCCAAATCAGTTAGCTATTTTTTGCTCAACTTGTATTCTATTTTATTTATCTACTTATTTTTATCTATCTGGAGAAAACTGATTTTTTTTCACCCATTGGAGATAGCTTCTAGGCTAGCATGGGGTCTAGTGTCTACTTCCCTCAGCATTGGCGCCCTGACTGGCAGAGCTGCCGCAGGCCATGTGCATGTTACAGTCTCTGTGAGTTCACACGTGCACTCGTCAGTCGTGCTGCTTCTAGAACGCCTTGTTTCTTGGCATTTTAGTTTTTGACTAATGATAATTTGTTTGAAGCTAGGAATTTTAGTCTGTTTCCTTCTGAGTGATTTTTTTTATGAGGCATGTGGCCAGCTATCTCTGCTTTAGTTGTCCTTTTGAATTTCTGGTGCTTGAGGCTGAACTTCTCATACAATAGTGGAGACTCCAACATGAAGCTGTTCCTCCGGCCCTTTCTTTTTATACAACCTTTATAAGACATGGTGTAAGTTTCCTAAGCAGGCTGCAAACTCAGCTTCTTTTTGTCTGCCTCCTAACTGAGAATACAATTATCACCAGGCCAGGCTCACTTTCATTTACAGTAATCAATCTCTCTCCTTTTCTCCCCTCTCCTCTCTTCCCCTTTCCTCCCCTCCCTCCCCTCCCCTCCCCTCTTCTCTTGTTCCCTCCCCTTCCTCCCCTCCCTTCCCCTCCCCTCCCCTCTCCTCCCCCTCCCTCTCCTATGCTCTCCCTTCCCATCTTCTGGGTCTAAGGCATCAGCTTGGATACTGGATGATATTAGATCATATTATCTTCTTAGTGGTTCCGTCTCATTTCTCAGATTTTAGTAAGTCCTTGGATTACTCATCTCTGATGCTATATCTCTTTGTTCCTGCATTTCTCTTTTGCTTTAATTGTATAATGTTAATTTTGCTGGTGAGATTCTGTTTAATCTTTTGTGATCACTTTTCCCTTTATGTCCTTGAATATATTTAATTAGCTATTTCAAAGTTTGGATAAATTCTGTTAAATTCTGTTAATTATCAAGTGCTGTAGTATTTGGGGGTCTGGCAGTGTGCTGGCTAGTTTTATATCAACTTTATACAAACTAAAGTCATCTGAGGGGAGTGGTCCTCAATTTTAAAAACGCCTCCATAACCTTGGGCTGTAGGCAAGCCTGTAGTAATTTTCTTAATTAGTAATAGATGGGGGAGATTCAGGCCATTGTAGGTGGTGCTGTTTGGGGGTGATGGTCCTGGCTTTTATAAGAACAAGGACTGAACAAGCCATGAGGAGAGCAAACCAGTAAGTAGCACCCCTCTGCAGTAGCACCCCTCTGCAGTAGCACCCCTCTGCAATAGTACTCCTCTGCAGCAGCCTTCAGATTTCCTCCCCCTTTGAGTTACTATCCTGACTTCAGTGAAGGACTACAATGTGGAAGTGTAAGTCAAATAAACATTTTACTCCCCAACTTGCTTTAGATCATAAGGTTTCATCATAACAACCATAACTCTAACTAGGACAAACTGCTACCTTTTCCCCTTGACCATAGGCCGTTTTCTTACTTCTCTGCATGACTTGTAATTTTTTTCCTGGATGTTGCATCTGTGAATATGTTGAAACTCCATTCAACATATTATGGATTATGTTACCGTTGTGTAGATGGCAATTTTATTCTTAATGTGAGCCTGCCTCTCCTTTGCCCACACTGATGCCTGGCTGCCTCTTTTTTATAACTGAAGTGTTACTGGAATGTGACTTTCTCACTTATTTATGTGTTGTCTGTGGATGCTTCTGTGCTATAATTACAGACATGAGCACTTGAGACATATGCTGGATGTGTGCCTCAGTCTATTCAGACTGCTTTAACAAATACCATAGACTGGTTACACAACAGGAACACAGTTATCACAGTTGTATGCTGGAAAGACCATTGTAGCCCAGGTACCAGCAGGTCAGAGTGTGCAGTCAGACGGTCTTGCCTCATAGACGGCACCGCTCTGCTTCATCCTCTCATGACAGTGAAGGGCCAGGAGTTAGAATGTTCTCTACAAGGGCAGGATTACCCCAATATTATTTCCCAGAATCCCCACTTTAAATACTGTAATGTGAGGGATTATATGTCAATATGACATCTGGGGAAAGGGACATAGGCACTCCCCAAAGTCATGGCTCAGAAATCTAACTCATGTATAGACTAGTTCTTTAAGACCTTTGACAAACCTTGTTCTTGGTATTCATTCTTTTGAGAACTGTCTGTTCAAGTCCCAGACCCATTTTTGAATGGGTCATTTTTCTAACATTCTTTGATATTTTTGGCTTCTTTTTTTGTTATGATTATTAACCCTCTGTCTGATGTGTATCTAGATGTCCCTACTCCATGGGCTTCCTTCTTCAATCAACTGTTTCTTTAGCTTTTCAGACATTCTTTAGTTTTATGAGGTCCCACTTGACAATTGTTGGCCTTAATTCTTGAGCAAATGGAGGCCTATTCAGAGGTCCTTTCCTACCCTTATATCTTATGTAGTAGCAATGCCTATGTTTTCATCTAACAGTTTTAGCATTCAGGTTTTAAATTCAGGTCTTTGATTCAGTTGAAGCTAATTTTTATGTGGCATGATTGATACTAGTCTGACTTCATTCCTCTGTATGTGGATATCAGTTTTCTCAGCATAACTTACTGCTGCTGCCGCCTTTTCTTCAGTGTTTGTTTTTGGCCTCTGTTTTTGTCAACTATCAGATAGCTAATGTATGACAAAGAGGCCAAAAAAACCATGTTTGGATCTTCTGTTTTATACATTGGTCTATATGCATGGTTTTGTGCTGGTACTAGGGAGCTTTATTGCTAATGTTCTATAATATTTTGAAATGTAGAAGCACAACCCCCCCCCCAACACTGATAGCTTTGATTAGGATTGCTTTGGCTATCTGGAGTCTTCTCTAGTTCTATAAGACATTTTTAATCCTTCCCCCACCCCTTTTGAATACTGTTTTATGTATTTTGATTGGGATTCCAATGAATCTACAGATGGCTTTTGGTAATTTGGTCATTTTTATTGTGTTGAGGTATGTTTCTTCCAGTCCTAGTCTCTTTAGGATTTATCACAAAAGTATGTTGACCTTTTCTCATTTTTGCCCCAGTATCTATTGAGATTATATGATTTTAAGCCAACTTATATCTTTTTTATATTTACTGACTTAGGTATGTTGAATCATTCTGGCATTTCAAGGATAAAGTCAACTTGTTCCTACTTGGTTTATAATCTTTTTGATATGGGTCTGTATTCTAGTCACAATTATTTTGTTGTGTTTGTCAGAGAAACTGATCTGTGGTTTTGGTGTGTTTGTGGGAGGGGGCGGGGGGGGGGTTACCTGGTTGGGTATTAGGGTAATTGACTCCATGACTCCATATCCATAGAAGAAATCTGGAAATGTTCCATCTGTTGTTTCTTCTCCTTCTCGTCCTCATCCTCCTTTTAAGTATTGTAGATTTTTGAAAATCAGACAGATAGAATTCTACTTTTAGTTCAATTGGCCTGGGTGCTTTTTTCTTTTTTTCTTTTCCTTTCTTTGTTTTCCTTTGTTTTCTTCTTTGGTCAGAAGGCTTATTACAACTGTTTCAGTTTATTCATTTGTTGTTTTGGGTTGTTGATCTCTTTGTGGTTTAACTTTGATGTTTTGATGTATTTAAAATTTGTTTCTTTTAGATTTTTCCAACTTGATGAAGTTCAGATTTTAAAAATATTCCCTTATAAGATTCTGAATTTTTTTTTTTTTTTAGAGTCTGTTGTAAAGGTTTCATTATTCATTTCTGAGCCTCTTTTTTTTTTTTTATAAGTTGGGCCAAGTGTATGTCAATCTTGTTTATCATTTCAAAGAACCAGTTTTTAGGTTCATTAATTGTTTATATTGTTTTTATTTCATTAATTTCTGCTTTAATTTTTTACTCTATCTTGATGTCTACTGAATTTGGCTTGTCTTTTGTTTTTCTAAATTCTTAAGTTGAGTTGTTAATTTATTTGTGGATTTTTTAAATCATATTTTTACTTGGATATTTTATTTGTTTACATTTCAAAAGTTATCATCCTCTTTCCCGCTTCCCCCTCTGCAAACCCCTTATCCAATCCCCCCTTATTCTGCTTCTATGAGGGTGCTCCTCACTCACCCACTCCCGCCTCACCGTCCTAGCATTCCTCTATACTGGCACATCAAGCCTTCATAGGACCAAGGGCCTCCCCTCCCATTGATGCCAGGTAAGACCCCTTCAGCTTCTTCAGTCCTTCCCCCAACTTCTCCACTGGGGTTCCTGTGCTCAATCCAATGGCTGGCTGCAAATATCCACATCTGTATTAGGATCTGCTAAAGCCTCTCAGCCTCTCAAGAGCCGGCTGTATCAGGATCCTGTCAGCAAACAATTCTCAGCATCAGCAATAAAGTCTGAGTTTGGTGTTTTGTGCATTTTGTGTTTTGACTATTTCATGACAGGAGGAATGTCTTTTCTGGTCCAAACTATTTAGAGTTCTTTAGGCTGCTTGTGTGTTTATGGGCATCTCTTTCTTTAGGGAAGTTTTCTTCTATAATTTTTTTTGAAGATATTTACTGGCCCTTTAAGCTGGAACCTATTATCCTTAGGTTTGGTCTTCTCATTGTGTCCTGGATTTCCTGGATGTTTTGGGTCAGGAGCTTTTTGCATTTTGCATTTTCTTTGACTGTTGTGTCAATGTTTTCTAAGGTATCTTTTGCACCTGAGATTCTCTCTTTGATCTCTTGTATTCTGTTGGTGATGCTTGTATCTATGACTCCTGATCTCTTTCCTAGGTTTTCTATCTCCAAGGTTGTCTACCTTTGCTATTTCTTTATTGTTTCTATTTGCATTTTTAGATCCTGAATGGTTTTGTTCAATTCCTTCATCTCTTTGGTTGTGTTGTTCTGTAATTCTTTAAGGGATTTTTGTGTTTTCTCTTTAAGGGCTTCTACCTGTTTGCTGATGTTCTCCTGTATTTCTTTAAGGGAGTTATTTGTCTGTCTTAAAGTTCTCTGTCATCATCATGAGATGTGATTTTTACACCAGAGCTTTGCTTTTCCAGTGTGTTGTGTATCCAGGGCTTGCTGTGGTAGGAGAACTGCCTTCTGATGACGCCAAGTAGCCCTGGTTTCTGTTGCTTATGTTCTTGCCCTTGCCTCTCACCACCTGGTTATCTGTGGTTTTAGCTGGTCTTGCTGTCTCTGACTGTGGCTTGTCCCTCCTGCAAGCCTGTGTGTCAGTCCTCATGGGAGTCCAGCTCTCTCTGAGCAGATTTTGGGTATGGAGAGGTATGACACAGGGTCAGCTCAAGGGCACAGATGGAAACTGGAAGGATCCTGTCCCTGGCTGTTCCTTGGTTCCTGTGTTTTGATTGCTCTGGGTAGGTACCTCCTGGGCCAGGAATTTGAGCAGAAATGGTGGTCTTACCTGTGCTCTCAGGTGTGTCAGCACTATTGGGAGATCACCTCTCTCGGCGGGATTTGGGTATGGAGAACTGTAGCAGAGTCAGCTCTGGGAGCAGATGGAAACTGGAAGCTTATTATTATTATTTTTTTTTTAATGTAGGCACATATAGTTAAAATGTTCCTTGAAGAACTGTTTTTAATGTATCCCAAAGATTTTGTTGTTTTTTCATTTAATTCCATCAATTTAAAAAATTGTCTTGATTTCTTTTTTGGCCTGCTTATCAATCTACTGAATTGTTTAAGTTCCATGAGTTTTGTATTTACTAGAAATGTGTTTGCTCTCAGTTTTAAGTTTTATTGTTTAGTGGTCAAATAGGACACATGGAAATTATTTAATTTTTTTCTTAATTTAAGATATGTTTTGTATTCTAGGATGTAGTATATTTTAGAGAAGCTTCCATAGGCTGCTGGATAGAATACATATTCTCTAGTGTTTAGGTGTAATAACCTAAACACATGTTAGGTCCATTTGATGTAAAAAAAAAAGTCTGGTTTCTCTATTTTTTTTTGTTTTGTTCAGATGCTTATCTATTGGAGAAAATGAGTTATTGAAGTTACCTATTGCTATTGGGTTGGTATTAATCTGTACTTAATTTCAGTATGCTTTTTATGAAATTTGGTGCACCAGAGTTTGGAACATGCATGTTTAGTTAATGTTTTCTTGGTTAATTGCTGCCTGGATTAGGAATGAAATACCCTTCTTTTTATCTTCTAATTAGCTTTAGTTTGAAGTCTCATTTTGTCAGATATTTAGATGGCAACTCCTGCTTCCTTTTGGTCTCAATACTTTCCCCATCCTTTCAACTCAATGTGTTTCCTAAAACTGAGTTTTTCATAACAGAAGCATGGATTTTGTTTCTTAATCTACTCTGTTAGCCTATGTACTTTGATTGTAGAATTCATCCCATTATTTTTTCAAGTTATTATTGAAATGTGTGTATACAGCAGCGATTTTGTTGGCTTTTTCTGTTTCTTAGTTATGCTTTGTATTTAATTAATTATAGCTTCATTTGTTTTCTTTTTAGTCTCTTTGTCATATGTAATCCTCTGTTCTGTCTTAAGTACTGCTTCCAGTATTTTTTAGGATTGTTTTGGTAGACATTAAGTGTTTTGGCTGTTTGTATCATGAAGAGTTTTTCCTCCTTTTGTAACCATCATGTTATATGGCTTTACTTGGTACGGTAGATGAGGATGGCCATCCTGGTCATCTGTTATTCTGGTGGGTTTTCCTTTCTATGTGACTTTTTTTTTCTCTTGAAGCTTTTGACACTCATTTGTATATTTAGAGTTTTAAACTTGATAGCTCATGAGTAGTTTCTTTTCTGGTCTTATCTCTTTGGTGTTCTGTATGCTTCTTATATCTGTAAGGATGTGTCCTTCCTTAGAGGAAGTTTACTTTTATATTCTTAATATATGCTCTATGCCATTGACTTGGGATTCCTTTTCACCTATCTCTTTAATTAATGTGGTCTTATTGTAATATCCTACAGTTCCTGAATGTTCTATGTTTAATTTTCTTCATGATCTTTGCTTGTGTAGTCTCCTTTGTCTTCAAGAACTGATATTTTATCTTCTATCGAAATTATTCTATTTGTAAGGCCTTCCTCTGACTTTTCTAATTGGGATCCGAGTTTTCCAATTCTGTCTTCAATGTAGTCTTCAATGCTTCTGTTAAATGAATTTTGTTTTCAAATCCTAGATTGCCTTTATTTCATTCAGCCTTATTTTTGTTTTCTTGAGCAATACTCAACATTTTTTTTCTTTATGTTCATTCTAAGTTCAATAAGCTGTTTTTGTATTCTTTAAACTCCTTGGATTCATCAACAGAGTCTATGTTTGTTCTGTTAAGATCTGTGTCCTGGGGTTCATTGAGGTGATTCTTATTAGAGAAAATTTTTAGGTGATTGGTAGATTTTGGAGGTGACAAACTGTTTTGTCTTTTCATATCTTTTTCCAATGATTCCTGTGCAGATGGACTTCATTCTTATTGCTTTTGTGTTTGTTATGGATACAACAGACTGGGATGCACACAGGATGTATGTTCTGCCCCAGGCCTGGAAGTTGGAAGGCTGTGGGAAGGGTTCCTTAGACTGGACTGGAGCACTGCATGTGGAACTGGACTCCATCTGAGGACTGAGGTGAATTCAGGAGGTTTGTGAACTCACCCAGGCTAGACCTGGAAGATAGCTTTAGAATGGGCTGAATGGGTAAGATCTGTTAGATAGAGGTTGCTGGGAAGGTGCATCTGATGTATATCCTGGCCCAAACTTGGATCTTGGGAGAGTATGGACAGGGCTCCCTAGAAAGGGCCAAATTACTGGATATGGGACCAGGACTCCATCTGAGGATTGGTGTTGAGTGCAAGAGGCCTGGAGGTAAGAGAGAAGACACACCAGGCAAGGTTAGGGTGCAGAGTGTTTTGGCACAGTTGGAAATAAAAGGTGGCTAGAGTGTGGGGCCACTGAATAAATATACGTCCGTTTTTATGACAGAGTTCTCTAATCATTTTCATGTTCATTATGACCAATGCCTGCATCACTTCTCAGTCCAAAATAGAGTCTATGGTACGTAATTACATGCTCTGTGTTAGAGATGTGTAACCGAGGTAGACCCAGTTTTCAAGGAGCTCAGAACAAGACAGACACTCAACACATTCTATATTTCTTTTGAAATATGTCTCTGAAATCTGGAACATGAAGCAGGGTGTACAAAACTTAAGATAAGAAACATAAAGAAAGAAGCCTGGAATTCCTTTTTGTCCCCTTATCATCCTTACTTGGTGGTAGGTATTGGGAGTAGAATTAAGAGAAAAACTGAAAAACTTTGCATTTATAGAAAATAAATGTATAGATGTTAAGTCCAGGAAAGGTTAACATTTTTTTAGACTTCTTTGTTTACAAACTGTTAAAGTGAGTAGGCATACAGTAGTTTTTACTTTTCATGGGTCAGTGGTACTATAAAAAATAATGTTCATTTAAGAGTTTTAGGGTTCCTTCTGAGGTCTGTGCACAGGAACAGTTGACTTCCTTCAGGGACTTTACCTGTGAGAGTGCATATGGCTGCAGCTCCTTAAACTAGTCACTTATATAAACCCTAAAGTCTACTCTTAAGAACATTCAATAACAAACCCCACTTAGGATGCAAACAAGGCACACCAGAGTACAGCCTACTTTCTGTTTAAACACCAAATAAGAATAAGATGAAGATAATCTGGTAAAAGAAACCTTAATAGAAAGGATGGGGAATTGACAAACACTTCCTGCCAAGGACCAACAAGTAAGCACTTTAGACTTTGCAGGTGCAAGCTGTCCTAACTACGTAGGCTCACCATTGTTAGCAACATTCAGACACACACAACTCAGGAGTTGTGTTTTGGTCAACTTTCTTTATAGAAACGTGTTTTGTTTGTTTGTTTGTTTTAACTTTTCTGAGGCATTAGTGGTTGCCACAGCCTACACAGCTTTGGGCATTTGGCAGTAGGGAATAAAGAAATGATAGACACACATACAGAAAAGTTGGGTCAAGTGAGGGACCTTTTATACATATGGCCAACATCCCTATTCCAAGCGAGGGAAGGCCTTGCCATTGCCATGAGTCTGAAGCACTGGGTTCCTTGACAGCAATGCTCCTGACAGAATGAATGCTCATTGAGACTGCGCTGTATTCACTGTCCGCAGTGAATCACAGTGAATTACAGATGGCATTACTAAAGAAAATGGGGAATAAAAAGGCCCAAATAGTTTTTGGGTTTTTTTTTGTTTTTGTTTTTGTTTTTGTTTTTTTTGTTTTTTCGAGACAGGGTTTCTCTGTGTAGCCCTGGCTGTCCTGGAACTCACTCTGTAGACCAGGCTGGCCTCGAACTCAGAAATCCACCTGCCTCTGCCTCCCAAGTGCTGGGATTAAAGGTGTGGGTCACCATTGCCTGGCTCCAAATGGTTCTTTTGAAGCACTGGTTGCAAACCTGGAGATTGTAACCCTTTTGGGGGATTGTCAAACTACCTTTCACAGGGGTCACATATCAGATATTTACATTATGACTAATAACACTAGCAAAATTATAGTTATGAAGTAACAGCAAAAATAATTTTATGTCACCACATGAGGAACTGTATTAAATTATAAAAGCTGAGAACCACTATTTTAAAGAATTGACTTTAAAATAGCCTAATTAAATGCAGTGGCACTCCTACCCGCACAAGAAGGGAACAGCAGAGGGGAGGGGAGCAAGAGAAACAGCAACAGAAAGTCTGAAAGGCAGGGACTTGTCAGGAGGGATTTGGTGGTTTGATGGGATAAGAGAGTAAGAGAGTAATAGGGAAAATATGATCAAAGTATCTTATATATGTATAAACTGTAAAAGGATTAAAAAGGAAAAAAAATAACCAGTTGTGGGAATTCAGTCCAAGAATGACCCCCTTGGTAATATAAAATTTTATTCCATTTAGTTTTATATAATTTTTAAGAGCTTGAAATAAACGTGTTTGAATGTCCTGACATTCCTGAGTGATTTCTCCAGCTTTGGTTGGTAAGGTTGTTTGATGAGAACTTCACTTTTCTTTCAAGGGACTCAGAGCTTCTACATCACACAGAACCTTACAGTGAAAACTCCCTTTTCTTAACAGGTAAACGCAAGACGTGAAGAGTAGTGAAAGGGACTAACTAGTGCTTGCCAAAGGGACCTGAGAGGAAGGCCAGGTCAACACCGTGTGGACAGCCCTGCACTGTTTTCCAAAGATGCTCTTGAAGTAGTAGTCCTCATTAACACAGCTTGCCTTCACCTGCCAAAGCTCGTCATCATGGGCTGCATGAAGTCCAAGGAAACGTTCCCATTTCCTACCACATTAGACATCGACAAGCTACATGAGAGCGAAGAGGCCTTTATGCCAGATGCCAGCTGTCAATACAGGACACCTTCTCCAGATGAACAACAGCACGTCCAGGAAGTGAAGAAAGTCTCAGAGCCCAGTGCTCTCATTGGTGCCGTGATCCTTGAGTTCGCAGACCGTCTGGCCAATGAAATTGTGGAGGATGCCTTACAGCAGTGGGCATGTGAAAACATCCAGTACTACAACATCCCGTACATCGAGAGTGAGGGCTCTGACGTCACCATTGACTGATGATACTCAACTGTGCTCTGGATGTAGTCGGTGCTAGTTAAATACATGAGATAAGTTTGCAAATTCCAACTGGATGTTAAACTATGATATTAATGATAGTTTATTATGATATAATATCTATGATATTAATGTAGGGATGTTTATGATGAAATATAATTTTAAGCAGTTCTATTATTTTAGCATCAATGTATATCTGCTTGATATCAAATTTTGGTCACAGAAGACCTGGAACAAGGTATTATGCCACCCAGCCATTAGCTGTCTGTCATACCATGCTCTTCCTAGGGCAGGAATGACATCACCAAAGAAAATGTTAAATAAAAAGTGCCCAAGTTCCAAATGGTTATTTTAAGGGGTTGACTTTAAAATGACTATTTTTGTTAATTTATACCAAAAAAAGAAAAAAAAAAGCCCAGAACATGAAAAGGGAATTTCTTTAAAATGCAAAAAAAAAGCAAGCAACAGAACTCCAGCCATAGTAATTCACAACATGTGTGCTGTCGAAACCATTTGTGTCAAGGACTGCCCACTTCCTGACACCTATAACCTGCCATTAGAAAACTCCCAGTGGAGAGGACTGCTTTGATTGTGGTTCTCAGTAGGAAGTCTATTTTTGTAGATGGAAAGGGTAGCAGACTCAGGGTCATGCCACAGCTGTTACTGGGTGATTTAAACTTTGCATGTTATAGCCTTCTTTAAAAGATAATTTATAGAAGTAATCTCTTTGGTACCTTTTATTCAGTAAATCTTAAAAATGACAGAAATTTAGTCTGCAAGGTAAAAATTTAAGCCTGTTTTTTATGGCTAACAATGTATAAAGAACTGACTGCAGTGCTGGTACAGAGGTAGATGTGTAGCTGTACACGAGGACTTGCAATTCTCTTACACTCCTCTCAAAGGGAGCACCTGTGTGGGATTTAGCAGTCACTTGTGCCCTCAGAACACTCTTAGCTACATACTCTCCTCCTGAATGGAGAGCTTGTGTGGGTTGTAGCAGTTATACATGTCCACAGAATACTTTTATCCATATTGTAGAAGTGTTTTAAAAAAAACTATCATATGCTTTATCTTTTAAATCTTAACTGTTTAAGATTTAAACAGTAACAGAAGACTTAGAACAAAGTCAATAGAAGAGGACTAAGTGTCTAGAATTATCACCAAGTTGTGCTAAACACGGAGTAAGAGGAAATGGGGCCCATCTATACCAGTCCTTCAAGGATACGGTTTATCAGCATTCTTGAAATCCAAAGCCATTGAAGAAAGGCTTTTGGTATCATTGTGAGTTAACAGGCACTTGACTTTATCCATAGTGGGAAATGCTGCCTCTAGTTTTATAGTAAGACATTGAAACATAACTCAAACAGTGTGAATTCTCTAAGTCTTAGGAGCAGAGAGGTTATTAAAATTAGTGACATCCATCGTTCAGTTTCCTTTCAGAACTCCATTCATTCTGTTAGTTTCACTAAACCCTGGGAGTCACAGTGCTCCACCACACACAGTGCCTCATACACTGGTGATTAGACAGCTTACAGAACTGCAAGCAACCACTCCTATTCCTATGCCTTCTCCATTTAGTTCATGGAGCAGTTTAGTTTCCAAACTATGTCTATACTGATGATTCAGGCAAAAGCCCTTAGGTCATTCAATTGGTTTCTCATATGAACATGTCTGTTGCAAAGTTTCTTGTTATTTAACAAATATAATTAGGTATATAAAATAATATATATGTTGGTCAGAACATGAAAATATAGTCTACACAGAGATATTGGCAAATGAGTATGGGTTGAGTATTTCAACTTCAGGTTTCTTCTTTGTCCAAGAGTGGAGCCTGCCCAGTCCACATCTAGCTAGATATCTGCTCCCTGTTTCACAGCTATAGTTTAAGCAACTATGATCAACAGTTTCATCACAAAAGCAAGCACTGTCCCCTCACTCTGAGTCAGGATATATATATGTGTATGTATGTATGTATGTATGTATGTATGTATGTATGTATATATATATATAATCTTCTAAGAGACCTACTTTAAAATATGTAAGAACTGTGTATCAGTCCATTAACAAGGAACAACGAGGCTTACACAGTAAGCAGGGGGTAAACTGTGTGTGATAAAACAATTGAACAAACTTTATACTACACTGGATAGTATCAGGATATAGTTTGGCCTTGATGAAAATTAGGAATCTTTCATGAGAAATCAGCCCTTTTTCATGCCTTTATATTCAAAAAACTGAGCCTCATTTGAGGTCTTTCAGTAAGGAGGAGAGAGGAGTGAAGAGGAGGGACCTATAAACAGAACACTGAACAACTCATTAGCCCTGGACAGGGACATGTGGAGCATCAATCTAAAGGCTCATGACCTCCCAGTGGCCACTGCAGAAGTAGATCAGCAGAGGAAAACGTCCAGTTCCTTACTTACTGAGACTCTCAAAATGCCAGTGTGTTTCACCGCCCCTCCCTGCTGTTTCTTCAGTACTGTTGCCTTTAGATTACAGGCTTTGGATGCTAGAATCCTCCCATCTTAGCTGCCTTACCAGTTCTTTACAATCTACCTATGGTCATTATCACTTAAAGCACAATTTTGAAGGAGAAATACATGATTGTCTTAAGCCCAAAGGAATTTCTATCAAGCTGTCTCAAGCACTGAAAGTAAGTGTATGGAAATCGCATGATATGCACATTCTAATTAATCACCTCTGGCATTTGGTTGAGATGGGACTGAGTACACTTCTGAATTATATTATTTTGGAAACCAGAAGTTAGACATGATAAATGATGTCAAAAAACAGTAATGTACCTGTAATATCTATACAAATAGATATTACACAGAGCATCTATGTGAAATGACCCAGCAAGCCAAGTGTTTTTTCCTTGGAGTCATAAACACTAGCTCTAAAGAATTAGTTAGCACTTTAGTCCCAAAACTCAAGTTTTGTTGGCAAACTCCCTTCACTGTATGAGCTAACTCTGAAGTGGTATTTTTTTCCCCAAATATTTTTGTGAAAATGGTTTTGTTGTTTTTCGTTTGTTTTGGCTTTTTTGTAGCTATAATAAAAGTCTAACTGCAATTATCTTTCAGTCCTCATTTAATTGAAGCAAATACTTTTCGGTGTGGTCCACTGATATTGCACATAAAGATTCTCTTCTGTATTGCTAACATGTACAAAGTGAAGGAACGTGTATCTGTACAGACAAGCTCTTGGGTTATTAAGGTCTAATCTAGGAGTGTTAAGAACTAAATGTAAAACATGGTCAATACCATGGTATTATTTCAGGCATGGTATTCGTGTTTGGGAAACATCCTTTATGACAAGTAGACTAGGAACTAGAACATGTAAAGCAATGCCCTCTGGGATGGAGCAGCCTCAGGAAGTGCAGACTTAGGGGTACAGACACAAGCCCACTGCTCCTTTCAGTTGTTCTTACCTCTCTTAGTTTTTAGGAGCCTGGGATAAAGGGGAAATTCTAACAAGTTAAAAAATAAATTATACTGACTGTTCTTCCAAAGGTCCTGAGTTCAAATCCCAGCACCCACATGGTGGCTTACAACCATCCGTAAAGAGATCTGATGCCCTCTTCTGGTGTGTCTGAAGACAACTACAGTGTACTTACATATAATAATAACTAAATCTTTTTTTTTTAAGAAATGCTATTAAAAATAAATAAATGATTAGCTGACTCTAATATAGAAATTATTCTGACTTAGAGATGTAAGTCTTCAGTCTGGAATTCTCTGATGTTTCTTTCGTACCTTAACAAATGTTCTGTCAGGAGCTGGAGAGATGGCTCAGTAGTTTAGAGCTCTGGCTGTTCTTCCAGAGGACCTGAGTTCAGTTCTCTGCACACACAAGGCAACTCATAATGGTCTTTAATCCAAATTCAGGGGATCCAGTGTTGTCTTATGGCTCTGCAGGCAGAGAGTGCACATGCAGGCAAAATATGCATGTACATAAAAATATTTGAAAAATTCTGTCAACTTCCAATTACTAAAGATATTTATATTTTAAACTGCTTTACCTATCACATAAATGTTTGATAAAATTTATAAAAAGCAGAGTATGTCTGTCTTAGTGACTGGAGTTTCTTAATTCCTCATTTTTTCCCAAGTTAGCAAATACTACAAATAATAATAGTATTTTCATTTCTACTGGGGAGTGGGTTCTCATGACTGGGAAAGGCTGAGAATTAGCTATTTAGCATTATGGAGACAGAACTTTATATAACCTTTTTCTTTTTTGCATGAGATTTTTCATGTTTACAAAGAATTTCTTTCACTACAATATTGTTTTAAAATACATGTTTACAGAGGAAAATTTATAAGATATCAACATACCCCATCCAAATTTCAGGGTCTTTATTTTTGATAATCTGTACATAATTTGGTTAATTAATATATAAACGAGAAGTCAAAGTTACCATTTTAATGAGAAATAAACTTGAGATTCTCTGGAGCTCTTGGGAATTTCTTATAAACCAGGGGCCAGCAAACCATTTCTGATGAAGACCGGAGTAGAAACTTAAGACACTTGAGGTGCTGTGGGCCATAAAGTCTGCCATGGCCACGGCCACGGCAAGCAGCCACGGAGAACGAGCTACGCTGTGCTGAAAGAAGGTCCCATAAAATGCTGGCGTGTGAACTTCAGCTGTAATATCATGGAAAGTTATAAACATTGGCGCTTAAACTTTGGGCAACCACTGTATTAGGAAGCATTAGCCTTTTTTTCATTTCCTTCTGAATCATTTAAAAATGAGAAAACCATTTCCAGCTTGCAGGCTGTGTGAAAAGGGGCGTGGCGCCAGGTCTGGCCTCTGTACTACGGTGTGCTGACCCTTGCTCCAAAATAAACTTCAGAATTTCAAATCACTGCTTCCTAGAGATTTAAAATAACTATTCAAATCTTCATCAGTAACATCTTTTAGATCAGCTGGTTTCCATTTTGGAGTCTGGTCTTTGTCAATGAGAACTGTCAAAAGAAGGTAGAGACATTAGCATATCTTTTTCTGCTATTACCAGATTTAATTACTGAACTAACAATTATGTGTTAGGCTTTTTTTTTCTATAGCACATTTTTTTTCTGTAAAGTTTATGCTTTTAATAAAACAGAGTGAACTGATCTGGTAGCTCAAACATTCCTCTTCTATCCTCAGACAAAACTGTAAACGAAATATCAATGTTATAGACAGATAAACACAGTATTGGTGCAGGCGAGAGGGGAGGCAAGGGCCAGACTTTTAAACAGTTTTTGAGAGGAAAATTAATTACTTGAGGTAGAAGAAAGGAGATTTTACACATAATTAAATGTAGATATTCCCCTTCTACCAAATCCTCTAGTATAGATAGCTCTGAATTGAAACAACAACAACTACCACCAAAACACATCAGGTAATCACCAAATCTTCTACTCCTATTTCAGTATAGACATCACTCAGGATAGCGACAATCTATCCCCAGATTGAGTAAACCTGGCACTTATAAAATAAAGAGAATGCCAATTTTCTGGTGTAAGTGCACTACAGTTATACACATGCTATTCGAGAGCCTGCATAAAGGGTATGCGGGAGTTCCAAACTGTTCCTCACAAGTACATGTGAATCCATACTTGAAAACAGTTAGAAAAGCATTGTTACGGTAGCACATCTCAGCCATGCCTAACATATATAACTTTAATGAAGGATGAGAGAGTGAGGGAGGGGGAGAGGGAGAGGGAGAGGGAGAAGGACAGAGGGACTGAGGGAGGGGAGGGGAGGGGAGGGAGAGAGAGAGGGGAGAAGGAGTTTGTTTTATTGTTTGGTGCTGGCAATATAGAAATTAAACCTTGGGCCTCATGCATGTACCCTGGGCAAGCATTCTGTCACTAGGCTATATTCCTATCCTTAAATATGCACATTCTATAGACACTTAGAAAAACCTAAATTAAATCTGGAGCATTAAGCATGCGGAGCAAAAATCAGGGAACCAAGAAAGATGTGTGGTTGGCTAGAGAAAGCTTTATGCAGAGTTAAATGTGGATATCGGAGAAGTGTTTTGTTTAGTTTTGTGGTGAGACAGCTAGGGACCTACAGCTATGCAGCCAGCTTTCTATGGGAGGCTGTACATTGTCCACTGTGGGTTTCTGAAGCAAATCGGAAATGGCCAATTTCCAACCTTCCAACCTAAAGCTTGTATTTCTTAGCCAGTGTCAGCGAAAGACTAGTCCTGGGACATCTTTCCACAGAATCTCTTTCCCTTCAAGTGTCTGGCTGACACAGTCTACCTCCTTGAGGTAGACAAAAAACACAGGGGAGAGTACCAAGCAAATCTGACCTGTGTTCCTACAAGACGGGAAGTGCTACCCGTGTAGGAGCTCAACAGGAAGTGCTGCCCTTGCAGGAGCTCAACGCAGCAGGGCGGAGCTACAAACCCTTGGCTCTGCTAACAGAGTTCATTTCTATCTTCTGTAGCTAGAGAGGAGCTCACCCTACATGTTAAAAGTAAGAATGTTTAACAGCCATCTCCCTAATTTGCTAAATTATTTTATCTAATTTGCCGACATATTTTTATAGTTAGCAAATTGCAGCAAGAATACTAAACAGTTCTACCCAGAACAGATGCTGTTTTCTGAATATGAGTCTATACTGAAACAGGAGGCAACATTTTTTTGTCTCACTAAAAAAAAGAAAAAAAAAAACAACCCGTAGTTTGAGCCGGGCCTGGTGGTGCACGGAAGTGATCCCAGCACTCAAAAGCTGGCTGGCCAGGCTTATTCAGTAAAACCTTGCTTATGATAAAAGTTGTTTTTCAATTTTAGAAACAAAAGTAGCCTGATAAGCAATTCCTTTGGGGTTTTGTTGGTGGTGGTATTGCTGGTGCCTTTTATTTTTATTTTGGAGACAGGGTATTGTCATTATGTGGTTCTGGCTAGCCTGGCTCTGCCTCCTGGGTGCTGGGATTAAAGTTGTGCACCACCACACCTCACAGGTACTTGCGTTTCAATTCAACATTCTAAGGTTGACTGACTTCAACTCCTTTTTCCTTAAGTAACTGAAAGTATTATCTAAAATATCTAAAAATATTTTGTATTTGCAAAAGGATCATCACACAGTTAACAAATACTTCAGTGACAACTCTTAAGCAGTACACGGCACCTGAGAGCTGGGACTACAATTTTGACCTGCGTGCATTGATGCACGCAGAATAGAAAATTAGTAGAAAAGATGCATAGTGTTTCCTCAAGCCACCTGCTTGGACTTGACCCCATGAGTCTTCCAAAATGACTGCACCCTATGCTCACTGCTATATCATGCTACAAATGATGAGAATTCTACAATAAAAAATAGGAATTTACCAAATCTCAGGGGTGTAAACACCATAATCCTTTACTCAGAGAAAAATTTCTGGGTTAGAGAACTTACAGGTCAGTGGTAGAGAAGTAGCCTAAACACATGCACTGTACTCTACCAAAATGATTAATAAAAACAAGAAAACTGGTCAGGCTGGGAGACAGGCAGGAAGAGACATGAAAAATTTATGCAGAAGAAAATAACTCATTTTTATATAAGGAACAATTGCTCTTTATAAACATAAGAACTATTCATAAAAGGAATGGTTACAAACTTTCTAGAGAAAACCAACACATGCTTTTTCTCTATTGCTGCCTTGAGGTGAGCGAACATGTCAAGTATAATGTCCCCTGGACTCAGCCAGGCAGGCTAACTGCCTGCACATCAAGGAGGTGGGCGGTGGGTTCAGACACTGCCCAGTCATCCCAGAATAGTACAAAGGAAGGAGGCAGGAGGAACAGCTGGGAGCTTTCTGGTTCAGAATTGACACACCTTTTAAAAACAGCAGGGCATGTTTACAAGTTACAAGATCCCATGAGCAGAAGGGACGCATACATCAGAGAGCAGCAGCTGTGCAGAGTACAGGGTGTGACACACACATCAGAGTGCTGAGACATGATCGTGAAACAGTTTTAGAGACACCTTCCATGTTGCACACACACACACACACACACACACACACACACACACACACACACTGCCTGCCAACAGTCAAAAAGTACAGATAACTGTTACTTACCAGCTCTAACACCTTCATGAAAGTCATGACCTTCCTGAAAGAAAGAGTGGAGGGAGTGGGTGTAGGCCCCTTGCTCCTGTGCTCTCTCCTCTGCCCGCCTTGGCCTTTCACCCCCATGACAATGCTGACCACAACACTAGAGTCTGGACCCCTCCAGATAGCTCACATCAGGCGACCTCCAACTTCACTGGCTCTGGCAAGCCCACCAAGCACCTCTTTGCTGCTCCTCGGGTTGGTGCACCTGTGAGTCTCCCCACCCATGTGGCCTTCATGTTCTTTTTCCAGCCATACCCTTGAAGCCACTGAGATGGCCACTTGCTCTGGAAAATGTCCTCAACCTTCAAAGCTTTATACTGTTCCAGAAAATTCCCTACCCTGCTTGCATCCTTGGTTTCCTATTGGAAAATCTAGGAGTGTGAATATTTTCATTTAAAAGTCATGATTTATAATGTGTCAAACGGGCACAGAAACCTACCCATGGTCCACGATGTAATCCCGTTCTCAAGGTAATGATTTAACTATTTCCCCTTTCTCAACTTCTCTTCTCACTCACTCTCTGCTTCCATTACATTCAGGGAAGGACTTGGCCTCCAGGAGCAATGGAGAACCTTTCTGCCATGCTGTTTTTGCACCAAGAGCCCTGCAGCTGGCTGGCACAGACTTTATTCTCTTCTCCTTTTCAAGACCAGAGGGAGGGACACCTTCCTGTTGAGGTCCAGTCCTGCCTACATCCCAGTCCACTCCTCCTTTGCCCTCCCAAGAGCCTTGCCTGAGAAGGGGTTCCACAGCTCTCTCTCTCTGGAAGCTGCAGGTCTAAGTGGCTGAGTGCATGCAGTCGGAATGCCTGGGATACTCACTGCACAGTGACCATCTTACTTTGGCATGTATTTCCTTTGAAGAAGTGGCCACATCAGTTCCTAATGGCACAATTTTAAACTGTTTCTGAAGGGTGCAGTGGTACACTAAGGGCTCAGTGAATGCTGTTGCTAGTTCACCTACAATCTTGTTTCTCTTCGGATAATTCCATCCTTCATGACCCTGGTCTAACAGCTCCCATCTTACAAATGAACCTCACAGTCTCTGGTTCTGTTCTGAAAATAAAAGCTGTCTACATGTAATACCATCATTTCTTCACAGTCCATCTACTTCATCTTACCTCCAATGTATCGCTCTAGTGGCCGCCTCTACCACTCTGGAAGGGCTTACCCAAACTCACTAATTGATTATAAACTGTCCTCTTAGTGTTACCTTGGTTCTCACAGACGGGCATGCTATATGTTCATTTTCATACAATTTTTAATTTATTTCCTTTGTGATCCAATCATCACGCAGTAGGGTACAGTTAAGTTTCTAAGACCCAGTATATTTTCTATCATAGTTGATTATTAGTTTTATTCCACTGTGGTTAGAAAAAGCATAAGGAATTACCTCAATTTTATTTGTTGAGACTTGTATTAGATCACAAAATATGGACTACTTGGAGAAAAATTCCATAGGCTACTGAAAAAAATGTGTTCTCTCTAGTATGTGGGTTTAATATTCTGCAGAGAGCAGGCCCATTTGATGTTGTTTAGACACAATGTCCTCTGGAGAAAGTGGGGTAATAAAGTTAATTACCTAACACTAATGCGTTAGGGTAGTTGGCTTTAAGTCTAGTAGCATTTGTGAAATTAGGTGCAGCAAGCTTGCTGTGTGTTTAGAGCTATAATGTCTCCTGAAAGGATTGTTCCCTTATCAGTATGACGTGACCTTCTTTGTAGCTTCTGATTAGTTTTAATTAAAAGTCTGTTGTTTCCTGTTTGTGTGGAATGACGGCTTGCAAGCATTCTTTTACTCTACCATATCTACTCTACTGGTGATGTATGGTTTTGGAAGCAGCTAAATGCTGGGTCCTGGTTTAAGTAGCGTCTGCTGTGTCTTGACTGGCTCTTGCTACCATGTGTGTTCTGACTCCTCTCACAGCGCTGACGTTGTGGTGTTTGTTTTCTTCATCCGCCTTTGAACAGCCACTGATCTAACGTTAACGTTTTCCCTGTAACCTGCTGGCTATGCTTACCTCTCTCTTCAGCCTCATGCAGTTCTTCAGTTTCCTCTCAAGGGCTGACTTGGTGCTCATGAATTACTTTCATATGCTTTTATTGTATAGCTTTTTTTTCGGTCCTCAATGATGCAAGATTTTTTTGCTGGGTAAAACAATCTGGGTTGACACCTGTGGCCTATCATTAGTGCAAGTGTGTCTGATTTTTAAAGTCTACACTGCAAATTGAGCTGTTAGTTATTATGATAACCCACCCTTCCCTGTGACTTGGTCCTTCTCTCTCTCTCTCTCTCTCTCTCTCCTCTCTCTCTCATAGCTCTCACTATCCTTTCTACTGTTTCGTTCCTTTAGTGCTTTGACTGGTATATGATGTGGGAAATTTCTTTTCTGGTCAAATTTGTGGTCTGTATGCCTCTCTCGCCTAGATGGCATCTTCCTAGACTTGGAAATTTTTGAGATTTATTGAACATACTTCCTATACCTTTGATCTGCTTTCTTCGTTTCTGATGCCTATAGTTAATTTATAAATTTGGCCCATAGGTCCTGCATGTTTATGATTTTTTTAAAAGACCAATTATTTTCTATGTGTAAGTGACCCAGTTCTACCTTTTCTTCAGGCCTTGATAATCTGTCTTCCATTTGCTTATTATTCTATTCTGAATTTTACAAGTACTACAGTAAATTTCCTAGCTAGAAAATAACAATATTCTATATAAAATTCTTACCATACATGCTTGACTTAACCGATATTCCATGGTCAGGACCTCTTGCAAGGTCTTTGACGAGCCCTCCATGAGCTGCCTTAGTGCGATCTTTAGTGATGTTGGAGACATTTTATTAATTACCTTTGGAGAAAAAACACTCCTTGTTACCCAACTGCTTCTTTGCTGTACATAACAAGCTATCTTAAGTTTCTATGTAAGCCATCTTAAAACCCGCACAATAACACTTCTTTTTTCTCTTTTCTTTCTTTTTTTATTGGATACTTTATTTATTTACATTTCCAGTGTTTTCCCTTTTCCAGGTCTCCCTTTCTGAAACTCCCTATCCCCTCTCCCTCCCCATGCCTCTATAAGGGTGCTCCCCCACCTATCCACCCACTCCCAACTTCCCAGCGTGGCATTCCCCTACAATGGGGCATCAACCCCCCTCAGGCCCAAGGGCCTCTCCTCCCACTGATGTTCAACAAGGCCATCCTCTACCACATATGTGGCCAGAGCCATGGGTCCTCCATGTGTACTCTCTGGTTGGTGGTCCAGTCCACAGGAGCTCCGGGGACCTGGCTGGTTGACACTTTAACCCCACTCCCACCCCCAACTCCTTAAGTCTCTTGTCCTTGTTACATTCATGTCTTTTATGTGTGTGGTCCACTGCACTTAGAGCTGCCTAAATGCAGGTCATTGTTGGGGTGGGGCAGGTATTACTTGGGCAAGGCATGTTCCCTGTGGCTATAGCACTCCCCTTTCTCTAGCAAATATAAACTACCAATAGCCCTCCAAGGAGTGGGTGGGGCCTCAGGAGCTCCTCCCCAACCCATGACAGAATGGTGATGAGCTTAGTCTCCTATAAATTTTTTCAGGTACAAAGTTCTGTGTTCTCTGTAACATCCTTACGTCTGTCCATGTAAGCTTGAGTACTGTGTAGGACAAAGTTTGGAAGAAAACAGTGCTACAGCCACTGTGCTGGTGAAGAAAGGACAAGGATAAAGGCTGTTATGAAGATGCATCTTTGAGGGATGCATTCTTCTGACCTAGGCCTTCAGGATATTATCTCATGTTCTGGTCCTGACTGGAGTTCTGTTCCAGGTTCTTCCTTGATGATTGCAAGCAATGAGGCGGATGATACCATCACAGCACTCTGTACCATGTGCCACTCTTGGTGGGCATACAAAAGGGCCATTTTGCTGACATACTCCATCTTTTCTTTAATGGGAACATAACCACATTATCTCAGGTAGACATTATGCTAAAGTCACCTTTCAGGCAGCCCGAGCTGTGCAAGCCAGCACCCATCCCTTAGCGCCCCATTACAGTTTGCTGCTCACATGGTCCATTTTCAATTTCATAAAATGAAAAACAAAGAACTTTCTCTTTTTGGGTGTCTTCTGTTGGCTACCAGGTAATTAAAAAAAAAAAGGCCACTTAAAGCCCTGTTTATTCATACTTGTAACATTCCTGGAATAATGGAAAAGAGCCTCATTTAAGAAGCTTGCTAACCTGATGTTTGATGACCTGTATCTCCTGAATGGTGCTCACATACAACAGACCACACTTGGAGTATGTGTGTTGGATATTGAACCAGGTCCTCTGGAAGAGCAACAAATGCTCTTAATTGCTGAGCCATATCCCCAGCCTGTCAATGGGGAATTTATTAAGAACAGTTCCCTCAGATTGGGGAAGTGCTTTAACATGTTTAATCCCACTTCCTGAGAGGGGAGGTAAGATCATTTCTTGGATAAGGAAGCTGAGCCCTGGTGAAAACTGGTCCAAGTGAAAGCTGAAATCCAAACTCATGGTTTCCAGCTCCAAAACCCACTTCCTTCTTCTGTACGAAGGAATAGCAGTGATACCATAGAAAAGTCCAAAGAAAATGACAGGAGGGCATCACACTTGGTATTAAATTCATGTAACTAAAACTTGTCTGTAATTTCACTGGTAAAGAGGAACATAAAGAATTGTAGCTTCTTAAGAAGACTATGACTTGGGCTGGAGAAAGGGCTCAGCTGTTAAAGGCTAGGTTCACAACCATAAAATATAAGAAGACTATGACTTTACTAGGGCTATGGAGCACTCACAAAAAGGGACCTAGCATGACAGTACTCCAGAAGACCCAACAAGAAGCTGAGAGTCAGATGCAGACATTTGTACCCATCCAATGGACAGAAGCAGCTGACCCCTGCTATTGAATTAGGGAAGCTGGAAGAAGCTGAGGGCCACCCTGTAGGAGGAACAGCAGTCTCGATTAATCTGCACCCCCGGGATTTCTCAAACACTGGATCACCAAACAGGCAGCATACACCAACTGATATGAGGCCCCTAGCACACATAGAGGACTGCCAGGTCTATGTTCATTCAGAGATGATGCACCTAACCCTCAAGTGAATGGAGGTCCCAGGGAGTTTAGAGGTCAGGTGGGAGGGGGGAAGGGGGAGGGACATCTACATGGAGACAGGGGGAGGGGAGTAAGTATGGAGTGTGGAACAGTCTAAGGGTGGACAGGGGTTGGCGGGGTGAGGAATAAAATATGGAGTGTATAAAAATAATTAATAAAAAATATTTTTAAAAAAGAGTCAAGGGGAAGACTTTTAAGTTTCTTCCAAGCATTTCTTAAGTTAATCTCCTGACTATCTTTCTCCTTGCCTGATAATAAAGTCACTGGATTAGAATGCACTGAATCTATAGTTTGAGTAAAGCAATAACTTCTCACTGTGGGGGAAGTAGCCATTCCATCAAGGACATGAATAAGAGAAATAGTGGACGACTCAATTGGGCCTCTTTGCCTTAGTCCTTGAGCTCAGACACCAATATCCCTTAGCCTTTCAAACTCGTTTTCGAATCTACTGACTCTCCATCTTTCAGGTCTCCAAACTGAAAGTTTCTTTCAGTTCCCAGCTTATATACCTGAGAGATAGTAGCTTCCAACTGCATTGGACCCAGTGCCTTGCAATAAGTCTCTTTCTAGGAACTAGTTACATTATTCATACACATCTATTAAATGTTCTGCTTCCTTGAAAACATCAGTTCATACAGAGTTTTAATTGTTTAGAGCATATGCATAGTTAAACAGTTTTCACTTTATATGCACAAAAATATGATGTACATATAATATCCACAATGATCAGGAAATGAGAGATTAAGAACCTAATTTAAAGAAACAAATTGTCCTTGTCTTGATGGAAATTATTTAGTCCTGCTTTTCACATTTTGAGGCAGGCACTTACTGAGTAGTCTGCCTTGAACATCTCATGCATCACTTTCCTGAATAGGTTTGATTACAGGCCTATAAATGCAGGCCAGGCCACCATAGGAATGGTACAGGATAAATGTCCCTGGATAATTCTGCTCTTCACTGATGAAAGTTCATGATATATTTCAAATCTACCTATATAAGGTAAACTTTCTAATCTCCCAAGAAAACTGATGTCACTATTTTTAAATAATTTCTTTGAACTGATAAAATATACTATCCAGGAAAAAGTATAAATAAGAAAGATAGTAATGACCCTTATAAATTTTACATTCTATAGTTTGGAGGGGAATGATAAGTCATTTGATCATAAGATAATGCAGAAATACTTTAATTTGAAAAGTCAATGCTTTTAAAATATCTGCAAGAAAGAGTACATAGGAATTTCAAGATAAATTATGGATCAATCTCACAGACAATGTAAAAACTCTAAACAAATACCAGCAAATCAGACTCAGTAGTGCATTACATCAGAACCAGCAAGCAGGCAGGCATTGTCCTGGGGCTATGGCTATGCCTTATACTTGATCCACAAGTATGAGGCAGAGAGTTAGCTGGGAATGCTGGGAACTTTTGAAACTTCAAAGAACTTTTGAAACTTCAAAGGCTACACGAAGTGACACACTTTCTCTAACATGGACACACCTCCCAATCCTTCTCAAACAGGTTCACCTACTGAGGACCAAGTATTCAAAAATATGAGCCTACAGGATCCATTCTCATTCAACCCGACACAGGCAATAATGAAAATGCTTTCAGAAGACAGAACAGATAAATACTTTTGCATCTTGGGAGTAAGCAGACATTCATTCCTTGGGACACAGGGGGAAAAAGTTACTACAGCCTTTGGGTTAGAGCTCTCTGATATAAGAACTCTTGCCTAGTATACCACACAGTTTTGAATTTAACCCAACAGAACTCTTATAGTCCACCATACTAACAGAGAAAAGGCTAAAATCATATGATCTTCTCAACAGCTGCAGAAAAATTATAAATAATCATCAGAATGATAAAAATTCCTTGTAGGTAACATGGAAATATTGATAAAGAATGTCCACAAGATACCTGTGGCAATAGCAACTTTGGGGTTCTTCAAAGCTTTCCTCAGGATAGGGACACGATGCCATGAATAGCTCCCACTATTCAACCCAGTAGTGCTGGAGGAATAAGCCAATATAGGAAGGTGTGTGTGTGTGTGTGTGTGTGTGTGTGTGTGTGTGTGTGTATGTGTGTGTGTGTGTGTGTGTGTAGGGAAATAGAAAGAATGGCAGGGAAGATGAAATTAAGTACACAAAAATTCAAAGTAATCTGCAAAATATAAATACTTCCTTAATGAGTTTAAACAAGTTCTAGATACAAGGTACAAAGTCTATATATAAATTTTGGATTCGGTGTTTACTTCTTATCTCAACAAACAAAAGATTAACTTTTAAATGATACCATTTCAAAGGCATCAAAACCATCACTATCTGGTGATAAATCCAATGAAAAATATACAAATGCAATTCTCTATAAAGAAAATTGCAATATCACTAAAATGAATGTAGACCTAAATGAATGAAAGAGCACATTGTATGTACAGAAGATTGCACACAAACTTTCCTATAAGGACACTGGAATGGTGGCATGTGCCAGGTGCAGCATGACCTAGCCTAGCCCACAGTGACCGTGCTGTCCTGAGTCTGTGTTGTGTTTCACTGACGTGTGCTGAGGGAAGAGAACGATATGAGTGGCTCCAGCCCTCACCCCACAGGCCTCTCTTTTGTTTGTTTTCACTGTTTGAGTCTGTGACTCCTGCTACTGCTCACCAACTGACAGGAGTTCTAACAGAATATTGACTTTTCTCTTTGGAAGGTATCAAGGGTCTTGATGCCTTGGTATATATAACATATTTTATTATCTGAAAGTTTTCAAGTACATTCAATAATTTAAAAGGGACTAAAAGAACAAACAAAGGAAGACAAAGACAACCTGGATTACTATTAAACTCATGTGGCATCAGAAAGAAAAAGACACAGAAAATGATAAAAGAGAAAGATGTATGCAATGCATATGCCCTCTGAAGGGCTTTTACTCAATCTGTTTAAACATCAATAATATGGTCAATAATATGATAAACATTAGCAGGCATTTCACATGAAAAAATAAATGGTCAATAAACATATGAAATGCCATTTGACTTCATTAATTATAGTGGAAATGCAAATCAAAATCACAATGTAATATTATTTTATGTACTCCCAAATGACCAAAATGAACAAGAAATGGTATCATATATTATTAAGAATGTGGAGCCAACCAGTACTCAAATGTAATCAGAAACAACTATACTAGAAGACTGTTTAGAATAATAAATATGTATATACACAAGGTAGTTGGTTTTTGTAATGCTACTTATGGTTATACACTCAACAAATAATATGAAATCTGTGTCATCATAAAGAATATATAGAAATTTTCATGGCCACGCTTTCTTACAGTAAAAACCTGCAAATAACCCCAGATGTAAACAGAAGGTTTAAGTCAGTATGACATATCATATAATGAGATGTCTTACTGTGTCAAAACATCTGACTGACTGCTGTGCAGCACAATGTGGATTAATCTATAGATGAAGACAAGCTAAAATACCTTTGAGTCTAAGGAAACATACCTTGCTTTTTCCTCTTTCTTGAATTCTGAAACATTTCATTTCATAATCAATCCTATAATAGGTCCAAGGATATTAAGCCCCGGCGCATGTAACCCTTATCCCAAAATGGTTTTCTTTCCAACATTATCGGTTATGTGTAGAAAATCCAAAGTGTTGCTAACTCTGAGAAACACTACTTAAATTCAGCAGTGACAGAAAATAGAGACTTGCTAGCTTAAACAGGATCTCTTCTTTATTAAACCATCTGGTTAAAAAAAAAAACCCATCTTACATATTAAACATTATGTATAGGTTAGATTACCACTGTGATAGATCATCACTCGGTGACTAGTTTTCAGTGGTCTAACCCTTCTAAGTGCTTCTACTTACTTCTTCCATAATACAAAGAGGCTTTTGGAAATGCAATACTGCTACTAATGTCCTTCTCTGTTACATTCAAAAACATAAAACTAGGCTTTGAGTGGTCCTCAAAATCTAGCAGGCAGACATGATATTTGGGTATTATAGTGGGTTGGTCTAATGTTGCTTGTATTCTAATGCCAATTTAGCGCCCCCAAGACTGGTTGTCCCAAACAGAAGAGACACAGAGAAGACAAAGTGATCCTGCCCACAGTTAATTGTAATTGGTAAATAAAGATGCCAAAAGCCAATAGCTGGGCAGAAGAGGCATAGGTGGGGTTGAGGTTTCCCAGGCTTGGAGAGAGCGGACCACAAGAAGGGAAAGAGAAGGAAGAAGCTGGCATGGAATGAAGGAAGACCTTGCAGGAGAGGAGAAAAGACCAGCCTCCATGGGTCAGCTGAGCCATGAAGGCGTGGCCTGAGGGCTGCCCAATGGGAGTTAAGAGCAGCCCAGACAGAACATAGTTATAGACCAGACCGGGAAGTAGAGTCTAACGGCATGGAGGGTAGGACGCTGCTGTACTGCTTAAGGCATACTAAAAATATAAAGGCTGCATGTTCTTTATTCAGGATCTCAATAACCAAAGGCATGGTAGAAACCCTAGGCTGGAATTTTATTTTTTTTCTTTTTTTTTTTTTAATTCGATATATTTTTTATTTACATTTACCTCCACTCCCCGAAAGTCCCATCAGCCCCCATCCCTCCCCCTGTTTTCCCACCCAGCCCTTCCCACTTCCCTGTTCTGGTTTTGCCCTATACTGCTTCACTGAGTCTTTCCAGAACAAGGGGCCATTCCTCCATTCTTCTTGTACCTCATTTGATGTGTGGATTATGTTTTGGGTATTCCAATTATCTAGATTCCTAGTTTTCTAGGTTAGCCCTCCTTGTACTAAGCTCAACTCCAAATGGATCAAGAACCTCCACATAAAGCCAGACACTCTGAAGCTAATAGAAAAGAAACTGGGGAAGACCCTGGAGGACATTGGTATAGGGGGAAAGTTCCTGAACAGAACACCAATAGCTTATGCTCTAAGATCAAGAATTGACAAATGGGACCTCATAAAATTACAAAGTTTCTGTAAGGCAAAGGACACCATCAAAAGGGCAAATCGGCAACCAACAAATTGGGAAAAGATCTTCACCAACACTACATCAGATAGAGGGCTAATATCCAATATATATAAAGAACTCAAGAAGTTAGACTCCAGAAAACCAAATAACCCTATTAAAAAATGGAGTACAGAGTTAAACAAAGAATTTTCACCTGAAGAACTTCGGATGGCGGAGAAGCATCTTAAAAAATGGACTGGAATTTTAATATTTATTACTACAGGGTATATAATCAAGGTTTAAGAGAAATGCTCTCAAAGGACTATTGACAACCCTCAGACATGCTTTCCTATCCCAAGGTGTCCCTAGTCAGCTGGAACAGAAAAAATCCATACATTACCTTCATCTGTTCTATGGCAAAAGGTGAACCATCCTGCCGTAAGTTTTCAATAATCTGTTCCACAGTATTGGCTGAAAAACAACTATAAAGAAATACAATTTTACCACTGACAAGTGATTTCCTATTTCCAAGTCACCAGTGAGCCTAAGCACTGTCTTTCCTCAAGTCCCACGTCCATAAGTAGACTTTTCAATGTGCTTTGCAAGGGAGGAAATGTACACCACTTCCTGGGTGAGGGCATTTGTCATCTATCACTACTAGTGCAAAATAAAATGTATTCCTGGCTTCTGGCTTGCTTTCATGCATGGCTAATACTTATATTTAAATACAAGTCTACACTACCAAAACAGAGGACAGCATTGTCTTCCAGTCATTCATTTCCATTTCCTCCAGTTCTTCCCTTAGGCCAGTAGGTAGGTTCCCAGATCACAGCACAAGGCCTTTTGCTAACTGTCTTAGTAAGGCCTTCTGGGAAGATGAGTGAGGATAAAAGGAAGTACTCAATTATTATCCTCTGGCCTTTCTTCCTGACTTTAAAGGAGGCGTTTTGCATTCGAATGAGTAAGCATGCAATGTTTATTTCCTCCTGGAAGAGTGGGCAGATGTTACTTTCAAAGGTAAATGAAAATGAAAATGATTACCACCCATCTCAAACTGAGGAGCACTGCCAAACACTGTATAATCATAACGGGAACAAATGGAGTTAATAAAGCCTTCCTGAAGGGCAGCACAGCCAGGACCTTTTGTTAAGTACCTGTTTATTTTGTCCATGTGTTCCTCAAATATGATAGATTTGTCTTGATCCATCTTGGACTGTTTGAAAAGAAGTAATCTAAAGTGACTCAAAAGAATTAAAAATCCTTTAAAAGTTCTTCACGTTTAATGATATACTTTGTGACAGTTTATCACTTTCAGTCAAGTGATGTTTAACACTCTCTTCAGTAACTGCCACCATATGTTCAAAATTCAGAAACTATGCACAACTACAGACCGGCTCTTAAAAGTGCTGAAGACATAAATTCTTTTCTTTATTTTTTATCACCCAACTCTCTCTGTGAATCTAAGAATATGGGTCTAGGACCTGAGACCTGAGAATATTCGTCAAATCTTTACTCCAGCTAGAGATCCCCACTGTGCCGCAGGCATCCATCCCTGCAGCTCTACCCTCAGAGAGAGCAAAGCACCTCAGGGAGTCATCATCCCCGAGTGCCAGAGGATTACAGGATTCAGTGTTCAGCCTTTGCGGCTGTCCCACCTCTCAACCTGAGCTCTCTCCTGTTTATATTTCTAGTTAATCTCTCTATTATCGTAACCCATGTCTTACATGGCCTCACTCAGGTACCTTCTTATAAAGAAATGCCAGTTTACCAAAGTCATTCTTACAGGACAGAACACATATGTTGCTGGCAGATGAGGCTGGATCACGGCAATGGGCAACTGGGTCTGAGTTTGGGTGCAGTGTTTTTACTGACAGTATCATACAAAGCAGTCCTATTATATAGCTTTTTAACACTGAAATCCAGTCAACCTATTGCTTTAAAGCCTGCATATTCCCTACGTGTTTCCCCCCTTCCTATACTTAAGAATCTAGCGCTCCAAATGGTTCTGTTTATCTTTTAGTAAGTTATATGACATGTCTACCACAGCTGTCAACTGAATGGTCAGGCAAGGCCTCCATGTGTGGGGAGGGTTCCCTGGGTGCCAGTGCCTGGGAAGAGGATAGCAGACATGTTCTGTAGGCCTGCAGCTCACAGGCCTACAGGTCTTCTACCTAGCATGCAGTCTGTCTTCTAAATAGCGCCCCACCCATCCCTGCACCTTGGCTAGCCTTTATAGACCTTTGGAGGTTTAACTGCACTTATTAGAACTTGTAAGAAATTTCTGTTTTTTTCCCCTGCTCCACACCAGTGTCCCTGTCTCTGTCCTGCCTGTTTGCCCCTCCATCACCTCTTCCTTTTCTTGGTTCTTCCTTTTTCCTATTATTTCCCGTATTCTTGTAGTGCTGAACAAGCACTAAACCCCAGTGCTATGCCCTGCCCACTGTGAAGGCCTTCAGAGATTCAGGGTTCCTGCTCCAGCTGGCTTCTCACACTGAAGGATGATGATGCTACAGTCTTACAGTGAAGAGCCTTCTTTGAAGCTGCCATTATATTGATATCGCACTTGGACCTTTCTTTCCTTTCATTTTATGTCACTTCATGATCAATACCTTTTTTCTTCCTTTACTACAATTTCTGTGAAATTTTAAGATGAACTGTGCATTTGATTGTGATTTTTTTAAGGATTCTTGGCACTTCTCTGCCTCTCTCTGTCTCTCTGTCTCTCTGTCTCTCTGTCTCTGTCTCTCTCTCTCTCTCTCTCTTTCTGTGTGTGTGTGTTGAGGTTACAAGTGTGCCAAATCTAGCTTTATAAAAAGGAGCCCTGAGTGGGTACTGGGGATCACATCAAGGTCCTGGTATGCTTGTCCAGCAAGCACTTCACTGACTCAGTTACCACCTCCCCAGGCCCTACTTTGACCTTTATAAGAAAACTTAGGAAGCATAAGTAAGAAATTAAGCATTGCAGCAGATTTTATAATTAGCGTTTTATTTTAGCAGCTCCACACATAATTTGAACATTGAACCTGTGACAGAAATGCCACAGAGCACTGCAAAAGCCTTTGCAAAAGCTCCTTCCAAGGCCAAGTGCTGAAGTTCAACAGAGAAGCTTCTGAGGCGGAGGGCCAGTATCACACGGCTGTCTCGACACTGACCTCTGGCACTCTCACCCAGCCATAAACTAAATCACCCTCAATATGCCTTCTATATCCACAACCAGTACTTACACTGCTCACTGGTTAAACACTTGACATTCCCAGTGATTTGAAACCTTCTTACCTTGGCATGATAGCTGTCCAGGACACCTGCAACATCCTTAGCAGAAGGTGACTTTAAGGCTAACAACTCCTCCTCCAACACATGCAACTACATGGAAAGAAAACAAGACATGTCAATCGTTAACCTAACCATGTAATGTTTAGAAATATCCACTGACCGTACCAGCTCAGGTCCCATTAGTTCTGTTTGTGGGAGCTGAGAGACAGACAGAATACGCAGGCACCTTGCCCAGCATGGTGACAGGAACATACACTAATGTTCTCAGCCCTGGAAAGGTGAGGGCAGGGAGATCTTGAGCTTCCATTCAGCTTGGACTGTGGCTGAGGAAAGGGAAGGTGGGAAGTGTGGGTTGGGTGGGGGTGGGGGTTAAGTACTTTCTCCAAGGTCACACAAGCTAAAGCAATAAATTTAGCATTCACACCCATACTTAAACCAAAAACCTGTGATCATCTCAACCATTCCCAGCAAACATCTAAACAATTACCTTTTCTGAATCTACAAAGTGTGTGGCAATTCCCGCTCTATGCACATCTCTTCCTTTTAGTCTGAATCCTGTCAGTGCAAGGAAGTAGCCCAGTTTTCCTTGAAGTCTTGGCAAGAAATAACCTCCACCCACATCAGGAAATAGTCCTGTAATTAAGAATAGTAAAAAGAATAATTCAAGCAGAAAGTGGAGATAGTGGATATACTCAGCCATTTATGTGCAGACTGTGAATCTGTACAATGAATATTAAGTTATGTGTTACACAACGAGCCCAAATCACAAAAAAGTTATGAATTATTAACTTGGTTTGGAAACTTTCAAAATCCTTGTATCTTATTGATCTAGAAGTTGGTAAAGTACGTGACCTCAGAATGTCTTGTACGTTAGGAGTATGCAAAACTGGCATTGAGGGACAGGATGCTCACTGAGGACTTTGAGTTTGATCCCTAGAATTCATATTGAAAAATCCAGATGTGACAGCATCTGACTGCAACCCCAGAGCTGGACAAGGAAACACCAGATAGGTACCATGGCCAGCTGGACTAGCTTGAAGATGAGCTCCACGCCAGGGAAAAGACCTGTCTCAAGACAAAAGGTGGAGAGTCCCTAAAGAACATGGATAGTCCCTAAAGAACAGCACCCAATGCGACTGACACGATTTTCACTTCCCAATGAGTATTTACAGAACAAATGCACAGCATGTTGTTAATCTGAGAGCCCTTATGACATAACCCAGAGTGACCTTGAACTTGTGATCTCTTTTCTCAGCCTGTAGCCTCCCCAGTACTAGAATGACAAGTATAGGTTACCATGCCCGGGAAATGTGACATTTTTAAACACAAATAGAGTTTTATATTACATTTCTTAAAATCTTTGCAGTGGCTGCATTTTCTCCTAGACTAAAACATCCACCTTAGCTGGGTGGTGGGGCACACACCTGTAATCCCAGCACTCTGGGAGGCAGAGGCAGGCGGATTTCTGAATTCGAGGCCAGCCTGGTCTACAGAGTGAGTTCCAGGATAGCCAGGGCTACACAGAGAAACCCTGTCTCGAAAAAACCAAATCCAAAAAAAAACCCAAAAAAAAACCAAAAAACCAACAACAACAACAAAAAACAACAACAACAAAAAAACAAAAAACAAAAACAAACAAACAAAAAAAAATCCACCTTAACCAAGTTTTAAATGTCCACACACTTTTTAGTCTCATCTCTCATGCTCGCCCTCTAAACAACAGCCATTCTGTGTCTTCACCTATCGAACACACACCTCCTCACCAGTGTGTCAATAGCATTCGGAATACAGGAAAACCCTCCTGTATTCAGAAACATCCTGAAACATTTCCTTGTCCTTTAAGGCTCTGGACTTGAATCCCTTCAAGTATGTTTCTTCCCTGATCAGCCTCTATCACACAGCACACACTGGAAAGCTTGGTGCTTTCCCTAGTTATACTATGTCTCCCCATCTGGGACTCACTTTAGAACTCCTTGTACTGTATGAAGAGAGGATCTAAGCCTAGAGAAGGGATAAAAGAGCTAAGTGGGAAGCAGAGAGGCCTGACAACACCAGATCCACCAACTAGATGAAGGGCAAGGGTCTGGGCCCCAGCGGACACAGAGGAAGGTCTTGTCTCTGTACTCAGAAATATTCAACAGTAGCTTTACTCATTGTCCTCATCCTGCATGGAAACAAAACCAACCAAACCCAAAACATCTAACTAGATCAAAGAGGTTCCAAGTAACTTACATTCATCCTAGAAGGAAGTGCAGGAACATTTGTAAGAACTGAAAAACTCAAAAACCAGGTGTGACAGTGCATACTTTTAATCCTAGCCACCAAGTACAGGCAGGCAGGCAGGTCTCTAAATTTAAGGCCAGCCAGAACCAGTCAGGGATACATACTATCAACAGAAACAAAGGGTGGTGTAGATGCAGAACAAGCTAGAGAGGAAGGAAAAAGAAAAACAAAATAGAACTACAGAAACTCTTCAAAAGTATACAACATGCTACAAAAGAAGAGTTGCACTTAAGACCTAATAAAAATTTACTAGCTGTCTTTGTTAGGTTCTCTACTAGGATGAAACACCTTGACCAAAATCAAGTCGTGGAGGAAAGGGTTTATTTGGCTTATACTTCCACAGCACTGTTCATCACTGAAGGAAGTCAGAACAGGAACTCAAACATGTCAGGAACTTGAAGGCAGGAGCTGATAAAGAGGCCATGAAGGGTGCTGCTTACTGGGTTGCTCTTCATAGCTTACTTTGCCTGCTTTTAGAACCCAGGACCACCAGCCCAGGGATGGTACCACCCACAATAGGCCGGACCCTTCCATATCAATCACTAAATAAGAAAATACCCTATAGGCCTGCTACAGTCCCATCTATAAGAAGTATTTTCTCAATTGAGGCTCCTTCTTCTCAGATGACTTTAGCTTGTATCATGTTGACATAAAACTACCTAACACACTAGCCATCTAGTAGTGCAAATCTTTAGTCCCAGCACTTAGGAGGCAGAGATAGGTAGATTTCTGAGTTCAATGCCTCTGTAGTCCACATAGACCCTATCTCAAAGATACAAAACAAAACAAAACCTAGATATCTAACGCGGCAGGAAAACACAATGCACAGTGAGGCTTAATCAATTAAAACTGACATAAATGTAAGAATTCACTCATATGTTAAAAAAATAGAGAGACAGAGAAGTTATATTTTTAGCAACTCAAATCCTATTTCCATAGATGAAACTGAGATAAAAGCTTATACTGAAAAACACTAGAAATACTAACAGATTAGACTTTTCAGAGAGGAAAAAGTTTAAAATGTAGAAATACAAACTAGACAAAAATAATTTAAAATGAACATAGAGCAGGACTTGGTGCCTAGGTCTATAGTTCCAGCTGTTGGGCAGGCATAGAGTGGCCACAGGCTCAAAAGCGACAGAATGGGCACCAGGCTGGCCTGAGTCACTTACAATACCGTCTCAACATTTATATAAAGAAATAAAAGGTGGGGGCCTATTGCTCAGTGGTAGAGCACTTGCCTAGGACTGTGAGGCCTTGAGTTCAATCTGTTGCAACACACACACACACACACACACAAATAGATGGACATGCATGTGCACACACACAGGAAGAGTGCATCTAACGTTAGGTGTAAAAGATGTATTTGAAAAGGGAAGGAGAGAAAAATATTTGAAGAGATAATTGAAACAAAAATTCCAGTTTTGAGAGAATGAATCCAAATAGCCAAATAAATACATACACATGAAAGATGAAGAGACCCACACCAAGAAAACTTGTTATCAAATAGCCTAAAGCCATTGGTTAGGAGAAAGTCTTAAGAACATCCTGAGACGTGCAGACATATATTAACATAGAAACAAAAAATAGGGATAAAAATGAATGTTTCCATAGGAAACAATGTAAACTACAAGGTGGTATCATAACTTCTTCAAAGTGCAGGAGTTCATTGGCTTGAATCATAGCTACCTACCAAGTCTGATAGAACACATTCAAATCAGCTCTACCATGTAATGGGGAACATTTTACTCAAGAACAAAATAACTAAGTTGAAATGCACTTAACAAACTTATAACCCACTGGGCACCATCACTTAGCCGCATAGCACTCTGCACCACGCCTGTGCCTCCTTCTGACCATGTGGCCGACCAGGAGCTGCAGCCCAGAGGCACAGGCATGTCTCACCTCGTAGTACTCACCAGGGAGTAAAGCAGAATTTAAAATTTGGAGTACAGTTTCTAACAAATGTGTAGATAAAAAGCAATTTTTAAAAATGCCAATTAGCCTGCTCTTACCTGACAAGGAACAAAGAGCTGCAAACGAAAGCTAAGGTAGATGAAAAAAGTAATAAACATCACACAATACCAAACTCTAATATTGAAGATCAATACAGATGACAAGCTTCAAATTAGAATGATCTGGGGCGGAGAGAGAAATAGACTAATAATTAATCAAGGATGAGAGAGATAAAAAACACTATGAACTCAACACATATAAGACTACCCCAGAGTCGGGGCAGTGGTGGCGCACGCCTTTAATCCCAGCAGTGGGAGGCAGAGGCAGGCGGATTTCTGAGTTCGAGGCAGCCTGGTCTACAGAGTGAGTTCCAGGTCAGCCAGGGCTATACAGAGAAACCCTGTCTCGAAAAAACCGAAAAAAAGAAAAAAAGAAAAGAAGAAAAAAAGAAAAAAAGAAAAAAAGAAAAAAAGAAAAAAAAAAGACTACCCCAGGCAGCTTTATACTAACGTATTGTACAAATTCCTTCAGAGACTCAACCTGTCAATGTTTGTTCAGGATCACTTGGCTGGCTAAGTATGTTCCAGAGGTTTCAAATCTATGATTATAAATGTTTTCAAAAAGAGAACTACCAGTCTCCCTGGCTTTACTGATACATTCTACAAAACATTGAGAACACAGAGAAAATGATAATAATTATACACAAGCTATTCCATAAACGGGAAACAGTGTTACCAATACACATGCAAAGAAAGGTCATTATAAATTAGACTGCAAACCCTCATAATCATAGCTGCAAAAATTACAAATAAAGTGTCAGCATATCAAATTCCACAACATATTAAAAGGATTACTATATGAGATGAAGATGTAACATAGGGTAAATCTAGACTTAAAAGCCAAGTAGTTTACCACTAACAAATTTTTTAAAAGTCAATATTCATCACAATAGATAGATAAAAAATATCTGACAAAATCCAAAGTCTATTCTCAGCTGCATAGAAAGAATGTTTTTCACACTTACATAAGAGTAGAGAGTTCTCATATTAGTAACCTTACAACACATCGGAAAGCTCTGGAAAAAGAATAAATAATACATCCAAAACAGTAGATGGAAAGAAATAAACTCAGGGTTGAAATCAATAAAACAGAAACAAATAAGAACATAATTATACAAAGAATCAATTAAACGATTTGTTCTTTGTGAAAAATCAACAAGAAGGCCAAGCCCATACCAAAGCAACTAAAAGACAAAGAAGGAAGATCTAATGGAATAAAACTCGATATGAAAAGGAGAATATAACAAGACACCAAGGAAATCAAACAATCATAAAGACAATTTAAAAATATCTGTATTTTATCCAGCTGGAAAATCTAAAATTAGTGGATTAATTTCTGGATATAAACAAACTACCAAAATTAAGTCAAGACAAAATAAACAATTTAAAAAGACCTATAACCCAAGCAAAATAGAAGCAATAAGTTAAAATCTCCAAACAGATTCCCCTGCCGCCTCTCTGCTCACCTTTATCAGATCTGTGGAGCCTGAACCATACAGGTTAGCTTCCCTTCCCCCACCCATCTTCCTGGCTTGCAGCCCTCTGGGGCATGCCCAGTGACTCTGAACAGTCTGCTATCACTGGAGGCCCTCCATTCTCCTGCAACCTCTCTGCCCACCTTCATCAGACCGGAGACTCCTGAACCATAGAGACCTATAGATGCTGAACCATATAGCCAGAGGATACACATCAGAGCCTGCCACACTAGCACCATCAAGGTTCATCCCCCCTCTAAATACCTTCATACAGGCCCCGGGGTGGAGTGGGGGACACAATCAACAAAACCTGGCAATATGACACCTTTAGAGCACAGCTGCCCTATTACATACAGCAAACCCTGGATATCCTCAAATAACTGAAGCACAAGAAAATGACCTTAAATCCAATCTGATAAAGATGATAGAGGCCTTTAAAGAGAAAATTAATAAATCCCTTAAAGAAATACAGGGAAATACAATTAAACAGGTGAAAGAAATAAAACTGTTCAAGACCTGAAAATGGAAATAGAAGCAATGAAGACAACACAAATTGGGGGAATCCTGGAGATGGAAAACCTAGGGAAGAGAACAGGAACAACAGATACAAGCATCACTGACAGAATACAGAATGGAAGAGAGAATGTCAGACATAGAAGATACAATAGAAGAACTGTTAAACAGTCAAAAGACTGTTAAACATAAAAAATTTCTGACACAAAACATTCAGAAAATCTGGGATACCCAGAAAAGACATAACCTAAGAATAATAGAAGGTGAAGATTCCCAGCTCCCAGGCCCAGATAATATTCTCAACAAAGTCATAGAAGAAAACTTTCCCAACCTAAAGAAAGAGATGCCTATAAACATACAAGAAGCTTAGAGAACACCAATCAGACTAGACAAGAAAAGAAAATCCTCCCACCATATAATAATCAAGTCACTAAATATACAGAACAAAGAAAGAACATTAAAAGCAGCAAGGGGAAAAGGCAAGGTAACATACAAAGGCAGACCTATCAGAATTACACCTAACTCCTCAAAAGACACTCCAAAAGCTAGAAGGGCCTGGACAGATACCTTGCAACTTCTAGAAAACTACAAATGCCAACCTAGATTACCATACCCAGAAAAAAATCTCAATCATCATAGATAGAGAAAACAAGAAATCTCAAACAAATCCAAATTTAAACAACATCTATACATAAATTCAGCCCTGCAGAAAATATTAGAAGGAAAGCTCCAACCCAAGGAAGACAACTATGTCCAAGAAAACACAGGAAATAACTCCATATGAGCAAAAACAAGGGAAGGACACACACACACACACACACACACACACACACACCATCAACATCAACATCAACATCAAAATAACAGGAAATAGCAATCACTGGTCATTAATATCTGTCAATATCAATGGACTCAATTCCCCAATAAAAAGACACAGGCTAACAGAATGGATGCAAAAGCGGTATCCATTATTCTGCTGCATACAAGAAACATACCTCAGCAATAAAGATAGATATTACCTTGGAGTAAAGGGCTGAAAAAAAAGTTTTCCAAGAAAATGGTCCCAAGAAGAAAGTTGGAATAGCCATCTAATATCTAATAAAATAGCCTTCAACCAAAATTAATCAAGAGACTTTATACTCATCAAAGAAAAAAATCTACAATGATATCTCAATTCTGAACATCTATGCCTCCAACACAAGGGCACCCACATTTGTAAAAGAAACATTGCTAAAGCTTAAATCACACATTGAACCCCACACATTAATAGTGGGATACTTCAACACCTCACTCTCACCAACTGATAGATCTGCATCACTCTGCACAAGACTCAAATCCAAATATATCAAGGATATCAGCATAAAGCCAGATACTCCGATTGTTACAACAGGAAGTGGGAAGGAGCCTTTAACTCACTTACACCAGAAAGGACTTTCTAAACAGGACACGGATAGCATAGACACTAAGATGAGAAATTCATAAATGAGACCTTGTGAAACTGAAAATCTTTTGTAATGCAAAGGACACCATTATTCAGGCAAGGTATCAGCCAACAAAATGGAAAGAAACCATTATCAATTAAATATCTAACACAGAGTTAGTATCTAGAATGTATAAAGAACTACAAAAAGCAAATGAACACACAAAAGATCTTAACACCAACAAAACTAATAATCCAATGTAAAAAGTATGGTACATAGCAGCCCTATTTATAATTGCCAGATGCTGGAAAGAACCCAGGTATCCCTCAACAGAAGAGTGGATGCAAAAAATGTGATATATCTACACAATGGAGTACTATTCAGCCATTAGAAACAATGAATTCATGAAATTCTTAGGCAAATGGATGGAGCTAGAGAACATCATACTAAGTGAGGTAACCCAGACTCAAAAGGTGAATCATGGTATGCACTCACTAATAAGTGGTTATTAACCTAGAAAACTGGAATACCCAAAACATAATCCACACATCAAATGAGATACAAGAAGAAAGGAGGAGTGGCCCCTGGTTCTGGAAAGACTCAGTGAAACAGTATTTGGCAAAACCAGAACGGGGAAGTGGGAAGGGGTAGGAGGGAGGACAGGGGAAGAGAAGGGGGCTTACGGGACTATCGGGGAGTGGGGGGACTAGAAAAGGGGAAATCATTTGAAATGTAAATAAATTATATCGAATAAAAAAAAAAAGAAAAAAAAAGTATGGTACAAAACTAAGTATAGAGCCCTTAAAAGGTGAAACCCAAATGGCTGAGAATCTCTTAAGAAATGTTCAACATCCTCTGTCATTCGGAAATTCAAATTAAAACTACTTTGAGTTTTCATCTTACACCTGTCAGAATGACCAAGAACAATAAAACAAATGACAGTTCATTCTGGCAAGGATATAGGGAAGAGAGAACACTTACTCCTTGCTGGTCAAAGTGCAAACTTGGAACAGCCACTGTGTAAATCTGTATGGCAGTTCCTGAGGAAGACTGGACTCAATCTACCTCAAGATCTAGGTATGCTACTCTTGAGCATAGACCCAAAGACTGCTTCATCCTCCCACAAGGACACTAGCTCAACATGTTCCTTTCTGCTGTTCATGAGAGCAAGAAACTGGAAAAACCTATATATCCATCAATGGATGAATACATAATAAAAATGTGGTACATTTACACAATGAAGCTGGAAAATAATCTTCTTCAATGAGGCAACCCAGAGCCAAAAAGACAAATTCTATGTTTTCTCTTATATGTGTATGTTAGCTTTTAAGCATTCAATGTCTGGACTATAATCTGAACAACTACAGAGGCTGGGTACCTAATAAACGACAAGAGAGGAGGAGAGGATTTCCCAAGGAAGAAGATAATGTGCAAAGTGAGAGAAATTTTGGAACCCCTCTCCCTCAAGGCTCAGAGATCTGTAAGAAAGAGAAGGCAGAAAGACTTTAAGAGCAGAAGAGGCAGATGACTCCAAGAAAGCACTATAGGACTAATGCACATATGAATTCATGCACCATGCAGGTTCAAGCTATATGGGGGTTTCAGCGCTGAGAGGGGCAAGTGGACCCAACCCTAACCAAAAGCTAACTGCAACTGAAACCTCCTGGGTAAGGGAATGTCAGCTTGCTACAATGGCGTTTCACTGGATATATCAACTACACTCCACAGTAGGCCCTGGGCTTAGAAGTTGGTCATCACACAATGAACTCAGTGTTGTTTTTGTAGACTTTTGTTTCATTTTCTTTTGTTTTACTCTTTGTTTCTCCCCTTATTGGTATTTTACTTGTGTGTTTTGATTATTGGCTTTGTGTTCTTGGGTGGAGAGATTATTTGTCATGTTTTGTTTAAATTTTTTATTTTTTATTTTTTTCATTTTGCATGAAAGAAAGAGAGAACACAAAGTTAGGTGGTAAGTATTCTAGGATCTAGAAGGAGTTGGGAGAGTGAAAAACATGATCAAAATGTAATGTATGAAAAACGATTTTCAATTAAAAATGAAAACATTATATACAATATAAAGAATAGGAGATAGACACAATTCTTGTAAAATATGTGTGAGACCTACACACTGAAAACTATATTTAAAACTTAAAAATTTACTTACTCATGGGTCTAAAGACACCATCTTATTAAGTTATGAATTCTTGGGCTGAGAGGCTGATTCACTCCATAAGTATTTGTCATGTAAGTGTGAGTACCAGAGTTTAGGTATGTAGCACCCATGTACAGAGTTAGGTATGGTGTGGCACATGCCTAAAATCTTAACTCTCGGAGGCTGGATACAAGAGAACCCATGAGGCTTGTTTGTCAGACAGTCTAGTCACATGGACCAGCTTCAGAATCAATGGAAGACCCTGTCTCACAAATTAAGGCAGAGAGCCACAGAGAAAGACACCTAAGTCGGACCTCTTCTCCACAAGCACAGGCACACAGTATGCATGTGCACATAGACCTCACTCGCACAAACACATACAGATAGGGCACACACACCAAAGAAGTCAATTCTACCTGAATTGATAGATTATAAGCTTCACAAATACATAACAGAAGGAATTTTTTTTTGTTGAAACTTACAAACTAATTTTTATACAGAAACACCAATGAGCTATATAACTGAAACAACTTGGGCAGAAGGGATAAAGTTGGAAGGTTATCACTACCTGATTTCAAGAGTTACTGTAAGGCAATAGCAATCAAGATGGCAGGATGCTGACAGAATATCAACACAGGCAACATAGATACCTGACAGAGAAAAAGGCGATTCGGCGAGCAAACAAGAGTTCTTTCAACAAATCCTGCTGGAATAATTCTTTTTAACACAAAATAGAAATGTTGATCAATAAAACTCTCAATGTGTCACAGATGGAAATGTGAAGAAATTTTCCTTTATCTAAGATTAACTACATGGTGCACATTCTTACATTTGACATACATCCCAAGCTAACATGAAGTGTCTTGTTTTCTGTTTTTAAGTTCTGGTATCTCACATGGAGTCCTTTGGCTTCATGTGTATATGTATAAAATATCTGAAATGTAGTAAAGGAATGTAATTCGAAAGTAATTACAAAAACTTTCTGGTATTTTTACCTATTCCCGTTTCTGGCATAGCAAAGAGAGATCTTTCTGTAGCCACTCGGAATTGACCATGGACTGAAAGACCAACTCCCTAGGGAAATAAGAAAAAAAATGCTTTAAAATGTGGTTAAAAAAAAATTAAAAGCATTAACAACAAATATTACAAAGCAAGTAGCTTTTACATAATTTTTATATTCTACAGCAATTTGTTTCAGCATGTGGGCTGCACGGAGCCCCAAGTCTCACAATTTCAGAAGAATTTGCATCTCTGACATGTGAGGCTGGCCTGCTCTAAGTGGGTAGTTTCTGTCAGCAATTTGTACTGTGCTCTGGTCCTTCCCGGCATTACAAGACACTGACTCTCCAGGGAAGCTGAGTACTACTTACTACTGGCACTAATAACCAAGAGAGCATGATCAAGTTATTACAGAGAATTTAGTAATTTTGAAAAGAATATCTAACATATTTCTTTACTTACCTACTTCATCAAATAAAATAGGCAATACCATTATTTTCACATGTGGCATTTAATGAGACCAGTTTTAAAACTCCTCCAAATTGGCTACTATGAGATTTGGTTGAAAGTCTACCTCAGACTTGACGAGTGACACTGAAAAGGGCAGACACTGCATACAGCAAATGCTAGTATACATGAAGACCAACTGTCTCTGTGCAAGCTGCCTGTGCAAGCTGCCTGCTGTCCCTGTGTATGCTAACTGTTGTCACTGTGAATGCTGACTGTTGTCACTGTGTGTGCTGACTGTTGTCACTGTGTATGCTGACTGTTGTCACTGTGTGTGCTGAATGCTGTTACTGTGTGTGCTGACTGTTGTCACTGTGTTGCTGACTGTTGTCACTGTGTATGCTGACTGTTGTCACTGTGTGTGCCAACTGTTGTCACTGTGTGTGCCGACTGTTGTCACTGTGTGTGCTGACTGTTGTCACTGTGTGTGCCGACTGTTGTCACTGTGTGTGCCGACTGTTGTCACTGTGTGTGCTGACTGTTGTCACTGTCCTTCCCCTTGCTCTGCTCTGTCCATGCTGTTCCCAACCTCCCATTCCCATTCTCATCTTAACCAGTGACATATGCAAAGCATTTACAATGGCAGGCTCTCTGTGCTATATGTTAGCTAAGTAGGGTTCAATATTTGAATCTTTTCATTTTCATTAAAATTTCCTAAATTTCTCCATGGTTGGCCACTTAGTTCAGTCACTTGTACATTATTAAAACCTTTAAGCCTCTCATTAAGAAAACACTTAAGAGGGCTGGAGAGAAGACTCTTCTGAAGGTCCTGAGTTTAACAACCACATAGTGGCTCACAATCATCTGTAATGAGGTCTGACGCCCTCTTCTGGTATGTCTGAAGACAGCTACAGTATAGTTACATGTAATAATAAATAAATCTTTGGGGAAAAAAAAAGAAAAAAGAAAACACTTAAACACCTATATAATTTCTTATAAAGTTTTGTACTCTACATAAAGTCTAAAATCTCATAATCATGGCCATAAATATGCCAATCAAGGACATCCTTTAGTCTGTACCTATGTCCTTTGTGGTCAACACTTGCAAGTTACACTACATTCACTCTATGTAGGCACATGTGTTTGTTCTCACCACTGCATTAGGACACGGTCAGCTGACACCATTGCCCAAATCAGACCAACCATACACTTCAAGACAGCCATGAACTCTACAATTCTGATGAGAATAAAACATGTTATACAGATGATTTCCTCTGTTGTTTTAAGAGTCTTTCCCTTATTCTGTACTTCTAGTTTGTCATATTATATCCAAGAACTCAGAATTATTCTGGAACATATTGCTATGAATTCAAAAAGAAAATATCAGGTAGAATTTGTAGCTTTAAGTCAGGCTTCTGTTGAGCCCTGGACATAGATGACTTCAGTTCTCAACTCACAGACCCTGCATCAGTTCTCCTCTAATTATTGCCCTTAGTCTTTCAACTAGCTAGCATAATTCCACAAGCAGTATATAATTATAACTTTTATTATTTACATATCAAGCTAAAATCTGACTATACTTTTCAGTCTAAGCCCTATCATTTTCTGCCAAAAGATACACAGTGATTATCAAAACTCTTCAAGTTTCCCTGTGTATCATGACACACACACACACACACACACACACACACACCTATATGGCATATATTTTATATGTTCTAACAACGTATTCGGCATATATTTTTAAAACTCCATTCCATGGCCTGCACAGGGCCAGGCACTCCAGCCTAGCCTACCCAGGGGACTTCACCTTCTTCCTGTGCTCACCCCATCAGCCACTGCTTCAGGCCATTCCTCTAAAGTTTAACCTTTTATACCTTCAACTGATGGTCTAATTAAAAAATTACTTTGCATTACTAAGTAATGGCTTGTATGATGACATTTGATACAAAGATCATTCTATCAGTCATATTTACTTCATTCCACCTCTGGATAATTTTATGTCAACCTGACACAGCAACAAGAAAAGAGGAAACTTCAGCTGAGAAAGCTCCATTGTGTATTTTCTGAATAAGTGATCCATGAGGCGGGGCCAGCTCATTGTGGGTGGGGCCGTCCCTGGGCTAATGGTCCTGGGCACTTGAGAAAGCAGGCTGAGTTAGCCATGCAAGCAGGCTGAGTTAGCCATGGAAGCAGGCTGAGTTAGCCATGGAAGCGAGCCAGCAAGCAGCACCACTCCAAGGCTTCTGCATAAGCTCCTGCCTCCGGGTCCCTCCATGTTTGGGTTCCTGTCCTAACTCCCTCTGACGATGAACAGCAACGTGAAAGTGTAAGCCAAATCATTTCCCTTTGCTTTTTTGGTCATAGTGTTTTGTTGCAGCAAGAGAAACCTCTATCCACGCCCCGCCCCCCCACTTGTTGGACCCTTTTTTCCCTAATCCCTCTTCTGCTTTTATGTCACTCATTAAAAAAAGTATGTGCATGTATCTATGTATACACACATATACATATGTACATAAATGTGAGTACCACACACACAAATTCAGTAAACATGTAATTCTCAAATGAGGAAGTGCTAGAAGAAAAGGATTCTGTCTTTTCTATACTGAATATGCCCTAACCAGAGAAGCTCATCTTTCCCAGCAGTGGCTAGACAATGGACCCTAGAGCAACCAGCTGTGACTGACCTAGGGAGCAAAGGCTGTGAGGGCTTAAATAAAGTTACTATTGAGATATTTAAACTAAACCACAATCAGCTGGGCAATGATGACAGGCAAGTAAGTTTAAAGGTCATCTGAAGTTTGAGTTGAAGATCACATTGCAGCTAAGAAAGGGTTGATATTAGAGTTAGAGGCCATAATCTGAGAAGGCCAAGCAGTATGTTTCAGAGAACAAAGCAAACACTTGGAAAGAATCAGGTCGTGAAAAGTGGAAGGGGCAAATGCAGGCAGGAGTCAGAGGATCAGAGGGTTTGCTGTGAGACTGTATACCAGAATATCGTTAGGAGTCATTTTATTTCTACATTAGACCAGAAGTATTATTTGGTTTTACTCTAGGTCCCCAGATGGAACTGGAGGAGATGTGAGAGGGGCACAGAGAGTCAGGAAATAGAACAAAAGTATGTAGCAGGGGGATGAGGAACTGGGGATTGCCACTGGAGGGTCACAGAAATCAGGGAAACCTAGGACTCACTGGGGATGACTTTAGTTTAACTGAACAGAGAAGGAGGAGCTAGAACCTATAGAGACCACCTCCAGTAGACAGGCACAGCCCCTGGTCAAGGGATGGGGCCACCCACCCATCTCAAAGTTTTTAGCCCAGGAATGTTCCTTTTCCAAAGGAAGAACAGGGACAAAAAAATAGAACAGAGACTGAAGGAAGGGCCCTCCAGGGACTGCCCCACCTGGGGATCCATCATGTCTGCAGACACCAAACCAACACTGTTTCTGTGGTCAAGAAGCACTTGCTGACAGGAACCTATTTTGACAGTTCCCTGGGAGGTCCCGCCAGCAACTGACCAACACAGATGTGGATGCTTGGAGCTAATCATCAGACTGAGCTCAAGGAACCTGGTAGGGGAGCTGGAGGAAGGACTGGAGGAGTAGAGGGGAAATGTAACCCCATTGGAAGAACAACATAGTCTGGCCTGACCAGTGCTCCCAGAGTCTAGACCACCAACCAAGGAGTGTACACATGTATCAGAGGATGAATGAATGGCCTTGCCTGACAGCAATGGGAGGGAAGTCCCTGGGTCCCAGGGAGGCTTGATGCCCCAGCGTAGGGGGATGCTTGAGTGGTGGGACAAGAGAATGTGGGTGGGTGGAGCAGTACCCTCATACAGGCAAAGGGGATGGAAAGAGCAGTTGTGGGATGGGGGATGGGGAGGGGTAACTGGGAAGTGGGATGTCATTTGAGATGTAATATGAGAGAGAGAGAGAGAGAGAGAGAGAGAGAGAGAGAGAGAGAGAGAGAGAGAGAGAGAGAAGAGAGAGAGTCAGTTGTGACTCTCTCCCATTATTTGGTTATTTCCTTTAGATCAACATCATATATGCATATATTTTAAGAAGTTTCTATTGTATTAGGTTACCATACTACCATTTAAATGCCCCTTAGTGCTAGCTGTCCTTGTATTCTCTTCCATATCCCCTTCTCGCTTCTCCATCTCCACTTGATTGACCCTCTCAAGCACCCACATCCATGCCTGTCTATTCTATTTCCCTTTCCTAATGAGATCTATTTCTTCTTGCCCAGTCCCTTTCTCTATACCTACACTCTCTAGATGCTAGTGTGGTTATCAATGACTTCACAACTAATATCCACACATAAATAAATACATATCTATCACATAAATAAATACATATCTATCTGCATCTCAGATACCTCCCTCAGGATTCCTCCCCTAACTCTATCAATTTGCCTGCAAATTTTGTGATGACATTTTTTGATGACTGAATAAGACTCTATTGTATAAATGTACCACATTTTCTTTATCCATTCTCCTGTTGAGAGACATCCAGGTTGCTTCCAATTTCTAGCTGTTATGACGAGAGCAGCAGTGAACGAAGTTGAGCAAGTGCCTCTGGGGTATGATGGAGCATCCTTTGAGTATACGCCCAGGGATGGCATCCTTTGAGTATACGCCCAGGGATGGCATCCTTTGAGTATACGCCCAGGGATGGCATCCTTTGAGTATACACCCAGGGATGGCATACACAGAACTTGAGGTAGACCACTTCTCATTTTCCTGAGGAATCACTCTGATTTCATAATGTCCATATAAGTTTGCATTCTCGCCAGCAATGAAGTGTTCCCCTGGCTCCATCTCTTTACCAGTATGAGCTACCACTTGGGTTTTGATCTTAGTCATTCTGATGGGATCTCAAAGTAATTTTGATTTGCATTACCCTGAACTGAACATGTAAGGGTTTCTTAGCCATTTGAGTTTCCTCTGTTGAGAATTCTATTTAGAACTGTACCCCATTTTTAAATGGGCAATCTGTTTTACTGGTATCTATCTAGTTTCCTGAGTTCTTTGCATATTTTGTATATTAGTATTCTACCAGACATGTAGCTGGTAAAAATATCTTTTCCCATTCTGCAGGCTGCCTCTTTGTCCAAAATGACAGTGTCCTTTGCCATGTAAAAGCTTCTCAGTGTCATGAGGTTGCACTTATTGTTGAATAAGAGATGCTCTAAGAGGTGTTGGATTTTGCAAATGATGCATCTAATGAGATGATCATGTAGTTTTTGTCTTTCAGTGTGTTTGTATGGTAGATGTCTTGGTCCAGCATTTCTCAAACTATGATCTCAACCCATCTTTGGGGGTCAAACAACCCTTTCATAGAGGTCACATATCAGATATCCTGCATATCAGATACTTACACTATGATTGATAACAGTAGCAAAACTACAGTTACAAAGTTGCAATAAAAATAATTTTCTGGTTTGGGAAACTATAACATGAAGAAATGCACTAACAGTTCAAGCATTAGGAAGATTTAGATCCACTGTCTTAACCTAAGCTGTCAAGATACACTGCAAACTCTTTTAAAGGAAAACATTTAATTGGGGCTTGCTTATAGATTCAGATGCTTAGTTCATTCTCAGCACAGTGGGAAGCATAGCAACATACAGGCAGACGTGTGCTGGTGAGGAGCTGAGAGCGCCACATCTGGATCCACAGGCAGCAGGAAGAAAGAAAGCCACTGGGCCCGGCTTGAGCCACTGAAACCTCAAAGCCCATCCTCAGTGACACCTCTTCCTACAAAACCCTACACACTCCAACAAGATCATAGCTCCCAATCGTTGCCAAATAATGTCACTTCCTAATGTCTAAGCATTGAAATATCTGAGACTATGGGAGCAGTTCCCAGTCAAACCACCAAAGTAAATTACTTTTATCAACTTACATATGTTAAACCACCCCTGCATCTCTGGAATAATCTCTACTTTATTCAGGGTAGATGAGTTTTTTTGATGGGTTCTTGAATCTTATGCAAGTATTTTTATATCTATGATCATAAGATTAATTAGTCTATAATTCTTTTTCTTTGTTGGGCCTTTATATCATCTGAATGTCAGAGTAACCAAAAGTTTGTGAAACAAATTGGGCAATGTCCCTTCTGTTTCTATTTTGTGAAATAATTTGAGTATTAGCATTGACTTTTCTTTGAACATCTGGTAAAATTCTGCACTAAAACTATCTAACCCTGTACTTTTTTTGTTTGGGAGACTTTTAACTACTGTTTCTACTTCACTAGGGGTTATAGGTCAATTTAAATTTATCTGATCTTGGCTTAAGTTTGGTAAGTGGTATGTATCCATTTTGTTTAGATTTTCCAATTTGCTGGATTCCCTTAGTATCTGTTGTTATGTCCTTTTCATCTTAAATTTTATTGTTTCTTTTAAAAAGATTTATTTTATTTATATGAGTACACTGTAGCTGTCTTTCAGACACACCAGAAGAGGGCATCAGATATCATTACAGATGGTTATGAGCCACCATGTGGTTGCTGGGAATTGAACTTAGGACCTTTGGAAGAGCAGTCAGTGCTTTTAACCGCTCAGCCATCTCTCTAGCCCTTAAATTTTGTTAATTTGGATATTATCTCCCCACCTTTAGTTAATTTGGATAAAGGTTTGTCCTTACTAATGTCCTCAAAGAACTAAGTCTTTCATTTCATTGATTCTTTGTATTGTTTTTGTTTGTTTGTTTGTTTCTATATTATTGACTTTAGCCCTGAGTTTGATTATTTTAGTGTTTACACCTTTTTGAATGTGATTGCTTATTTTTGTTCTAGTGCTTTCAGGTATGCTGTTAAGTTGCTACTAGACAATATCCAATCTTTTTTTTTTTTTTAATGTAGACACTAGTGATAAGTGTTGTGAACATAAAAAGATAAAGAGATGTTGGAAAGATATGGGGGGAGGAGGTGCCTCAGTGTGCCCATCTTAGGGGTTCACCAGAACCCTAAATAATCTCTTTTCTTTCAACCCTACTCCCCTCCAATCTGTTCTTTTCACAAGAGAGCTCTTTCTAAAATGCAAAGATGCTCTAGTCAAGCCCCTGCTGAGTACTTAAATGGCTTTCCAGACTGACAGCAGGATAAATTATTCAGCTTGTCTTTCTGCAAGAGGAAGCTATGACTTCAGAACCTAACCCCTACCTGCTTCCCATGCCAAATGGACACACTGCAGTTTCCTGCAGCATCCTCCCTCTCTTGCCCTGCGCACATATTATTTTCTTAGAAATCCAAGAGTTTCCCTGCTCCTGCTATTATACCAGTTACACATATATAAATATGAACATATATGTATGTATATTTCCACATATATACAAAGAAGAAGTTACCCTGTACAAAGGAAAAAACCTCATGTCTCAAAGATTAAAATGTACAAAACTATTGACAAATGGGACCTCATAAAATTACTGAGTTTCCGTAAGGCAAAGGACATTGTCAAAAGGACAAAATAGAAACCAACAAATTGGGAAAAGATCTTCACCAACCCTACATCCGACAGAGGGCTTATATCCAAGATATACAAAGAACTTAAGAAGTTAGACTCCAGAGAGCCAAATAACCGCATTAAAAAATGAGATACAGAGCTAAACAAAGAATTTTCACCTGAGGAATATCGAATGGCTGAGAAACACCTAAAGAAATGTTCAACATCCTTAGTCATCAGGGAAATGCAAATCAAAACAACCCTGCGATTTCACCTCACACCAGTCAGAATGGCTAAGAACAAAAACTCAGGAGAAAACAGGTACTGACAAGGATGTGGAAAAGAGGAACATTCCTCCACTGCTGGTGGGGTTGCAAGCTGGTACAACCACTCTAGAAATCAGTCTGCTGCTTCCTCAGAAAACTAGGCATGATACTGCCAGAGGACCCCACTATACCACTCCTGGGCATATACCCAGAGGATTCCCCAGCATGTAATAAGGATACATGCTCCACTATGTTCATCACAGCCCTATTTATAATAGCCAGAAGTTGGAAAGAACTAAGATGTCCCTCCCTCAATGGAGGAATGGATACAGAAAATGTGGTATATATACACAATGGAGTACTATTGAGCCATTAAAAACAATGAATTCATGAAATTCTTAGACAAATGGATGGAACTAGAGAATATCATCCTAAGGTAACCCAATCACAAAAGAACACTCTTGGTATGCACTCACTGATAAGTGGATATTAGCCTAGAAGCTTGGAATACCCAAGACACAATTCACATATCAAATGATGCCCAAGAAGGAAGGAAGGAGAGGCCCCTGGTCCTGGAAAGGCTCATTGCAGCAGTGTAGGGGAATACCAGGATAGGGAAATGGGAAGAGGTGGATTGGAGAACAGGGGGAGGGAAGAGGGCTTAGGGACTTTCAGGGAGCGGGGGTCCAGGAAAGGGTAAATAAAGAATATATAGAGGGGAAGAGAAAATGCACAAACTCCTAAAGCTCTGGAGCTGAGAACTACAGAGATAAGAATTAAGTAAAAGAAAGAAAGAAAGAAAGAAAGAAAGAAAGAAAGAAAGAAAGAAAGAAAGAAAGAAAGAAAGAAAGAAAGAAAGAAAGAAAGAAAGAGAAAGAAAGGAAGAAAGAGAAATGTATAAAACTGAAGAGCCACATTTGGTCCTTCCTGCTGTGTCATCCATCACATGGCAGAGGCCATCAAAGTGAGCCAGTACACACAAGACTAAAATTACAGCCTTAAGAGGGGCTTGATTCTGTTCCTAAAGTCTTAAAATGATTGGAAAAAGAAAAAGATCACTGGAAACTTAAAATTCAGAGAGTGGGAAGAACTGTAGCAAAGGCAGGATCCAAAAGCTTCTAAAAAAAAAAGTTCAATGTAGTTAATACAATTATTTCATTTTTCAAGTTCCATTAAGCCTCCAGTTCCCACTAACTGATGTTAAGAAACTTTGGATCTTTATTATAATAAGAAAGGGGCTCTTAACATGTCATCTTCTCAATTGTCAGTAACAATTAACAGTAGCTAAACCAGAGCACCTTTTACAACTGAAAAAGGCTGCTATTACAGCTGTCTCAGTAAGGGTTTTATTGCTGTGAGCAGACACCTTGACTAAGGCAAGTCTTAGAAAGAACAACATTTAATTGGTGCTGGCTTACAGGGTCAGAGGTTCAGTCCATTATCATCAAGGTGGGAGTATAGCAGCATCTAGGCAGGCATGGTGCAGGCAGAACTGAGAGTTCATCTTCATCTGAAGGCTGCTAGTGGAAGACTGGCTTCCAGAAACCTAGGAGGAAGCCCACACCCACAGTGACACACCTACTCCATCAGAGCGACATCAGAGCACCCAGGGTGCCACTTCCTGGGCTGAGCACATACAAACCATCACAACAGCTGACAGACCTTTGTAAGGCATTAATGTGACTTTAGGACTGTTCGTTTTCTTCATACATCAGGATGAAGTCTCACTTGACATCAGTTGCAACCAACTCATTTACACTTGACTGAGCAGAGTCATAATTCCCTGTGGATGGTCTGTACCCTAAGGCCACTTAAGCATGCCATTACCTGCCTTTCACACACACACAAGTGAAGGGGGCGGTTCTAATGCTATCTTCTTGTTCCCCAATTGGTTCTTGATTTGTTAGTAAAGAAAGCTGGGCAGCCAAGGATGTTTGGCAGGGGCTAGGTGGGACTAGCCACTAAATTTAAGGCAGGTGGAGAGACAGAGATAATAAATTGGTAAGGGCACACTTTTCCAGGCAGGAGTTACCTGTACCCAGCAATTATAACAAAAAGGTACACTATAAAGGAACAAACTGTGTGTGTCTTTTCTCTTTGGGTTCAGGGAAGCTGGGAGAGTGGTAGTGCAGTCACTTCCGGAGCTGAAAGAAGGTGGAGCAAAAGGTATGCTGGGTGGGGGCTGGCAGCGCAGCTGATTGAGGGCCAAAGGCAGTAGTTTGCCACAAACTCAGTAACAGAGCCTTCCTGAGACAGACTTAAAAACTTGTAATTTTCCATTTTGATCATATAGTAACCCTTCTAAGTTGGAGGTCTAACAAAAACCACCACCACCACCACCACAATGAAAAGCCAGACAAGAGAAAAATGTGTACATATGGAAGCTACCCCAGGAAAAGTCAGAAATCTCCAAGATGTGGCTCATGTAGCCTTTTGGACTAAAAGATGTGGTGGTGGCAAGCCATGGGAGCTGACCAGAACATGGCAACAATAGTTTGCTTCACAGGTTAAATATCGGAGCCTTCCCCTTCGTTAGAATTTCTGGTGACTGACTCATCCTTAGCTTCCTGGCATACAACAGGCATCTTGCTTTTCTTAGAAGAAACTGTTCAGGTTTCTGCTGTTTCTAACAACAATCTGCATGGTAGAGAGGCCCTCATGGGCAAGCACATCTGGTCTCCTACAACCACAAAGTCTTCTGGTAAACCTGTCTTAAAGACACCTCGAGAAATATAAAAGCAATGCCATACTGCACAAGTAATTTAAGCTGGCTTGCAGGAAACAATTTTCCTACTGTAACATGCAGGGATGGCAAAGTCCAGCTCAGCTGACAGGAGTAGGAGTGGCACCACATGTACAGACGGGTCTCAGACTTATGGGTCCCCTTTTGCATACTTATGTGAGTTTTAACTCTTAAGCAACTCACTTCCCTGTTATATACTACTTGGGAAAAATGAGATATCAGAAGCTGAAAGGGCAAATCAGATTTTAAATGTTGTTTCTCAGTGCAAGTATGAACTTTTATTTCAGGAATCTATTCATAAATGTTTCTTCTCATGAATACCAGAAAAACAGTAATTTTATATGATGTGGTCAACTGTATGAAGAACCTCAGTAATACTGATTTTTATTTTATTGCATACTAAAATATGAAATTACAGAAGTTCAGAAATCTGAAACATAATGGAATTTAGCCATTTCCTCTTCAAAAGGCTGTTACTCTTCATGGTAGGTAACATCAGAGTGAAACCGTCATTTTCCATACTGGGAAAAAATACTTCCTACAGCAGTGTGTGTGTGTGTGTGTGTGTGTGTGTGTGTCTGTCTGTCTGTCTGTGTAGGGGGAGGAGAGATCATGCTCATGGCACCACCCTGTGGATTGCTCAAATTTGTAACAAATGGAAGTTATTAGAGGCATTCTGGATTCTAAGGATTTTCTTCTAAATATTTCCTGTGGGATATTGCAGCAAAGCAAAACTTTGAAAGTTGTCAGAAAGAATTTGGTAAAGAAATTCTTAGAAGTATTCACCGAACTGACAGAAATAAAGAGAACTACAAAAAGTTCTATAAGCAGTTCTCAAAAAAACATATAAAGCTTAGAATTCATAAAGACTCTGACAGTCAGAAGCAGCTTTCAGAGCTGTTGTGACACGACACATCTCCTTGGGGGTGTGATGGTTTCTCTCAGAACGAAGGAAAACTGGAAGCACTGCTGTTCTATCAGAGCTGAGGCCAGGGAGCAGATCACTAACTCAGCCGCTATGGCGAGTCTCTGAAAGCACAGCTGAGGAGTGATCTGTAGGCCTGAGAGCATTGTTGAGTATTGTGTGCAACAGCTGAAGGGTTGTGAGGGCAAGTCTTAGTGACAGTTACAAAAGAGATTGGAACTTACAGTGATGAGGAGGAGAAAATGGAACAGGAAGAGAGAAGGAAAAGGTTTGAAAACCTCAACCAAATTATGAAAGACTCCTTGGAAAAAATGGTCGAAAAAGTGAAGTGTCAAACTGATTGGTGACATCCCCATGTTGTATCATCACAGTGCATGAGTGGACTGCAAACATGGAAAGAATCAAGAAAGCTGGGGCCCTCAGAGGCAACTCAAGGACGGGCTCTGTGGCAGCAAAGAAACACCTGGAGATAAGCCCTGACCACTCCATTACTGAAACCCTAAGGCACGCGCGAGGCAGAGGCTGTCAAGCATGGCATCTGCCAAGGGTCCGGTTATCTTGCAGCACTCCTGCCTTCTGGCTTCAGCCTGGAAGATCCCCAGATAGCTGCTAACAGGATCTACAGGATGATCAAGCTTGCTCTAGGTTTTGATGAAGATGATCCCATTGTAGATGATACAGTGCTGTTGTAAAGGAAGAAATCCCAGCCCTGGAAGGAGATGCTGACAAGTCATGAATGGAAACAGACCGAGCTTCACCACAAGACTCACATGTTCAAAGATTTTTTTGTTGATTTTTGTGCCATGAAAACTAAGAGAAAGATAAATTCCTTTCTACATGTGATACTGTGGTACGGCAGGGTTATTTCAACAGGTTGGAATACCATGTGCTAAAATGTAACATAACTTATTGTTAACTTTGCAATCTGAAGTGCTGAGATGTCAGGCTGATTCCTTAGTCATAGAATTCTTCTAAGATATATCTTCGTGTTTTAAAGGAATTTTTTATAAAAAATGTTAGGATGGCTTCAGTTTAATCTTATAGAATCTACTTTTTAAAACTCTCGTCCCCTGCAGACAATCCTGCATATACAAGTATAAGAAGTAAGAACAAAAGCTGACACAACATGACAGGAACTCCCCACATGACGTGTGTTCCAAAAACTAAGCAAGCCTAGGTCTTCAGTCTTGAAAAACAGCAAGTCAGCCAGGCGTGGTGGCACACACCTTTAAAACCAGCACTCTGGATTTCTGAGTTCGAGGCCAGCCTGGTCTACAGAGTTCAAGGATAACCAGGGCTATACAGCTATAAAGAGACACCCTGTCTCAAAAAAACCAAATCCAAAAAAAACCAAAAAAAAAAAAAAAAGAAAGAAAGAAAGAAAGAAAGAAAGAAAGAAAGAAAGAGAGAGAGAAAGAAAGAAAAAGAAAAGAAAACCAGCAAGTCTTGTGAAACTGAGATTAAATTAAAAACAAAACAAAACAACAACAACAAAAAAACAAAAAACCACCACCACCAAAAAATCCTAATGACCAAAATCAAAACAAAGAATCATTAACCATACACTCTTCTTAAGTCTTAACTGCCTCAAATCATTCTCAGTTTTCAACTGGATTGGTAAAATTAAATAGGCCACTGGCAAGGTGTCTGTTTGCTGCTGGAGACTCAGCCACAGGGCTGCATACCCAGGTGGCTCAGGGAGATAGCTAGCCCTTCAGGAGTTCAGACAAGCCTGAGAGTGCAGGTAAGACCACCCCTGCCACTCAGAGGAACAGGCCTGAAACCCTCAGGACACAAGAGCTCAGGGGCAGCCAGGGACAGGAGTCTTCTGATTTCCATCTGTGCCCAGAGATGATCCTGGGCCACAGAGATACATGCACAAATATCACCATAAGGGAGCTGTTCTCCCAGCGGTGCCTACACACCTGCATACACACAGAGAACTGGTCTTCCAGGACTACTGCTACACAGGGTTGAAGGATGAACAAGCCACAGTCAGAGACAGCAAGACCAGCTAACACCAGAGATAACCAGATGGCGAAAGGCAAATGTAAGAACATAAACCACAGCAACATGGTAGCATCCGAAACCAGTTCTCCCACAACATCAAGTTTTGGATACCCCAACACACTGGAAAAGCAAGATTTGGATTTAAAATCACATCTCATGATGCTGATAGTGGGCTTCAAGAAGGACATAAATAACTCCCTTAAAAGAAATACAGGAGAACACACGTAAAACAGGTAGAAGCCCATAAAGAGGAAACACAAAAATACTATAAATAATTACAGGAAAACACAAACAAACAAGTGAAAGAACTGAACAAAACCATCCAGGAACTAAACATAGAACTAGAAACAATAAAGAAATCACAAAGGGAGACAACCTTGGACACAGAAAACCTAGGAAAGAAATCAGAGATCATAGATGCAAGCATCAACAACAGAATACAAGAGATAGAAGAGAGAATCTCGGTGCAGAAGATACCATAGAAAATATTGACTCAGCCAGGCAGTGGTGGCACATGCCTTTAATCCCAGCACTTGGGAGGCAGAGGCAGGCGAATTTCTGAGTTGGAGGCCAGCCTGGTCTATAGAGTGAGATCCAGGACAGCCTGGACTGCACAGAGAAACCCTGTCTCAAAAAAACAAACAAACACACAAACAAAAAACCAAAAAAGAAAACAAAAACAAACAAACAAACAAAAATATTGACTCAACAGTCAAAGAAAATGCAAAATGCAACAACACTTCTAACAAAAAAAAAAAGTCCAGGAAATCCAGGACACAATGACAATCCTACACCTAAGGATTATAGGTGTAGAAGAGAATGAAGATTTCCAGCTTAAAGGGCCAGTAAATATCTTTAACAAAATTATAGAAGAAAACTTCCCTAACCTAAAGAAAGAGATGCCCATGAATATACAAGAAGCCTACAGAACTCCAAATAGATTGGACCAGAAAAGAAATTCCTCCTGTCACGTAACAATCAAAATAGCAAATGCATTAAACAAAGAAAGAATATTAAAAGCAGTAAAGGAAAAAGGTCAAGTAACATATAAAACATTTGAAAGGCAAACCTATCAAAATTACACCAGACTAATCACCAGAGACTATGAAAGCTAGAAGATCCTGGGCAGATCTCCTACAGACCCTAAGAGAACACAAATGCCAGTCCAGACTACTATATGCAGCAAAACTCTCGATTACAATAGATGGAGATCATTTCTATGACAAAAACAAATATACACAATATCTTTCCACAAATCCAGCTCTACAAAGGATAATAGATGGAAAACTCTAACACAAGGAGAGAAACTATACCCTAAAAAAAAAAAGCAAGAAAGTAAACTTTCAGCAAACCCAAAAGATAACCACACAAACATAAAAATAACATCAAAAATAACAGGAAGCAACAATAACTATTCCTTAATATCTCTTAACATCAATTGACTCAATTCCCAAATAAAAAGACATGGACTAAAAGGCTGGATATATAAGCAGGACCCAGCATTTTGCTGCATTCAGGAAATGTACCTCAGTGTCAAAGACAAACACTATCTCAGAGTAAAGGACTGGAAAACAATTTTCCAAGCAAATGGTCCCAGGAAACAAGCTGGAGTAGCCATTCAAATTATCAGATAAAATCGAATTATCAGATAAAATCAACTTTCAACCAAGTCATAAAAAAAGGCATGGAAGAACACTTCAAGTCTCTGAAGAAAAAAAATCAAAGAAGACCTCAGTAGATAGAAAGATCTCCCATACTCATGGGAGATCTCATACAGAATTAATATAGTAAAAATGGCCATCTTTCCAAAAGCAATTTACAGATTCAATGTACTCCCCATCAAAATTCTAACTCAATTCTTCATAAAGTTAGAAAGAACAATTATCAAATTCATCTGGAATAACATAAAACCCAGGACAGCTAAAACTATTCTCAACAATAAAAGAACTTCTGCAGGAAATCAGCATCCCAGACGTCAAGCTGTATTACAGAGCAATAGTGATTAAAAAAAAAAAAAACCAACCAACCAAACAAACAAAAAAAAAACCCTGCATGGTATTGGTACAGTGAGAGGTAGGTAGATTAATGGAATAGAATTGAAGACCCAGAAATGAACCCACACACCTCTGGTCACTTAATCTTTGACAAAAAAGCTAAAACCATCCAGTCAAAAAAAGATAGCCTTTTCAACAAATGGTGCTGGTTCAACTGGTGGCTAACATGCAGAAGAATACAAATCGATCCATTCTCATTTCCTCGTACAAAGCTCAAGTCCAAGTGGATCAAGGACCTCCACATAAAACCAGACACACTGAAAGTAACATAAAATAAAGTGGAGAAGAGCTTCGAGTGCATGGACAAAGGGGGAAAATTCCTGAATAGAACACCAATAGCTTATGATATAAGATCAAGAATTGATAAATGGGACCTCATAAAATTACAAAGTTCTGTAAAGCAAAAGACACTGTCAATAGGACAAAATGGCAACCAACAAATTGGGAAAAGATCTTTACCAACAGTACATCTGACAGAAGGTTAATATCCAATATATACAAAGAACTCAAGAAGTTAAACTCCAGAGAACCAAATAGCCGTATTAAAAAATGAGATACAGAGCTAAACAAAGAATTCTCAACTGAGGAATACTGAATGGCTAAGAAGCACCTAAAGAAATGTTCAACATCCTTAATCTTCAGGGAAATGCAAATCAAAACAACCCTGAGATTCCACCTCACACCAGTCAGAATGGCTAAGATAAAAAAAACTCAGGCAATAGCAGGTGCTGGAAGGATGTGGAGAAAGAGGAACACTCCTCCACTGGTGGTGGGATTGCAAGCTGGTACAACCACTCCGGAAATCAGTTTGGCAGTTCCTCAGCAAACTGGACACTGTACTACTGGAGTACCCAGCTATATCACTCCTGGGCATATACCCAGAAGATTCTCAAACATGTTATAAAGACACATGTTCCACTATGTTCATAGCAGCCTTATTTATAATAGCCAGTAGCTGGAAAAAAACCCAGATGTCCCTCAACAGAGGAATGGATTGAGAAAATGTGGTACATTTACACAATGGAGTACTACTCAGCTATTAAAAATGATGACTAAATGAAATTCTTAGGCAAATGGATAGAACTAGGAAATATCACCCCAAGTGAGGTAACCCAATCACAAAATAATACATATGGTATGCACTCACTGATAAGTGGATATTAACCCAGAAGCTTGGTATACCCAAGATACAATTCACAGACCAAAGACACTCAAGTAGAGGATGGCCTTGTTGTTCATCAAAGGGAGGAGAGGGCCTTGGTCCTGAGAACCTGAATGCCCCAGTGTAGGGGAATACCAGGGCAGGGAAGAGGGAATAGGTGGGTTGGTGAATAGGGGGAGGAGGGATTGGATAGGGTATTTTTGGAGGGGAAATCAGAAAAGGGGATAACATTTAAAATGTAAATTAAGAAAATATCTAATTTTTTTTTTTAAAAAAAAGGCCACTGGCCTAGGCTGTGTTCTGAGATCTCATATAACTAACAAAACACAATGGTAGCACTGAACCTCAATCTAACTTAGGAAAATACTTCTGTGACTAACAGGTGAGCTGTAGCCACCACGTGTGTTCAGCTGAGAAGACCAACCTGGAGTGATGCAGTTTCTTTGCTCCTTGTTCAGCCTAGCAATGCTGGCTGCTGAAGCTGCCTTCAGATCTCTCAGCCTCTTCTGCCACTCACAGACTGGCAGCTTAAGAGGGAATCTGATACCCTCTTCTGGTCTCCATAAGCACAAGGCATGCATGTGATTCACAGTATTCATGCAGACAAACACACCGATACATGTAAGATTTTTAGCCAGTGCTGGCTCATATATGGAACCCCAACAACATTCAGGAGGCTGAAACAAGAGATTGAAAGTTTACAGTGTATGCATGTTTGTGTGCACAGCAGTGGACTGATGCACACCATGGCCTACATGTCGAGGTCAAAGGTCAAGCGTAGGCATTGGTCCTCACCTTTTACCTAGTTTGAGGCAGTCTCTTTGCTGACTGCCACTGCAGATTCCAGGTTACCTGGCCTTCCTTGGAACTTCTATGGCTTCTCATCCCACCCAGAGCACTTGGACTACAGATGTAAACTACCCTGTTGAGTTTCCGTGGGTTGTGAACTCGGGTACACATGCCTGTGCAGCAGGCACCTTTACCCAGCGAGTCACCTCCTGATCCCCACACTCAATTGGTATTGCTCTCAGAATGGAAGTCAGCTCTACTGCATTATTATTGAGTCACTAGTCATCCTTCCTTAAAGGTCTCTGCCCTTCCCACCCTTTCATCTGAGCCTGCTGCCTGTCTGCCTGCCTGTCTGCGTGCCTGTCTGCCTGCCTGTCTGCCTGCCTGTGCTGCCTGCCTGTCTGCCTGCCTGTCTGCCTGCCTGTCTGCCTGCCTGTCTGCCTGTCTACGGATGGGTTTCCTTCCGGGAGGCCCCATTGTCCTGTATGCTTTGAGCATGTCTGCTGCTTTTGTTCTCTGGTTTCTCCCAGTTCTCTTTACATTACGGGGCAGTTCTTGACACCTCCGATAACTGTTACAGGTGTTTTTCTCCCCTTCCTTTCTTTTTTTTATAACATGACCATACCACACAGCCCAGTCCAGTCTGTCTTTCTGTCTTTCTTTTTCATAATCCCCCTACCTCAGTCACCTGGTTGCTGGAGTTACAAGCCTGTGCCACCAGCACTAATAAGGCTTTTAAGTTCCCAGGTTAATTCTGTCTTGACAAGTACAACCAAACATGCTTTGATATTAATATAATGTCTTCTAAAAAATTTGTTTAGATTTGTGTGTGTGTGTGTGTGTGTGTTGCCTACATGTATGTATGTATACTACATGTGTGCCTGATGCCTATGGAAGTCAGAAGGGGTCAAATCCACTGGGACTGGAGTTATAGATGCCTATGTGCTGCCATGTGGGGTTGTCAATGCAAACAGTCATAAAAAGTAGTTGCTGAGAGATACCTCAGTGGGTAAAGACCCTGACTACGGAAGTCTAAGGACCTGAGCTCAGGGCCAGGGTCCACATGGTAGAAGGAGAGAACCACACACGACCCATATGCTGTCGTCTGGCCTCCCCTGCTCACCATGGTACCCTCACCCCTCTCCCAAAACATAAATAGGTGTTTTAATAGGTAGCCTTGTCGTACCCACAATACCTTTCCACGGTCAGTTCAATCCACTGTGTTTTCCACTCAGCCCCTTCTTTGCCCTGCAGCTCCATTCTGACCCCTCTTTCGGCAGACTCGAATTGTTATAGTCAGCAGCAGTCACTTGTTCTGTGATTATTTCATGTTTTGTCCAGTTTCACAGCAAGTTATTCAAAGCATATCTTAGTTATTATTATAAAGCATAAACACCAAATTGTACATATGTCAACTGATAGGAACTCCCCACCCCCCTTTTTAAGGAACCACCAAACTGGGTCTGGTGAAGTTAAAAGGAAGTGAACTGAGAGACCTAGACACCTAAGGTGCAGAGCAAGACTCTGTCTCACAAAAGAAAATAACATTCCAGCACTTCCATGAAAGTGAGGGGAAAGTTTCACAGGTAAACAAAACAGTGCAAGCAGAATTGGGGAGAAGGCTCAGTGGGCAAAGTCTTCACATGCAGGCATGGCGACAATATGTAAGAATCCCCAAAACTCACAGAAAGCAACCTAAGTGGAAACAGGAGCAAAACCAGGAGAATCTCTGAAATTTGGAGGCCCAGTGGCCTGACATGCACAACAGAAAGACAACAAGAAGTTTGGCTCAAAGAAGGCAGAGGTGAAGGCTGACAAACAAGGCTGACCTCTGACCTCTGCCCATGCACCATGGTACACGCATGCCCATATACTCTCTTATAGTTCCCCCCCCATACACCACATACACACACACACACACACACACACACACACACACACACACACACACACAAATACGTTTCTGTTGCTTAAGAAAGTTTGCTAACTACAAAGATTAAAATAGATGATAGCATTGTTAAGAATACAAAAAAAAAAATATTCTTTTCGGTTAAAGAGTCTAAAGTGCAGTCCAGGCTGGCCTCGAACTCGTGATCCTCCTGCCTCTGCCTCCTTCAGCAAATCCTACCGGCGTGCACCACCACAACTGGCCAAATGGAGTACTATTCAGCCATTAGAAACAATGAATTCACGAAATTCTTAGGCAAATGGATGGGGCTGGAGAACATCATACTAAGTGAGGTAACCCAGTCTCAAAAAATCAATCATGGTATTCACTCACTAATAAGTGGATATTAACCTAGAAAAGTGGAATACCCAAAACATAATCCACACATCAAATGAGGTACAAGAAGAACAGAGGAGTGGCCCCTTGTTCTGGAAAGACTCAGTGTAGCAGTATAGGGCAAAACCAGAACAGGGAAGTGGGAAGGGGTGTGTGGGAGAACAGGGGGAGGGAAGGGGGCTTATGGGACTTTCAGGGGGGGTAGAAAAGGGGAAATCATTTGGGATGTAAATAAAAAATATATCGAATAAAAAAGAAAAAGAAAAAAACTGAATATTTTCATATAACATGTTTCATTAAAAAAAAGAGTCTAAAGTGCTCCAATATATTTTATATCCCAAATCTCCCAAAATCTGAAACTGAAATGAACATATGTTCCAGTGAGCTGTATCATATTACACTCACTGTCTCATTTTTATGAAATAATCATTATTTTAATACAACTCATTCATACAATGAAAATAACAAAAGGTCCACTTACCCCACCCATTGTGATTCCATCAATAAGGGCAACATATGGCTTCTGACAAGATGCTGGAAGAGAGATTTGGTTAGAATATCTAAAACATAGCTCTTTCCAAAAGTCATACTATGCGTACTTTAGTTTCCTTAGATAATGCTTAAAGAAATATCAAGACTAGTACATGGTTTGTAATGTAAATGATATTTAAACACCAAGTCACATACAATCATGGTAAAAATACTCATCATTTAACAACTCAGTCTTGCGTCAGAAACAAATGCAAGTTTTGTATTATTTGGCAACTAAGAAAAATAACTAACATCTACCTTATAGGCCACAGACCCTTAAAAGAACATGTCTGCTTTCTATACAATGATAGCATCTGGAGACACACAGAGAATTACACAGTAGAAGAACAAAGGCAGAGTGGGAGGGATGAGACCCAGGTTCAGATTCACTTTACTATTAAATGAAGAGGCAACAAGCCCTGAGTGATAGACATGTATGTTATATATGACACACACATATTAGATAAGTGTTTCATATATGTCATACATAAATGTGTCTTCATCTATAAGATAATATATGCCCTCAGATAGCCCTGCTTGAAATTCTATTACATAAACATTTACTGTCTCTATTTCCTTTTATAGGGTTTCTCCTCAGAGAGGTGACAGGACATAATAAAAAACATAAAGGACAAGGTTTTTGTCATAGTTTACTAACAATACTACACCCGATAAATAGAGAGAGAATATCTTGTGTCTGTATGGATATGGCACCTGGTAATAATAAAGCTGATGGCCTATGGCTTAAGCAGGAAATAGGAGGCGGGACATCTGGGAGGCAGAAAGAATTCTGGGAGAGTGCCCAGCACAGGAGACTTCCTGGAATTATGTCATGAGATGAACATATGGTACCTGGGCACTGGCAACCAGCCGCAGGGCAGAATGTAGAGTAGAATATGAGCTTTTTAAATTTATGATATAATCAGAGAAGAGTCTAGCTATATGGCCAAGGTATTTGTAACTATATTTTGAGACTGAGTCTTATTTCTGGGAGTATAGGGCTAGGAGGAAGAATCAGTCCTAACTTCTACTGGTGAAGACCAAGATGAACCTGAATTCTGACCCATCTGGAAATTCCCAAAGTATTCACAGGCAAAGCACTCACAAGCCACAGCTCAGACTTCACACTCACAAGGTCTATATGTGAAGTTCTTTAGAAGCTACATAAGAAATTATTGATTGTGGTAGAGATATAGACACTCACCCTACATCAGCTACTACAGACATGCATATTTTAAAGATAAACCATTAGACAATAACTAATGCAGGACACTAAGCCAGTCTGACAAATTCCTTGTTGACTATAATATCACAATATATGGAATTTTTACCTTTTAACTTTCTCTATATATACCTTTCCTATATATATACTTTTAATATTTTACCAAATACTATCTTCATATTACCTAAATGTTTTCTATTTTCTTTTTATTTCATGAAAAAAATGAGTATTTATTGGCCACATGAAACCATTTCTATTAAAACTATATTTTATCAATGTTGGAGATTGGTTCTAATGCTTTGATTCAATCATGAATCTGGGTGTACAAAGGCTGAAGGCTCTTGTCCCCAACTGGTTTTTGATTGATCAATAAAGATTCCAGTGGCCAATAGCTGGGCAAAGGAAGATGGTGCTGGGCCCTTAGAGTTGTGGGGACTAGGACAGCAGAAAGAAGGAGATGAGATCTCCTTGACTGAGTGTGGAGTTGGGGAAGATAGATCAGATTTAGAGCTGTAGAGGGGAAACCATCCAAAATGTAGGTAAGAAGAAATGCAGCCCAGAAGGGCTGCTCAGAAGCATCTTAGGCAGCAAAGATAGGGGTCATGCAGAAGGATCAAGACAGCAAAGATAGATCATAGATTTATAATGAGTTGAATCATGAATACCAGAGGGAAAGCTATGGTAGCTGGGCAGAGGATTAAAGCTGCCCAGCCTTGAGCCAGTCACGGCATATTAAGATTAACTGAGGTGTGTGTGTGTGTGTGTGTGTGTGTGTGTGTGTGTGTTTCATTCACGGATCCAAAGAGTTGCTGGGCGGGTGGCTGGAAGCACAACCAGACAGGAGCATAAAATGGAGGAGCCGAAACTTCACACAACTTATCCACATTTAAAATTCAGTTTCTTGGATACATTTGCCACACTTCAAAAGTTCACTGGCTCTTGAAGTGGACAGCACACATGCAGCTGTACAACTTGTTAATCTTCTAAAAACTATTGCACATTTATGGTATTACCCTATAAATTATAACTCCACGAAGATTCATGCAAAGACGCCTATGAAAGCTGTCAGTTCTCCTTGGCAGTGTGGAACAAGCTGCTGTCTTTCCAGTCTGAGCTCGCGCAGCTGCTAACCCGCTATGCTCACTTGCTTTCTCATAGTCACTCATTCTTGTATAATCAGTCCTCTTCTGGACACCTGTCTGTCTGTCTGTCTGCCTGCCTGCCTGCCTACCTGCCTGTCATCTCAAGCCTAGGGATTGAACTTGAGACATCTGGATTACATATTTCCAGGTTTCTGTAGAAAATTTTATATAACTAGGCAAAACAATTCTTAAGTTAAAAGAGAAAATCCAAGGATAGTCACAACAAAAGATGTGCATAAAAAAAGAGTCTTCTGGAAAATTTTGGAAAAAAGTTATATAACATATCCATGCAATATTTATTTCTAAATAAACCAACAATTGGTCACTAACATACAAAATACAAGGGCTCAAACATCTCTATCAGTAAAAACTAGAAAGTGCCTCTTATGCATAAATGTAGACTAGATAGCGTGGGAATGCTGACAATAATGGACAGTACAGAAGTACAGGAATCAACACCAGTCCTCAACAGTGAACTGTGATCCTAAGCTGGAAAACCACAAAGGGGGCTGAACTTTAGAAATGTATTGTTCTTGTAACATTATGCAAAATCAGAATATTGCTACTATGTCTAGACTTATGGATACAAATATTATATTAATTTAACTTTTAAAAACATGTTTGGCTAAAGTAAATGTCATTTCACTTACATAGAAACCTAGAACTCTGACTCTAGAAATTTCCACTCCAGAGTTCCCAAAGAAATAGAAAATGGTACTTTATTTTTGTTTAGAAACCTGGGATCCAGGTTTTCTTGTCTTCTGAAAAAGCTAACTAAAGGATCAAGAATCCCTATTTTCACATTGATTTTAGACAAATAGAATATAATTATTCTATAACAAAGAAAGTAATTTTATCAGTATGATCAGTATGAATGTTTCCATAAAGAGTGTCCTTTGGTTGCTTTTTTTTTTTTAATCCAGGGCATGGATAGGGTCGTTGAAGGAGAAGAGACAGAGAAAGGCAGAGAGAGAGAGAGAGAGGGAGAGAGAGAGAGAGAGAGAGAGAGAGAGAGAGAGAGAGAGAGAGAGAGAGGTGTAGAGGATGGCCTATTGATTGCATTTTAACAGACTACAGTGCCGTCCCATCTCTGGATTCCATTTCAGAGCTCAGAGCAGATCACGTACATACCAATAGCATTGTTCAGGATGTATTCTTCTCTGAAAAAATCTTTACTCAAATTCTGCCCCGCTTTTTTAGCTTCTGAGATTGCTAAGGAAGGAAGGAAAGAGAAGAAAATGAAGGCAAGAGCAATTATAAATCATAAAGATGGCTTCTAGTCAATACAGTCTCAGATGTTGAAAACCTTGTAATCATTGAGTGCTGAAAGTAGGGAACTTTCGGATGGCTTTAATGTTTTAAGTTACCCATGTTGGTGGCACATAATCCTTTGGCAGAAACCCATGACCCAATGTCAAATTTTCAAAGAAAAATTCTTTTACTTATTGTAAGTACGGGTACACACACACACACACACACACACACACACACACACACTATGTCACTGGGGCAAGTGTTGAGGGTTCCTAGGCTCACTCCACTTAAAGATGAAGATAACCCCAGCTCTCTCAGTACCCTGCATTCCTCCCCTATCTCAGACTTTCTCCTGGAACCCTAGGCTAAAATAAACCCTTCCTCTTGTAAATTGTTTTGGTAACAGGGTTTCATCACAGAACAGTGACTCAAACTAGAACAACTTATTTTCAGAAAGGCCACCCAGAGACTGTCCTACCTGGGGATTCATCCTATAAATAGTCACCCCGACACTATTATGGATGACAAGAAGTGCTTACCAAAAGGAGCCTGTTATAACTGTCTCCTGAAGGGCTCTGCTAGTTAAAGCCTTACAGATCCAGAGGCAGATGCTAGCAGCCAACCATTGGACTGAGCACAGGGTCCCCAATGGAGGAGTTGGAGGGAGGACTGGAGGAGCTGAAGGGGTTTGCAGTCCCATGGAAAGAACAACAATGTCAGCCACCCAGACACTCCCCCCCCCCCCCGGGACTAAGCCATCAACCAAGGGGTTCCAGCCAAAATTATGACATATGGCATCTTTTCGGGCATAGGTGGGGGGAGCAGTCCTTGGTTCTATGAAGGCTCCATAGATGCCCCAGCTACTCCAGCGTAGGGAAATCAAGGGGGGTGGGGAGGGTAAGTGGGAGTGGGTTGGGCGGAGGAGCATCTTCTTGGAGGTAGGGGGTGGGAGGATGGGTTGGGGGTTTTCTGGGAAAGGGTATAACATTTGGAATGTAAATGAACATATTCAATTAAAAATGGAAAAAACAAAACAACTACAAAAAATGAGGTTAAAGCAGCTAACCTCATTAGGTGTTCCAATGTGGAGACTGACAAGATCGTAGCCCCCCTCTAAAGAAAAGGCCCCCTGGGGGAAATGAACAATGATTTTACAATATTCATGGTACACCCATTAAGAGGTAGAGCACAGGCATGTATGAGACCCAGGTTTGACTCTTAGTGTGCATACAGTTGTACACGTGTATACACATACACACACATACCATGAACACACTACACACAAGTATAACACACACAGGTACAAGTATTTGGTACACACAAATGGCATACAGGAATATACTCACAGTCACAGGCACACAGACACACATGTGCCACACATACAAGTACATAGTCACACGTTCACACAAAGTCTCACACACACAGTATCTCGTACACACACATACAGGTACATAGGAACATGCATACACACAGACTCACACACATACAGTTATAGACATACAGGTGCACACACACACACACACACACACACATTTTATATCACATGTTTATGCAGTCACAGGTATTCCAGCATTCATATACACATTCATAAGCACATAGACATTCACACATACATACAGATACACACATGCACACACAGGCACAGATGCATCATGCATACACACCCAGAGAATTCATGTTGTAGGCAAAACCACAATTCAGTTAACACATCCCTTTAAGCAGTTCAGTTTTCCATTATGAAGCCATTTTAACTTTCAGTTCCTTTAAACGGAGAGAGCATGTGAATCTGATCCTGAAGCTATGTGGTTTTCCTTCCTACTCATAATGCAATGGTTTACATAAACTTGCAAATTTTGTGAAATTCATCTTTTAATAATTAAACTGATTCATAAATGATTTTAAAATTATGTAAAATTAGAACAAACACAAGGGAAAATCCCTAAGCCATAACTCCATAAGAAGCGACATACTGTAAAAATGCCTTTTAGCGGGGACAACCAGCAGTGACAGCGATGAGCTTATAACTCTCATCACAGAACAAATATTTATTATCTTAGTTAAATATGTAAACTGATTTGAGCAATATTTAAAAAAAAGCAAATTTTCATGTATGTGTGTTTAAGCACATAGCAGTATTACACAATAGATTCTAACCCTAACTCTGTTCACACAAGGTAGGAAAGTAATTGAGTCAGCACCTAGCAGGTTTGGAAAACAGTAAGTCTTTTACATGGCGGTGACATTGGTGATATTAGGAGCGGGACACATGCCACAAGAGAAGAACAAAAGATCTAAACTTCAGCACTAGATATTTGTAGTAAAATAAAATCTCCATTCGAATGGTAACAAATTCTCCATATTTTAAACTTTAACTTGCAAAAACCTGTTAACATACACCAAACAATTCTAAAAAGCAAACCACACAAAAATTATCTCAAGCATTTCCATAGTTATTAGTTGCAGAAAGGTAACAGTTTATAGCGGGCAGGCATTCTTTTTTCTTTTTTTTTTATTCGATATATTTTTTATTTACATTTCAAATGATTTCCCCTTTTCTAGTCCCCCACTCCCCGAAAGTGCGGGCAGGCATTCTACCTTTGATGTCCCCTCCAGCACAGAAGGCCTTTCCTCCGACTCCCTTTATGATGATCAGGAACGTGTCAGGGTCTTGCTCCCACTTCTACCCAAACATGAAAGATGATAACGGCTTTTGAGAGCATAGTAACTACAAGATCACTTAAGATACATTCATATACATCTGTGTGCACATAAGTAGCCTTCATAAATTACATGCAGAGGAATAGGTCCCACCAATTTCATTTCATTTCATTTTCTAAGTACAGTCTGGTACACATCCCAGAAATGTCCACCAGAGTTGTAAGATAAGATAAACAAATAAGTGCCTAATGGCACTGTGTCATATACATTTATGAGTCTACAGAACAAATCAACCCAAAGAATGTGGGTATGTTGTGCATCAATAACCTTCCTCCCATGCAAAACAGGACTCTGTTATAACAAAAAAAGTTTTTACACAAGCAAGTTCTTACAAAGTTCTTTTAAATTTGAGGATGATGAGAGTTTTGTGAGATCAAGTAATAAAATCAGCACAGTAAGAGTGTGGGGTGCAGATCAGTGGCAGAGAGGTAGACCGTCATTCTCATTTTCTCCCAACTGAGGAATGTTGGGGTACAGAGATTACCATGCCCAGCCTACAGAGTAATATTCAGAGATCCAGGTTTTTAATACTTTTCTAATATCCCAAGCATTAAAAACCTACCTAAGGATCTAAGGATGGCTAAGAAGTTTAAAGAACAAGAGGCTGGGGGGAATAAGGGATCTGACGCAGCAGAGGAAGGAGGAGCTGGCCAAGCAATGTAAAACAGCTGACTTCTGGAGCATGGCGGTGCACAGTCCAGTCCCAGCAAGGAGGAGACACAGCAAGATTTCAGCCTGGGCTTTCTAGCTAGTCTCTGTCTCAAAAACAGAAAGACAAAGTTGTCTTCAATCCAAAAGGCTGCCCCGAAGAAGCAGATCAGACTGGTATGTTAGGTCTCAAACCCAGGACAAATGGCTAACTGAGGTGCCTATTTTAACTTATGAATGAGGACCTGGCTGCCAGGTTCTCCCAGCATCCTTCAGTCCTGTTACAGGGAGTGGCTGGCAGACTGTCCCTAACCTAAGCTTCTCCAGGCTAGGCCCTGGACTGCCCTTCCTCCAGCTGCCCTTTCCCATATAATGCAGCCATTTTGGTTACTCTGCCCATTTCTGTCTCCCCTTTACTCTGCTAGTCTCCTGAACTCTCCCTAATATCCTGCCTCTGACTCTGATATCCCATTTATCTAGAGTAAACCTCTGTGTCCACCATTCCTAGGGGCAGTCATGTCCTTCCTTTTTCTTTCTCCTTTTCATTCAGTACACTGATCTCTAGGAACTGTCAGCATCACTGTCTAAAGGGTCAGTGAGATGAAGAAGGGGCAGAACACAGAGAGAACCATGTAAGAGCTCTGTGAAGGAGGTGTCTCCCAAGACAGTAAGTGGAACAGGTTCCACAGGGAAATATCATCGGTGCTTATGCAGCAGAGTCTTACAGTGAAATACCAGGGATGTTCTCCTACAAAGGACTTCAGAAGGCTTGACATGACACATTCAGACTATTACGGACCTTTAGCTGTGGATAGATCTGCCGGATCATATTCAGACTCAGGGCGTTGAGGAACCTGGGTCTGTTGAGCGTTATGACCCCTGCACAGCCTCTCCTCTCTAGCAGCACGTCTGCAGCTTCGGTGTGCACGGACATTCTCTAAGTGAACAAAGAATAACTTCATTAAGTTTCATCATACGCCCACAGCAAAACACACACCAAGTGCATGTCTTTCAAGCAATAACTAGAGGAATGGCTACCTAGAGACACCTAACAAAGGTTCTCAGATTAAACAGATGGAGGAGTCTCCAAGCAAATCATGCACACCTCCTAAATTCCTAATATTTTATTTGTAAGTGGATTGAATCCTCTAATCTGCAATAGAGCCTTTCCTAGAGCTTCCTGAACTATGAAATAACCTGAAATCTTGTAGCTTGTTACAAATCTCAAATTCTACATTAAGTGCTTAGAAAATGGAGAGAGCAAATAATCTTACTATATAGTAGCTATTGATAACTTGAATAAAATAGCATCTGGCCTGAGCTGTGACAGACGTAGAGGGAGGTGAGAAGTCTAGGTAGGACAATGGCAAGTACTAACCATAAACATAAGTGTCTGGAAATACTAAGATGGTAAACATGAGTGCAACCAAGGCTGGACAAGAAAATGTGCAATGGGAGTACAGACAGACAGGCAGCAAGGCCAGGTCACAGAGCTTCAGATGTGCATGTTCTGTATTGGAAAGATGCTGTCTACACACTGGCTTAGGGCCTCACACAGGACTACTATTGCGGGAAGTATTAAAAAAGTAGACCCGGCATGTTCCTGCGCTTGTGCCTCTAACTCTCTGCCCCTGCAGCCTGGGCAGCCATGCACTGGTGAGCAATGGCCAACCTGATTTTATCTCGTGGAGATCCACTGGCCTGGAGCTCCCGAAACATCTCTACCCAGCTCGCTAGGTTCCCAGTGGTGGCAGGTTACTACCACACCAAATCCCACATGGCCTTTGTGGAGCACCTCAGGCAAACTCACACTTGGCCACCATACCTTTCTCTCTTGAACCCAGATGAGCCACCGAGTAAAGGAAAATGCAACCAAACTTAGTTCAGAAACAATGGTAACTCAGTCTCTGGGCACAACCATTCATGTAACTAGAGGATTGACAGAGCAGTCTTCAGTCTATACACTGTCATATAGAAGCAGATTAGATACACTGATGTATATCTGTATGAATGGTACACTAATGTTCTAAGAGCTTCAGCATCACTGCTTAAAAAAGTTACTGAGGGGCTGGAGAGATGGCTCAGTGGTTGAGAGCATGGTCTGTTCTTCCAGAGATCCTGAGTTCAATTCCCAGCAACCACATGGTGGCTCAGAACCATCTATAATAAGATCTGATTCCCTCTTCTCTTGTGTCTGAAGACAGTTACAGTATACATATATAATAAATAAATAAATAAATAAATCTTAAAAACAAAAGAGCTATGCTATGTGAAGTAAGCACTGTAGCTGTAAGAACACGAGTCTAACTACACAGCAGCTTTGTATGATTCAGACACACATACACAACTGCCAGGGCTTACAGCACCACCATCTTAACACCTTCTTTTATCTACAGACAATATTTTAAACCTCACAGTCCACAAATGAAACTGTGAGATTTCTGAGACCTTGTGATAAAACGCCAAGCAAACAAGAGTTGTAATCTCTGTTCCTCCATGACTTGAATTATTCTTAGAATGTGCTTTTGTGCCTACTTCATATAATAATAAAAGTGGGTTTTATTGAATGCTGTGCAAGAGGAACAGCAAAACAGCATTAGAACTCATGGAATGCTGCCCACTGGTTAGCACAATCATGATGTGTGTGCCTTGGAGAGGCAGAGCCCTAAGTGCTTTATGTCCTAAGGACTTCTTGCCCTTGTGGAGTTTTTCTCTGCTTGTTGCCTTCCTGGTCATCAGATCCTTCACAATCTATGAGCTGTATGAAAACTCTAAAGGGTTTCCATCTCCTCACTGGGTAGTATTCTTGGCACTTACAATAATAGTGATTGATATTTTCCAAGTACTGCTGCTGGAGCAGATTAATGATTCAACCACTACCCTTTGAAAAGAATTTAGAGATGTAGATTGCTAGTAAAGTTAGGTCAATAGGTTTTCTTTAATGGTTTTGATATAGAAAACCTTGGGGAACAATTTAAAAGGCACACTTTTGATAACTGAGTGAAGGACTTCTGAGGACAGGGGATAAGGACAATGGACACCCGAACAGTACTAGCAGATGGCTGATGATGAAGGGATCATTTCTTGTACCAATTTTTGCCCTTAGCTTCCTGATATGTTTTTTTCAAAAATGTTGTATGTGTGCAATCTGGGGATTTAAAATGGAAATGACTCGGTTTTTTAATAGAAAAGTTTAGATTTATGATCTTTAAAGAATTACTTATAAGATTACTTTTTAAGATAAATAAGATGAATCACCCTTTCTTTGTAACCACAAATTGCTGCCTGCCAGTAGAAGAAGCTGGCTGAGAAAAATAATGTTGCTTGCTTACACTTTGTGAATCTGTAACAAGTCGCTTAGAAATGAATGTATGTAAGTTCTTGGAAATATTAGTTTTTTACTTGTAATATGGAAAATGTTTAATCATGTAAGGGAAATGGGGAATGTGATAAGTGTGTGTGTATACATACATACATACATATAATCATTGTAATCATTCACATAAAAGAAAAATAGAATGTAACACATTGTATTTTTTATATTGCTTGAAAGATTTTGCTAGTATATTTAAGTTGTAGGAGAAAAAATAAAGTTGTTGGAGCTTGTTGAAGCATTGCCTCATCCACTGTGTGTGTGCGTGTGTGCGTGTGTGCGTGTGTGCGTGCGTGTGTGTGCGCGCGCGCGCGTGTGTGTGTGTGTGTGTGCGTGTGCGTGTGCGTGTGTGTGTGTGTGCGTGTGTGCGTGCGTGTGTGTGCGCGCGCGCGCGTGTGTGTGTGTGTGTGCGTGTGCGTGTGCGTGTGCGTGTGTGTGTGTGTGTGTGTGTATGTTTCCCCCCTTTCACCAGCCCCAGAGAACTAAGTTTTGCTCCCTTGCTCTGCACTGGCCCCAGAGAGTTTGTCACCAGCCCCAGAGGATTAAGTTTTACTCCCTTAGAGAAAAGTCTGCTGAGTGATTGACTCCTCCAAGCCCCTCCTCAATAAACCTGACCAATCAAAGCTGGCCTTCAGCCACTTTTTACTTTAGACAGCCATCATCTTACCCTTTGTACTGGCTGGTTTTGTGCGTCAACTTGACACAAGCTAGAACTTGACACAAGCTAGAGTTATCACAGAGAAAGGAGTTTCATTTGAGGAAATGCCTCCATGAGCTCCTGCTGTAAGGCATTTTCTCAATTAGTGATCAAGGGGACATGGCCCCTTGTGGGCTGGTGTCCTGTGTTCTATAAGAAAGCAAACTGAGCAAGGCAGGGGAAGCAAGCCAGTAAGTAACATCCCTCCATGGCCTCTGCATCAGCTCCTGCTTCCTGATCTGCTTGAGTTCCAGTCCTGACATCCTTTGGTGATGAACAGCAATGTGAATGCGTAAGCTGAGTAAACCCTTTCCTCCCTAACTTGCATATTTGTGCAGTAATAGAAACCCTGAATAAGACACCCTTTATTACTCAGAATGACATTTCCAAACCAGTTGTCTTCTTGTTTACAACTTAAACTCAAGTAAACTTTATTCATATGACCTTTGCATACCACTTAAAAATTGCCCTCAGAATATAAACTGTCTGACGCTCTGAATACAGTTGGCTATTTTTAAGCTCCACTCTCCCAGGTTCACCCCACCAAAAAGAGTTGCAATACATAAGAACAGGGTATCATATAAAATTGGAAGTCATAGAGCATGGGCATGGTGAAATGGCTCAGTGGTTAAGAATGTGTACTGTTCTTACACAGGACCTGAGTTCAATTCCTCATAAGTGCCTATAACTCCAACTCCAGAAGAATCTGCCACTATGAACATCTGCATTCACATCCACAGACATATACAGAGACCCAACACAGAGACATAATTAAAAATAGTAAAATGGATCCTAAACATAAACTAAAATTGGAAGTCAGTTTAAATTTTAAAACTGCAGCTCAGTGAAGTGCTTGCCTAGCATATGTGAATTCCTCAATTCAATCCTCAAGATGGCAAAAATTTAAAAATAAGTAAATTTAAATTTTTATCTGGAATATGCCAATTAAAATCATATAGCTCACATATGCTTAATACCTAGAGAACTATACTTTGACAGCATTAAACATATTTACATTTTCCTTTGTGAAATCATGTGTATATAATTCTTATGACAATTCATTACCAGATAAAAATGATAAACACTTAGGAGAGTTTTAAGAAAGCCTATTGAATAAAGAAAAGCATGCATCCTTTCAATTTGAATTTTCCACCAGAAAAATCTAGTTCACAATTGTCCCTGTAACTTAGTACAGAAGAAAATAGGCTTCTTCATCAACTCGACAAATATGAGCCATTCTGTTTTCTGACTGAGTCCCATCTGTGAGTAAATGCATACCATGGACACAAACTCCTACATAGCATAGCTGAAGAAAACACTGTGAAACTTCTTTTAAGACGGTGCTGCCCTTGGCACAGTCAAGTGCCAGACTAAAGACAAAAGGAGCTGCATCTATGTTCTGATCAGATCTTGTCACAAAGCGCTTACCACAAATTAACAACAAAATACTTTACTGAAGGCTTTAGAACTACATGAGAGCTATAGGCTTTCATAGGACTATGATGAGAATTAAATGAGCTATCACATATATGAAGTACTTAGCATAGCACCTCATATAGTACTATAGCAGGTGGCTTATTCATACTAAGGTGTGTTCATCAGGTTCTTCAAAAGATACAAAACTGAATAAAAATTATCTTCCTATAATCTGATAAACAATGAATGTTTAACTTTGCAAGGTACAATAGGCATAATAACTGCTAAAGTATGATGTCATTTATACACTATACACTATAACAGCTTAAGATTTTTATGTGTTGGGGCGCTTTGTCTGCATGTATGTCTTTGTACCAAATTCTTACAGTACCTACAGAGGCCGTAAGAGGGCATCAGATACACTGGAACTGAATTTACATACTGTTGTGACCCATCCATCCTAGGAAATGAACCTAGGTCCTCTGTAAGAGCAGCCAGTATCTTAACCACTGCCAAGCTATTTCTCCAACCCACATGCTAATTTTTTAGAATTAACATTTAGGAACTCTACATAATAAATACTATCCTCATCATATTTGCAGATATATAGATATAGATAGATATAGGTATGATATATATCAATATCATATATATCAAAAGGCAAGTTATCAGAAACCAAGAATTTATTCAAGATTAAGTTGCACACTCAATATTTAAAACTGGGACAGTAGGATTTACCCACATTCATTATAGAAGCCTTATCACACTAAGAGTGTGTAGGAGGTGACAAGTGATTAGGAGATGGTCAACAGTAGTTAGGGGACCAGAGAAACCTGCCAACCCAGTGCTGTATATTTACCTAAGAGTGGCATTCTTAAGCTGCATTATAAACTATCAATCCCAACAAAAGAAACTCCAAACTTACCAGATGTTGCAGAATAACACTGGCTCTTCTGAATGAGCTGAACCTGGAACAAATGTAGAGGAGCGTGATAACAGGTTGTTATGTCTCAATGTACAAACTCTATAAAGCCTTAAAGCCTCTTCTAAAGGTTACTGGAACAAAAACTTGAAAAACAGATTTAAAACTCATTTACTGTTGGCGGGCACAGCAATGAACGGATGCATCCGTTTGAAAGGACTTTGGCAGTTTCTTTCAAAACTAAACACCCTCCTCCCATGTGTTTTGGGAACTTTCTTGGGGATGGAAACAAATACCAACCTCCTAGTTAAAGGACATCAAAGATTAACCAAAATAATTCCATTAGTGCAACCTGGGGAAACAAAATTTGTGTTGGGGTTACTTACAGAGCATGTATGAGGGGTTACCTATAGTACACGTATGAGAGGTTACTTACAGAACATATATGAGGGGTTATTTACAGAGTGCTTAGGTGTGGGTAACCTTAAGCAGCCACACCACCAGAATGTTTTGTCCCAACAAAAATGTCAACTTTCCCATAGTTGCATGGATGAAGTCCCTGCTTCTGTTAGCCTTCCATGATCTATCCTCTCTAGCACCTTCCAAGACTGTAAGGTCATGTGCAATTAGCACAGAATTATAGACAAAGGCTAGGAGGTGCAGGAGGTCTCTCGAACTCTCTACAGAAGATTGTCAACAGTCAACAACCCCAGGCTCGGAATGCACCGTGTGTGTGTGTGTGTGTGTGTGTGTGGTGTGTGGTGTGTGTGTGTAAAGATGATGAATTGAGGATAGCTCTCTATAATACCATATAATCCAATAGTCCTACTCTGAGTTTGATTTAAATGAGCCGGATACTTACAAGAAAACTTCCAAACTTACATATGCATTTTATTAGCCTCATGTATAAATCCAAAACACAGGCATAACCAAGGTGTCCTTAAATAAATGCACACAAGAATATAAGCCATAAAAATAAATGAGCTACGGACATAAACATCCCACAAATAATAGAATGAAAATTAAATAATGTGTACTCCTAGGAAGTTAATCTGAAGAGACTAACACTGTGAGATTTCAACTGTAGGATATTTTGAAAATAGCAGAATTCTGAAATTCACAGAAAGATAAACAGCTGTCAGAGATTTAGGAGGAGAGAGGAATGAATAGTGGAGATTTGTTCAAACTAATCTGTACAACACTGTACATGCCATTAGATATTTATTAAATTTTTTGTACAAAATTTCCATTTAATTTTCTGTAATCTAAATATATTTTACAAATCAAAGTCTGTAAAATTTTAATTTGCATTTTAATTATTTATTTTGTGTGTGAAGATATGGAATCTATAATTTTTCCTACTAATTTGTTAAGGATACAATACAATACTCTCTGCTGAAGACTCCAGTGTTTCCCATGTGTCTGTCAGCTAGAATCTACTGAAAACAACAGTGTCCCTTGTATGAGTACACCAGAATCTGCTAAAGATCCCAGTGTCCCATGTGTGTGTACACTAGAATCTACTGAAAACCCCAGTGCCCCATGTGTGTACAATACTGAAAACCCCAGTGTCCCTGTGTGTGTACACCAAAATCTGCTAAAGATCCCAGTGTCCCGTGTGTGTGCACTAGAATCTACTGAAAACCCCAGTGTCCCTGTGTGTGTACACTACTGAAAACCCCAGTGTCCCATGTGTGTACACTACTGAAAGCCCCAGTGTCCTGTGTGTGTACACTAGAATCTGCTAAAGACTCAAGTGTCCCCCATGTGGGTACACTAGAATCTGCTGAAGACTCCAGCAAATAAACAAAACTCTGGTCATAACAACCCCAGTTAAGTTTAAATTATGGAAGTGAGGCACAGGCATGGGATTTTATTTAAAGTGTCACAAAATGACTACTACAAAGTACAAGCCAAGTTGTCCAAAATATTATGGAGTTCTTAACTAGGCCAGTGCCTAAATGCCAGCTCAAAGCCTCGGAGGGTGCTGCAAGACAGGAAAAATCAAGTCACAATTTAAGCACTACCTGAGACACACGGGGGCATGAAAAATGTGGGCCTAGCTTCAAATCCCAGTTTAATTTGAGAATCAGGTCTGCTGGCCTCAAAATAAGATAGGCCACACCTACCACATCCAAGTGCAAAGCACAAGGCACTTGCAGGCACAAAGATACCAGAGGGATCACAAGGGAAGAAAAGTTAAATGGAACTACGTCCTCCGCCATTGTCTATAGTAACCATATTGTTTCCATGTAGTGCTATGCATACTAAACTTATTATTTAAAAACTGATCTTAGGGCTGGGACCTTGGGGCTTGAGCTCAATGATGCAGCATTTGGCTCAATCCCTATTACAACCAAAATGAAGTATGATATTTGAGAGTTCAAGCTACAAATAATTCCAAATTTATCATCTCTCCCTTTTCTGCTACCTCCAAAGCTGCCCTTAGGGAACAGGGGAAGGCTCCACACATCTCAGGGAGTTCAGAAGTCCTTGTTCAGTTATCATCAAGACTATGTAAGGTGATGTGAAATTAGTTTTTCAATGGCGGCCTGTATAAGAATCATGTGTACACTAGAACCTGGCTCAAAATGCAGAATATTTGCTTCATCAGAGTCCTATTATAGAAGAAACTGAAGGCAGGACATGGAAATCATACAATATACACTAAGGTGCATGCCTTTAGTTCCAGCACTGGGGAAGCAGAGGCAGGTTCAAGGCTAGACCAGTCTACAGAGTCTCAAACAAACAAACAAACAAACAATAACAAAAACAAAACACCACAATCTTAGAAAAATAAAAATGTCAGAAACTTCCTTACAAATTATCCAATAAAGCAAATACAAGTTTACAAAGTCACACAGCTGTATTGGAAAGTGTGCAAGCAATGTAGGTGATAAGAGATTGCCCCAGCAGCCCTCAGGGTGATTAGGTCAAAAGGCAAATAAGCAGCTCAGGTGAACTGATGGAAAACAGCCACTTGGTTTACTGGGTTGTGAAGTGAAAACTCTGGAAACAAAGAGGACTTTCAGCAAGAATAACTTTATAGGATAAATACGAATTGATTTTTAGGTTGCATATGCTGTGACATAAAGCGGAAACATTAAGTAACAAATGAAGAAAAGACCCGAAGCTTAACAGAGAGGTGAGGACTTGAGGACACATCAGGAAGTGACAGGCACAGACCACCACAGAGGCACCAGAACCTGTACCTATCTGAAAGAGATAAACACTGTAGCTCACAATAAATGCTAAGAAGAACTTATGCCTGCTTTGTGAGTGTCTTTTGTTATTACTTTGTTCCTATGTAGTCAACATTTATTTTACAACATTTTGTTTAAATCAAGAGATTTTGCCTCAGCTGCCATTTTCCAAAGGAGGAGGGACGAACTTTTTAAAAGCCACCCTGATGGTTGCAGGATCAGTGGGTCTATATTTTACCAACAGCATCAATGCCAGGGCTGAGAAGCTGTCTCTGAGGCAAAGAGCCTTCTCCTTCACCCAGCAGTCCCCTCCTGGCCACCACTGCTATCATGTAGGGACCATCACTAAACACTTCTGCTTGGTCTGGTTGGGTTTGTGTCTCTGGCACAGAAATTTAAAAATGCATAGTAGGCCTCAATATCACTTTGTCTTAAGTATTTACTTAAGGATTGGTACGAATACCTGACCCACACTGCCTACAGGATAACCAGTGCCCAGAACAGTGCTTCCCAGTAACAGCAACAGATTATTTTACTCATAAAGTAAACTTAGATTCAAATCCTTGAGATCCAGGCTAGTAAACTTGTATTTAATTCCATTACCTGGAAAGTACTTGTGAGAGCTTCTAAGCCAAGGAGAGCAGGCACTGAAGTAAAACTCAGTAAGATTTATGTAGCATTCACATATAGGACTTTCTCAAGCTGGAAAAAGTAAGCCCACCTAGTTTCTGCAAAATGTACAAGTGCTAAATTGAGGGTGATAAATAACTTTGAGTCTATGAGAAGAGATAAGTTTTGGGAGGTGGGAGAAATAGGTAACAGTAGAAGGCCCTAGGCCCTACCAAAAAGATGCATAGACACTCATGTTCCCTGCTGCACCATTCATACCAGCAAGCAAATGGAAGCAGCCTAGACAGACACCAATAACTCAGATAGAGGAAACCGTGGCACACGGACACACAGAAACCTATAACAGGAAAGCTCTGACATTTGTGGGAAACCAGGAACTAGCAGTTACTATGTCTTAGTTAGGGTTTCTATTGCTGTGATGAAACATCATGACCAAAAGCAACTTGGGGAACAAAGGGTTTATTTAGCTTACACTTTCCTATCACTATTCATTACTGAAGGAAGACAGAGTAGGAACTCAAACTGGACAGGAACCTGGGGGCAAGAGCTGATGAAAGGGCGGGGCAGGAGTGCCGCTTATGGGCTAGCTTGTCATGGCTTATTCAGCCTGCTTTCTTCTAACACCCAGAACCACTGGTCCAGGGATGTTACCACCCAGTAATGAGCCAGGCCCCCCCACTAGTTAAGAAAATGCCCTACAGGATTACCTAAATCCCCATCTGACTGAGGCATTTTCTGAATTGAGATTCCCTCCTCTGAGATGATTCCAGCTAGTATCAAGTTGACATAAAAACTAGTCAGCACACCATGCTAAGCAATGTATTCCAGGCTCAGACAAATACAGCATGTTTGTGGATGCTAGATTTATGTGTGTGTGTGTGTGTATGTATATATACACACATATATATGTGTGTATATATACATATATATGTACATGTACATTTACATTTACATGTACATAAGTGTAGGTCATTAAACTAAAACAGGACCGTGAGAGCAGAAAAGGGTTAAGAGGAAAAAAAGGGAAAAAAGCAGTTAAGGAAAGGCTGCAGGACGGCAGAGAGGGAACGACAGTAACAGACCACAGTGCCATGAAGCAGAAGAGCCGGGAGTGGAGGAGAGGCGCTGACCAGCACACTAAGCCAGGGGAGGAGCGTGGGGCTAGAACCAACAACAGAACCAGTGGTACACAACTGCCATAATGAAGCTCATAACTTAGTCAGCTTATCCAAAAGAGAAGACAAAAATGAGTGATAGAGATCATTTAGAAATCTAGTGTACACATAAGTGCACACATTTGAAGTGCACAAAATTGAAACATTCAGCGTAGGACTCGGAATAATCAAGTATACAATACCTTTGAAAGCTCTCTTTTTAAAGAAATGATGTTGAGACAGAGAAAACCACCCAACTGCTAAATTGGCACTGCAGTAGTAGGAACACAGGACAACACTAGAGGAGCAAAGGGACTGGACATGGCCCAATCACATCAACCAAGGCACACCCGCCCCTTTCCTTCCACAAACAGTCTCAGATCTCTTTCCACACTTGTGCATGACCTTGGCTCCGATCCCTTTCACTATGGTAATATCCATCCGGGACTGGATCTAGAAACGGGAGACCTCAGATCAGTCCTGTCCACTTTGGTCCTGGCAGTTTACATGTTGAAATGTGGAGTGAAATAGGGACAAGCCAAAGGTCAGTAATTACAGAATCTCCCAAGATCAAATTATCTTTGTTAATATACACGCCTATAATTTAGAATTTGCCATCATTAAAAAGCAACAACAATGAATATGTGAGCAGATGCTAGAATTTACCACAAAAGAAAAAAGAGAAACAAGGCAACTTCAATGTGTAACAAAAATACCTGAAAATCAAATCGTTGGATACAATGTTGGCGATTTCTGCAGAAAAGGCACTATTCTTTTTAAGATGTATTTTTAATTACGTATCTATGTATGCCCACGTAAGTATAAGTGTCCAGTGAATCCAGAAGAAACTATCAGATTCCTTGGAGCCGAAGTTAATTATGAGCCACCCAGGAAGCAGAACTTTGTCCTCTCAGACAGTCCTTTAAGAGCAGTATAGGTTCTTAAAACTGTGGAGCCATCGCTCTAGCTCCAACGGTAACTATTCATTTAGAACAAAAACATTCTATGCCTTTGCAGGAACCTTCTACAACAGACTGTAAGGCATAAGGAACTTGCAGATGGAACAAGGGTGCGTTCCACTGCGGAGGGGCTTCTAGACCACACAGATGTCTTAACAGTAAACATTTCATCGCCCAAAAAGTACTTCAGTGAAGCATTTCATGGGGGAGGGAGAAGGCAATTGAAGTTTTGTGTATGGTACTGGGGAAAGGAATTACATAAGCCAAAGTTCATAATATGGGTGCTACCACATTTCTTTCTACCGAGGTACAATTGCAGTGAAAGGCACTCTTAAAAAGTTACTATTTGCACTTATGCTCCGGTCATGCTACTAAAGCTGGCTGAAAAGCTACCCGGAGCCCAGATACAAAAACTGTCACTTCTGTGTGACTTGAGAAAATACCCTACACAGTAAATACGGTGGCACATCCCCACACTACACCCGGTTCCAAGAAAGAAAATAAACAGGAGACAAACGGTGGGGAAGGGGGGAGTCGTGGGACGTCAAGGCCGAATAGAAGGTGCTGTTGCAAAAGAAGAGCAAAGTCAGGACGCATGCCGCTGAGACCACGGGGCAGCGAAGCAGGGGGCTGCCGTACAAAGGCGACTAAATCTGCGAAGCCTCCCCCGGAGAGCCAGCCCTTAGCTCTGGCTCGCTCTCCAACTCACCCGGACAGGAGCGGCCACACATACTGCTGCCCCATGGCCTAAAAACCCAGAGCTGAAGAAGCAGAGCGTGGCAGCTGGACCGGCTCTTGTAGTCACTCGCTAGCTCACAGCCAACAAGAGCAGAGGAGAGCTGGGGTCACTGACGACAAGTCCTCCAGAGGGCCAGAGCGGCCAACCTCCTGCACTTCCGCTAAGCTATGCTCTGGGCGGGGCAAAACAGGAGCAAGAAGAAACCCGAAAGGGTACCCGCAGGGGGCAGGGCCAGGGGCGGGGCTAGGATCCGGGTATAGGTGAGGAGGGGCCTGGGCCTGGCTAGGGGCATAACTAGATGAGAGGAGGAGGGAGAGGAGGAGCCAAGGCAAAAGCAGAGAGGTGGGTAACCAAAGCAAATAGAAAAGGAGAAAACCTTATTTATAATAGGCAAAAGCTGGAAAGAACCCAGATGTCCTTCAACAGCAGAACGTATACAGAAAATGTAGTACATTTATATAATGGAGTACTACTCAGCTACTAAAAACAATGACTTCATGAAATTCTTAGGCAAATGGATGGAACTAGAAAATGTCCTCAGTAAGGTGATCCAATCACAAAAGAACACACATGGGATGCACTCACTGATAAGTGGATATTAACCCAGGAGCTAGGAATACCCAAGATACAATTCACAGACCACATGAAGCTCAAGGAGAAGGAAGATCAGAATGTGGATACTTGGTCCTTTTTAGAAGGGGTAACAAAATTTCCAGGGAGGAGATACAAAGTATAAAGCAGAGAATGAAGGAAAGGCTATCCAGAGACTGCCCTACCTGGAGATCCATCCCATATGCAGTCACCAAACCCAGACACGATTGTGGATGCCAAGAAGTGTTTGTTGACAGGAGCCTGATATAGCTGTCTCCTGACAGGCTCTGCCACATCCAACCATTGGATTGAGCATAGGGTCCCCAATGGAGGAGTTAGAGAAAGGACTGAAGGAGCTGAAGGGGTTTGCAACCCCATAGGAAGAAAAACAATATCAACCAACCAGAGCCCCCCACCCTCACCAGCTCCCAGGGACTAAACTGCTAACCAAAGAGTACCCATGGAGGGACCCATGGCTCCATCCCCATGTGTAGCAGAGGATGGCCTTGATGGACATCAATGGCAGGAGAGGCCCTTGGTCCTGGGAAGGCTCAATGCCCCAGTATAGAGGGAAGCCAGAGAGGGTAGGTTGGTGAGGAAATTGTCATAGAAGCGGGGATAGGAGGGAGGGGATAGGGAGTTTCTGGAGGGGAAACCAGGAAAAGGGATAACATTTGAAATGTAAATAAAGAAAATGCCTAATAAAAATTTTTCAAAAAAAGTAAAACCTTTAAATATCATTTTTTACTCCCACATTTAATGTGAAACGATTGTATTGTCTTTTCTTTGTAATACTGAGAAACAGTAAATAAGGTAATATTTTTTGCTTAAAAAAAAAAAAAAAAGAAAAGGAGTTTGCTCCCTAGACTAGGCTGTCTTGGGAAATCCCAGTTGGTTATTTATGCTTGGTTTTTAAGTTTAACCAGCAGGCATTGATTGATCTGAAGGAGTTTTGTACAATTTTAATAATTTTTAAATGAAAAGGTAAATTTAAAACAGACCTGATGTCACACTCCTGTAATTCCAGCACTCAGAAAACCTGAAACAGAATGGTCACCTGGTCTACACAGTGAGACCCTGTCTAGGAAAAATAAGTACATTAAATGTTCTTTGAGATGGAAACAAATGATATGTATTTGATACCAAGGTGAGCTCAGTGTAGTACTCTACATAGCTGAATTTGCTTTGAAACATTGCTAATTATCTTGGGGAAAGTGACAGATCTCTCACTCTTCCTCTAACAGATAAAATATCTGATTAAGAGAATGTTCAGAAACTAGAAGTATCAGCAAAAGCATATGCCTGCTCTGGAAAGCAGCTTATTAAATAAAACCCATATTTAACTGTCCATTGTGATGATTTGAATATACTTGGCCCAGGGAGTGGCACTATTTGGAGGGGTGGCCTTGTTGGAGTAGGTGTGGCCTTGTTGGAGGAACTGTGTCCTTGTGGGTTGGGCTTTGACACCCTTGTCCTAGATGCCTAGAAGACAGTCTTCCAAACAAGATATTGAACTTTCAGCTCCTCCTGCACCATGCCTGCCTGGACGTTTCCATACTCCCACCTTGATGATAATGGACTGAACCTCTGAACCTGTAAATCAGCCCCAATTGAATGCTGTCCTATAAGAGCTGCCTTGGTCATAGTGTCTAATCACAGCAGTAAAACCCTAACCAAAACACCTGCTACTTGAGTTTCTTCTAGACTCATACAGATATCTAGCTGTAAGCATTTCATCAACAAAAACATGTTGGCATACTAATAATGAATGAGGAATTCTGTGAAGAGTTTCAGAGCGGGAAATTAAAGGGGTGTGTGTCATCCACTGAAGTATACCCTGACCATAAAGAAGTTAATCTTTGGCATATTATAAGATACTTGATCAGAAATGATCTTTCTGTCCTAGATCAAATATAATTATGGCTAGAGGACAGAGAAAGTCAACAGACACCATACAAGTGGAAGACACCAGACACAAAGAATTTTTGACCTGCATTTAGTCCTTGAATAGGTACAAGTGGTCGCCATTTGGCTTCACAGTCAAAAGGCATCGTGTCCTATTTGTTCAGGAAAGGAATGAATCTGTTAGCCCATCCAGCGTATGTTTCTGGAAAGATGAGCTTTTCTATTGTAGCTCGGGCCAAATCACCCTTTTCCTGACTTCATGTGAAAGGGGCCTGTGCCTCACAGCCTTCACGTTTAGAGGGGCCCTATTTGATCTAATTCTCTGCCACTGAAACTTTTATGTGTTTATTATTTTATTGTGTGTATCTATACCCATTCAAGTTCCATGGTTTAGATGCAGAGGTCAGGGGACAACTCGTAGGAATTGGTTCTTTCCTCCTACCATGTGAGTCTCAGGGATAAACTCAGGTTGTCAGGCTTAGAGGCAGTGCCTTTACCCAGTGAACTATCTTGATAGCCCTGATTAATTTCCTAAAAATGGACCATGTATTTTCACTTTGTACATTAAGAAATCAATCCTACCCTCAACATCACTACTGAATGTATAATATTTTCATTATTCCATAAGGATACCATATCTAACCTAGCTTGCATTCTATTACTATGATAGACTGTGACCAAAAGAAACTTGGAGAGGAAAGGGTTTACTTTAGCTTACAGTTTATGCATAGTTCCTTCCCTGGCTTCAAAGGAAGCAGAGACCACAGAGGAACTCTGCTTGATGGCACATATTCCTGCCTTGGGCACATAGTGCATAATAGATATGTGAAGCTTTGCAATTAGCTTTTGTTTTTACTCCACATAGTATTTTTCAAGATTCATTCACATTATAGAATATATTAGCACTTTACTTCTTTTCTACTGAATAATACTTTTATTTTAGTGGGAATGTGCGGGAGGGGGGAAGACAAGAAAGGTGAGGTGTTTTGAATTGGTTTGGCCCACATAGACTCTTGTGTTTGAATGCTTGGCTCAAAGGGAGTGGGACTATTAGGAGGTGTGGTCTTATTGGAGTGGGTGTCGTCTTACTGGAGTAGGTGTGTCCTTATTCAAGGAAGTGAATCACTGTGTAAGGTGGGCTCCACCAGTGTTGAATTCAATCTCCTAGCTACCTCTAGAAAACAACAGTCAGCTTCTGCTGCCTTCAGATGAAGATGTAGAACTCTTGATTCCTCAAGCACCATGTCGACCTGCATGCTGCATGCTTCCTGACGTGATGATAATGGATGGACTGAACCTCTGAAACTGTAAGCCAGCCCCAATTAAATGTTTGCTTTTACAAGAGTTGCCTTGCTCATAGTGTCTTGTCACAGCAATAAAACCCTAACTAAGAAGCGGAAACAGGAGGCTTGTTTAGAAATTGCTAGGTGACTTAGGATAACCTTGAACTGTTCTTTATATTTTACTAAGTACTGGAGATTATAGTTGTGCACCACTATGCCTGGGTGAAGTGACATTGGGGATTCAACCAAGGGCCTCATGAATGTCAGGCAGGAACTCTATCAATTGACCTCATCCCAAGTGCCAGATATAAAGCTGCTTTGTTTTGTATTGTTTTTAATTCTTCATCAATTGATGGAGATTTTGCTGTCTCCACTTTGGGCTACTATGAATATTGATGTTGTGAACTTTTATATGGTGTGTGTTCATTTATCTTGGGCATACATGTGAAGTTGAAATTGTTGGGCCATAGTGTAATTAGTTAATCACTTAAGAAAGGCTAGAGGCTGAAATGAAAAAATGATCTAGTTGTTCCATATCCTTATGAAAATCTGTGTTGTTACTCGGGTTGGTCATGTTGGGGTGTGCAGTATTATCTCATTGTGGCTTAAATTTTTATTTTTATGGTCTTTAATGTATTGAACACTTTATCCTTCATTATCTTCTTATCATTTTGTTGTTGTTGTTTCAAGACAGGGTTTCTCTGTGTAGCCCTGGCTGTCCTGGAACTCACTCTGTAGACCAGGCTGGCCTTGAACTCAGAAATCCCCCTGCCTCTGCCTCTCAAGTGCTGGGATTAAAGGTGTGTGCCACCACTGCCTGGCTTATTACCATTTTTGTAAAGTATCTACTTAATTTTCTTGTCCATTTTTACATTGGATCATCTTTTATTATATATATATAATCTTTTGTTGTTCCAAATCACCCCATATTAAGCAGCTTAAAGCAGTAACTTTATCTTTCTCAGAGTCTGCAGCTCAGGAATCAGAGAGATTAACCAGGTGATCCTGGCTTAAGATTTTATGAGACAACAGAGTACTGGCTAGGATTGAAATCTCCCAAATGCCCACCTTGGACAGGAAGTATCACTTCTAAACTCTTGGGTTGTTGGCAAGCTTCAACTCTTCACTTTGTGCATCTTTCCAGAGGGCTGCTCTCATGGAGAAGCTGCCTTCTGCCAGAGTGAAGGATCCTACATAACAAACACCAACACCAAAGCAAGGTCTTCTTATAACATAATCTTGGAAGTGATTTACCCCTGTGTATTCTATTGGGCACACAAGGCAACCCGAGACCACATAGAAGGGCTTGACTATTAGGAGGCAGAGAGCCTTAAGGGTTGTTTGGGAGCTGGCTATTTTTACACTTGCTTCTTTTTCTCTTCTCTGCTTGCCAATCAATTGTTAATAGTGATTTCAATGAAATTATTGATTTCATTGAACAATTTCTCATATTTTCCTGCTCAGCACCCATATGCTACTATGCTAATCACCCCTATAATCCATTCCAAATTCAACATCTGCTCCATGCACCACTAAGTATGCATTTCACACACAGAAGTGAATCTTAAGAAATCACTTTTTAAAAATTCTTAGCTACTAAATAATCTCACAATTATGTGTAGCTATGTTGCTAAGACAAGACCAATGGAGAAATCGAGACACTGAGATACAGCTAATCTAACTGAGGAAACAAAATTCTTAAATTTTGAATTCAAACTGAAAACGGCATAAAAATTATATTTAGTACATGTTAAACTAACAATATTTTAGATATGTTAAGATAAGGAAAATGCCATGAGAATTGTCTTCACATGCCTCTTTTCATTTTTTCAGAGACATTTTTAATTTGACAGGTAACTTAATTCTATCTGTATTAACAAACAGTGGGGTCTATCACATTCAATTCCTACTGACTGATTTGGGGCCATAAGAATCCAAGCTCCACCTCATAGTTATCTACCCTTGTTTTCCATTTACCCTTCTTATTCTTGTCACATGTATCCCTCTTGGAGATCCCTGTTCACACAATGTTGATTTCCTTAGCTCTCATGGTACATTATATCACAAAAGCCGTTCTATTTTTATCCTTCCGGAAGGATATCCTGGTGTTCAGACATGATCCTCTGAAATTCTCTTTACCCTAGCTTGCACTGAGCTTCCATTTTCTGAATTTTAATTATACTTCTAATAAGCAGAGCTCACTGCTGCTTCTTGACTGTTTGTTAGACACTAATTTCTCTTGTGCACATAAATGTATTGAGAGACCCTAAAGGGTTTCCTGTCCCACACCCTTCATACAGCTTCCCCTTCCCACCTGGGGTCAAAGCTAGGTTAAGTTTCATCCTCCACCCACACAACATTCTTGAGTAAAAAACTCTCATAATGTACTGACTGATAGTCCCTGACCCTCTGGAAAGTCCCAGGTAGAGTTCAAATGCATGTCATGCTTGCTAGCTGATAGATTTAAAGGTCAATATGCTTAGCCAATAAGTTTGTACTGTAACCTTGGTGATATGACCTGTGTCCCTGAAAAGTACAGAACTGCTTGTAATAGTCATTCAGGGGTCACCTTCTCGTCACTCGCCTCGAGGGACTGATTGAGGGTTGACCCCAACATGCCGGAAGATAAAACTCTTGCTTTTGCGTCAGTCTGCATCTCGGTGTCTCACTTGGGGGCATCTTGAAGTAAGTACCACTGACCAAGAGTTGGGCTCTTACACTGTCTGTTCATGCATGTCCAAGTGTGTGTGCATTGAGGAATACAAGTATACATGGAGGCCACAGGTGAACTACGCGTCATTCCTCAGCAGATGTCCATCTTGTTTTTAAGATGAGTTGTAAACATAAATGTTGATTTTATTTCCTCTGAGGAAGGGATAAATGAGAGCCATCTCCAAGCTCTCACAGCCTGAGCAGAGCTTAGACTGCTTCTTTCTCTGTTCTAACCTATCCCTAGGCCCAGGCCTGGAAGCTTCTGGCCTCTGTACTATCTTCTAGCCTCTGTCTGCTAACCTAGGCCTAGAATGTTTCAGCCTCTGAGACTTACTGCTGAGTAAACTCTCCCTTTCTAGCTATTTCTAAAGTCTGCTGGCTGGTTTAATTCAGCTATTCTGGCTCAAACTCCTCTCCAAGTGACTGATTCAATCTGGCTTCTTTCAGTTTCTCACTGGATTGATCTGCTTGGGATCAAAATAACTCTGGCAATTTTTTTCTGATTGTCTGGTTCCTTCTTATTCTCTGTCTTTGACTGCCTCTGCTGACCTGTACTGAACTACATGAACTCACAGATGAACTCAACTCCACTGCACTCATTGCACTGACTCCCAACTGACTCTCTCCCTATGCTGCTCTTAAATAGTTTCTCTTCCTGTACTGTTCTCATGAGAGTTGGCTGTATCCTATCTCAGCTCACTCAGTCAAACATTTCTCTGATTCGTCACTTTATCTGCCCCTCAATTAGATGTCACTTTCAAACAAGCCTTTCCTTTGTTTCATAAGTCCAAGTACCTCTGCAATAGCAAATCTCCCACCTCACACTCTTTCCCAGAATTCCTATCTCTCTGCCCAGAAGTCCCACCTATTGTGTCTCCTGCCTTGCTATAGGCCATTCAGCTCTTTATTAAACCAATCAGAAGGTTTGGACAAAGTGTTTACAAAGCACTAAAACAAGTGATGTTTAACAATGCTGAAGTTCAGACTGCATTCATATCTCTGCCACAGAAAGCATCATTTGAATAATACAAAACAATATTAACACAGTGCACAAAAGATACCCAATAGGGTAGACATGATTGTGTGGAAAAAAATAAAAGTATAAAACTTGTTAAGATGCAAGTGATCCTTAAATTAAGTCCCTAGAGCATGTCGAACAATACAGAAACCAACATCATGGTTGACTTGTTTATGGTGTTGATATCCAAGAGGTTTCACTGAGATGCTGTAAGACAAATAAATAAATAAATGAATAAATAAATAAATAAATAACAAAAACAAAAACAAGTAAAAAATCAAGGTGACTTCTAGCCAAGAACAGGCTTGAAGTCTAACATGGTCTAACTAAAAAGAAAAATGGAGTCAACTGTTTCATAACACACATCCTACAATGATGTAATTTATCCAGTGAAGGTGGCAGTCTCAGTATACCCTTGCATGTAGGCCAACTGTAGAAGTTCACAAGCATCCCCACCCCTTTACAAATAGAGAAACAAAAGGGTTTTTTTTTGTTTTTTTGTTTTGTTTTGTTTTGTTTTTTAACACAGACACTTTTCTGCAGAAGAAATGTGCATACCTGATTTTTTCAATCCACAAGGCTAGGAATTGTTGTGCTAATAACCTGGTAATCTTTGCTATTTTGTACAGCCAAGTGTCACCCTAATTCTCTTATCCTGAGCATGCTTTCACTCAGTAGAACCTATTCGGGTGGAAGAGGTCATAGGTATTTAGCAAAAGATGCATACTTTGCAAAATGTGTTTCAATTTAGCTATACCATTTTGTTGTGAAAATTGTTGCCTTTTTTTTGGTTTTTGGTTTTTGGTTTTTTTTTTTTTTCAAGACAGGGCTTCTCTGTGTAGCTATGGCTGTCCTGGAACTCACTCTGTAGACTAGGCTGGCCTCGAACTCAGAAATCCGCCTGCCTCTGCCTCCCAAGTGCTGGGATCACAGGCGTGCGCCACCACCGCCTGGCTTGTTGTGATAATTGTTAAGAGTAAACTTTATTCCAAAGTTAAATATGTGCTTAAACATTTCAAAAAAAAGAACATATTTTAAGTCAGATTACAGAAGTTTGCCCAGCCCAGCTAACCAAGTCCTGGTGAACCGACTTTCCTTCTTTCCTGTTACAGTTCTCTTCTCTGCTTGCTGTAGGGATCTGGTACACAGGGTGCACAGATGGTAGGCCACCTATACAAGGTTCAGTGTGCACTCACGTGAGGGAATGAGATAACGCAATTGAAGGCCTCTAGCTCTCCTAACTTTCTATCATAGGTATGTTTAGAAAACAGGCCTTGACTCAATGGCTACCAGTGACAAACTGAGCTGTGTATATGTCTGCAAAGGTTACTGTATACCCTCCTCTCATGTCACAGGATTCCACAGCACGTCTCTTAACAGCACTGCCATTTTCTTATTCTACATGTGCAGCGAAGCAACTTGATGCAGCCCTAGGTTTTACAGGTGCATTAGGCTAAGTCATGAAATCTGGCTCTGTCTCCTAGTTTTGTACCTACAGTAAAATGAGTCCTTCTACAACCAAAAATGTTAATATGTAGAAATACTTTTCCTTTTTTTTAATTGAAAACATTATTTCTTGCAATATATTATGATCATGATTTCTTCTCCCCTACTTCCCCCAGATCCTTTCCACCTCCCACCCACCTAACTCCATGCCTTTTTGTCTCTATCTTTAGAAAATACGCAGACAAATCAGAATAAAGAAAGAAAAGGCAAAACACATACACACAAAACCAAAACCCATAGAAACACAAATCAAAACCCCTAATACATAAAAGACCAGTAAGACAAAAATTTCCCAAACACAGCAATATGACACCAAAGGGTCTACAAAAGCAGCATTGAGTTTGTGTTGGCTATCTACGGTTGGGAAGGCCTACCCTTAAGTGTGGTTTATATATTTAGTGAGACTCCACTGAAGAAAACTAAGTTTCCATTTGCAAGCAGATATAGATTGAAGATAACTTCTTGGTTAGGGATAGGAGCTCATGTTCATTTTCCCCTTCTCAGCACTGGGACCCCATCTTCTTTGAACCTGTGCAGGCCCTGTACTTGCTGCCACAGTCTGTGAGTTCATGTGTGTGTCCTCACATGTGTCCTGTTTCCCTCTTGCCCTTACCATCTTTCTACCTCCTCTTCTGCATAGCTCTCTGAGCAGTGAGAGAATGGTGTTAGCAATCAGGCATTCCCACTAGCCAGCCCTCAGGGACCTAGTGTCAGCTTGCATAATCATTTACTGCTATCAGATGTGACAGGTATGCTAGGTGCAAAGCATAAATGGGCCCCCAGCCACCCCATGTTTGTCTTCTGTCTGCCTTCCCTCACCTCTCTCTCTCTCTTCTCCTCTCCTCTCCTCTTCTGTCTCTTTCTCTCTCTCTCTGTCTCTCTGTCTTTCTGTCTCTCTGTCTGTCTCTGTCTCTGTCTCTCACTCTCTCTCTGCCTCTATGTCTCCCGTTTTTCCCTCTCTGTCTCCTTGTGTCCCTGCCTGTCTGCCTGTCTGCCTCTATCTCTCCCACATGTTCCCACTCTAAGATGGCCTTTTGCTCTCCTCTCCCCAAGAAAACCTTGTATACTAGATCTGTTGCAGGCATAGTTTTGAAGAGGCCCACCAAAGGTACCACACTCTCTATATTTATCCTATCTGTGGTTTAATGGAGACTTCCTATTTAGGATTGAGTAATCCAAAGTCTTGCATTTTCTGCACATTGTCCAGATGTGGGACTCCTGTTAGTTCCTATCTACTTCAAGAGGAAACTTCTCTGATAATGACTGAGTCAGGCACTGGTACCTATGGATATAGCAAAATGCCATTAGAACTCATTTTATTGCTGTGTTACTTTAGCAGAACAATAGTATTTGGTTTTCCCCTAAGCCAGCGGTCTATCCAATCTCAGATTCTTGGCCATCTAGTATCAGACATGTGTTGTATTGTAAAAATAACTTTTATTTTCCAGAGGTAATTGTTGTCTCAAGGCTTACTGCCTTAGTCTGCCAATGTGGGCCTAGTTCTAGAAGTTTCTAGCCTCCATACAATCTAATCTAGGCCTAGAATGTTTTCAGCCTGAGACTCACTGGTGAGTAAACTCATCTCTTCTAGTTTTCTGATCTCTGGCTGGGTAGTTCAGCTCAACTGTTCTGGCTCAAAATTCCTCTCCATGTTGACTGATTCAATCTGGCTTCTATGGGAGTCTATGAATTGCTCTGCTTGGCCTCAAACTATCTCTGTCAATCTGCTCTAATCTTCTGGCTCCTTCTCCTTCTCTAGCTTGTTCTGTCTTTACCGGGTCTAGCTTGTTCTCTCTCTACAACCTGTCTGTTGCTATCCCAGTAAAACTGCCTCCCTTTTCTTTTTTCTCTCTGTGCTGCTCTCTCTTTAGTAGCCTCTCTTTTCTTGAGAGTTGGGCATATCCTATTCTGTCAAATATTTCTTTGTTTTGTCACTTTGTCTTCCACTCAATTAGATGTTACTCTCAAACATGGATGCTTCGTTCTACAAACTAATTTTACCTTCATTGTTTGTGATTAAAAGGTATGCTCTAAGAGCATGTCTGTGTTCCAGCCAGAGGGATTAAAGGTGTGTGTGCTAATGCTGAGTCACTTCACAACTAGAAAAAGACTTTTTCCAGTATAGAACATGGATTCTATACTGGAAATTCTATATTGGTTCACAGTGTGCTCAAATATCCTGCAGCATTGTGTCTCTTGGAGTGTGCTTTAAATCCAGCCAGAGAGTGGTTACTATTTCCAAAACATTTGTGCCACTATTGCACTGGCATATCTGCAGGCATGTGATCATTGTAGATCACAGGATTTGTAACTGGGTTGGCAGTGTCCTTTCTTCTAGGTAATATGCAGAGTACCTTCCAGTACTATGAAAACTGGTCAGTAGGGGCAAAGGCTATAGTTAGGCACCAACTTGACTTTTCTGTGCTCAAATGATATAGGAAAGTGGTTTGTCTAGGTTCTTTTTTTTTTCTCTTCACAGAAATAGGGCTTTACTATCAATTTGATAAGAGCAGGCAGTAACTTTGAGAATATCCTAAGTTACTTGAGGGTTTGGACCCTCAAGTTTGGACCAGGGAGTCCCTTTGTCCAATGACTCAGTAAGATTTAACCCATTTCTGGTATTGATGTTTCACTTGTTGGCAAGAGATGTCTAGTCGGAACATTATTTCCCCCATTGTTTGGCAACTAAATTTCTTCGACAGTAGTAGGTTTCCTTATGGCCCTTACAATGGCCCTAGTGTTGCTTGTCCCTCCCTATACAACCTCCCTATCCCTCTTCCCTACTCATCCCCCATTTAATCCACTCTCCTCCCATCTCTCCATAACTATATATTCTATCTTCCTTGGGAGATTACCAACGGCCTGAGAAACTACCTTAGAGGTACTTATGTGGAAATATGACATGATTACACTTGAATCCAAAATTCAATTTGAAGCATATCCAGTATGCCAGAGGAAATGCATCTGGCTTCCCAAACTCTACCATGTATCTTTTTGGTACCTTCATTACAACTTGACTTGTAAGAGAGTTTTTATTTCATTGATTGATCTGCTGTCAACTATATTTCATGGCATCATCCTACAAAAGCATTTTAACATAGTTTTCTTTTTTTAAAAAAATATTTAATTAGTTGTATGAGTGCTCTCTTTGCATCCAGAAGAGGGCATCAGAACTCATTACAGATGTTTGTGAGCCATCATGTGGTTGCTGGGAGTTGAACTCAGGACCTCTGGAAGAGCCACCAATGTTCTTAACCACTGAGCCGTCTCCCCAGCCCAACATAGTTATTCTTGATTTGTTGTAGTTGTTGTTGTACTCTCTAGCTACATTTCAATGGTTTACTGGGTCATCTGGAAGGAAAGCTGGGGTTGGGAACACAGTGGCAAGAGAAACATGGGGTCAAGACAAGTTTTCCTGCTCAAGACTCAAAGTTTAATGGAGGTCTCCAAATATATATAGTCGGGGCAAGACCCTTCCCCCAAATTCCAGGGTGTGTTCTGGGGAACTGGTCTGGCTGTTGGGCAGGTCACCTGCTTAATTCAGGAATTCATAGACCTGGAGGAACAATGAACTTCACCTTGTCAAAAGTTGTGCCAGGTGGCATAGCACTCCAGTACGACTCTCTACAGTACTCACTAGCTAGTCAATTTGTTTCTCACTTTCTAAACTCACTAGGGAATTCTGAGAAATTCTGAGCCATTAAGAGAAATGCAGACCCAGAATGTCAACAGTGGACAGCTGTGGAAATGAGTGACACAATTCTTATGCATACTTACAAGCTTTATTGTCGTACTTAATGTGTAGATGCAACAAAATAAACAAGTACCTAAACTTTATTTATTTACTTAGTTAGTTACTTATTTACTTACTTTTGTGTATATGGGTTTTTTGTCCTCACATATGTTTGTATATCATATATGTCCAGTTCCTGCAGAAGGCATCAAAAAACTGGATTTATAGACCATTGTAAGCTGTCGTGTGGGTCTAGGCAATCAAACCCTAGTCCTCTTGGAAAGCAGCCAGTGATTTTAATATCTGAATACTTTCTGCAGCTCTCAAACATAGATTTTAAAAAAATAAGGAATATAATATGCTAACAACCATATTTTTTCTTTTGGTTAGATAATTCCACGAATCCCTTGTGAACAAGATTTTTTTTCCTCTTAGTTACTTGCCAGGTGGTGAATATAACCCATCCAAGAACATTGAAAGATGAGGGTTTTTTTGGAAGGGTAGTCCCTCTGAAACAGATTCATTATGGAAAAAAAGCTTTAATATGTTGCTTAGTTTGGTGTATGACATGTTATATTCTCCAGTAATTAAAACAAAATGCAACACACATGTACAACATAAAATATGACATTGGCAATTTAAAGACTACACTGTTTTTAATACTAGCCTTGGTCCATAGTAATAATATAATGCCTACAAGTCACAGAAGGTCAAGTTCATACATTTTTGAAAGTATTTATGTTATGTAGACATATTTTCCTAAGTTTATGAAGCCTGTGACATTAGCAAGTTCCTCACAGAACTGTGTAAGCAAAGGCATCTGCAAATTATCATAGTAAATTCTTCAGGCTTTTTTCTTCAGGCTCCAAGCCTATTTGTAGCAATATTATCTGTAAACATAAGCATAGCAATATTATATGTAAAGCATATAATATCTATCCGTAGGTATATAATATAAATTTTAGAGTGCATGAATGTTTTTTTTCTTGTGACACTGGGTTTCTAAATATGTATATTTAGTTTGTGGAGAAGTAAAATTAAATGTGTTGAGATGATATGCTTTCCCATGTATGAGAAAAAGGTTGATGGTTTTTCTAAATCTTTTCATTGTTAAAGTTCTTGATATATAGAAGCTTTCTGCTAATCATTCACTACTCATTCTCTTCCCTTATGGAAGAAATAGAGGTAAAAAAGATAGAGAAAATGGTAAATATTGATATGAATAGTATTGTTACTATGATCAGAAATCATCCCATTGAAACCCTTCCCTCTAAAAGTTAACAAAAGAAAAAAGTGATGCATCCCATAATACTGGTGAGGAAGCTTATTTAAACATGTATAATCTCTACTGGTATTTAGGGGCAAAAAGACAGTGGAAGGCAAGGTGGTGATTGGATTGTTAAGGTTCCAAGTAGATGAGGGAGGTATCCTCTGCAGTGGGTGAAAGACGTGGGTAATGATATCCTCAAGGATCTGTTTCCCAAGTGACATTGATATCACCAATAATGACAGATTGGAGACAGATGCCGTGGTGCAGCGACCTTCTAGACTGGATCTTTTCTAATCTCCTTGGTCCAATCTCCACACTACTTAAGGGAATGTCTAAAAGAATGGAGAACAGAAGATCAGAGATACAGGATGCAATCAGGGGCTGAGTACCCTCACTTCCTTCTCTTCGTGATGTCAATCAGTGGCCCACCAGCCTCCTTTAGCTTGTTAGGCTTGTAGAAGCATCCAATAACTGATATATTGTATAGGTCAATTAGATGATTAACTATCCTTCACCATCTTTGGAAGAATAGGGAAAGGCAAAAAAAAAATAGTAAAACATAAAGAATATGATGATTAAAAAAGAAACTATGTGAGGTAAGTTTTAAAAAGAACATGACCAGAGTCTATTGAATTCTCTTTCTGATTGTCCAATATTTTTCCCCACTCACAGGAGTCAGAGGAAACACTAGGTTAATCACACTAAGCAAACATTCTACAATGCATTTCTCAAATGTTTGTGAAAAGCATACAAGATCAAATATTTTCTATATATAGTTATTTGTAACTGCCCACAGTTACATTGAACGGGTCACCTGGAAGGGAAGCTGGGGAGGAAATAGAACAGGCCTCTGAGAGAGAATAAGGAGCCAAGGTAAGGTTTCTGACCAAGGCTCCAAGCTTAATGGGGGCCTCCAAATATAAAGGCCGAGGGAAAACCCTTCCCCTAAATTGCAGGGTGTGTTCAGGAGAACTGATCTGACTGTTCTTTGGGCATTGGCTCCACTGCTCAGGCCACTGGGCAGGTCACCTGCTTAATTCAGGAATTTGTAGATCTGGAAGAAAGAGGAACTTCACCTTGGTCTGAGCACTCCACCCTAGGTGGAGGGGATTATGGCTAACACCGGAATTCCAGCTCAAAGGCTGGGAGAGGAACCTCGCCTTGGTCAATGTCAAGTTCCTGCTAGGTGGCATGGCACCCTAATAAGGCTCTCTACAGCTATTCTGAAAAGTAATATTATTTTAAGCTCTGGGATATCAGGGGTAAAGGTGAATGCCCAAATATACTTACCATGGACTCCACAGTACTACCTAAATAATGAGGTACCTTAAAGCCTAACTTTGTGTAATATTGTGGGTCATAACCCCTATGAAATGACATAACTTAATATGGGGATCAGAAAATAAGTTGGAACAATACAAATTTTCTAAATGCACAAAGACCAAAAATTGATTCAAGATGCAATCCATGATGATGCTCACCTGAATGAAAGCTCATGATGTCCCAGTGCCTCAGCTCAGACTTGAGAATATTGGGATATAAATTATAAGTGTCTTGCTGTGCGAACAAATGTTTCTGTTCTTACAGAAACATAATAGTTTAATTATGGAAAAATATTTTGACTATTTTTCTACCATTATTTCTCAGCATATAAATAACAACTTAGTACATCTGTGTATTGCTTGGAATGCTTGTTTTTTATAAATTACTGTTTGAGTTGCCACCTTGAGTTTCATAAAACAGTCTTTAAGCAAATTTTTAAATTGTTTCAATGACCTACAATAAGAACAGGATTTTCAGCAATCCTGAAACATGCTTCTGTCATTTTATTTTCTATTTATGTAAAACAGCATTCTCAGTTCTGCTGATTAGAGAATATTAGTCAATTCTGAAAATTTATCAAATATGTTATGTCTTACCCTATCAAAAATTTAGCTGGGATTTAATATTTCTATAGAAATAATCAACCACATTCATCTTATTAGTATACAAGTTTGCATTCATCTGTCAAAATTGTAACATCTTATTTATGCTAAAGGATTTTTTGTTACTTATGTTTTGTTTTGTTAAAGTATTATTTTAAAAGATTTCTTGACTTATTGTCAGTAAATGTGTGATTTATAGGCCTAGCTTATATATAATTTCATATTTCCAAAGTCACATTTTTTTTCTCAGGAAAAGCATAAGAAATGGCTTTAGATCATGAAAGAAAGGGTTTTGGTCATTTTAAAAGTCAGAAAAATCATTGCAGAAGGGGCCACTCATCAGAAAATGCACATCCACTCTCATTCTTGGCTTAAGTTTTTACTAGAGTGATCTATTGACAGGAGGTCTGGAGGAGACACCATGGATGTCATTTAGGAAAAGAATTTGAGTCACCGTGTAGGCATTTTAAGGAAGCCTTTAAATGTTTTATTTTTAATGCTTAAGAAATATGCATTACTTTCTATGAAATTAATTTTATGTTGCTACCACAAAATATCAAAGCAAACAGGTTGTATACATTTCTGAAACAAAGCTAAAGATAACTCATTTCAAATCAGAATACATAAAAGAGAATTACCAATTAGCTCACAAATATACCAGATAACAAGCTGCACATTAAAATATTAGAAGCTAGGGTGCAGAACCCCAGAATAAGCTCCTTCTAGAGTCCTCTGTGGAGAGGGACGGCAACAGGAAAATAGACACAAAAGTGTAAGAATGGGAGGATGGGACTGGAAAGTTGTGTGACTGAGGGAGCCAGTCCAGAGCAAGAGTGAGATGGAGACTTGTCCACACCCCAGAAATCTCATCCTGAGACTAGGAATTGTCTTCCTCTTTTTTCTGGGCATGCATGTTCCAGCACATATAGACTTTAAGACCCCAATAGCCTGGTGGCCAAATTACATGTTTAACTTCCTCTCTCCCTGTAAGGACACGACCAGCAAGCACCTGGAATTCCTCTCCATGCAAATGCAGCATTCCTGGCACCTTTGTAAAGTACACTGACTCTGAAAACCCCTACCCACTTCCCAAGGTTTATACAGTTTTTGTTGTCCCCAACAAAGGAGAGCTGTTTCACTGAAAACCAATTTGGAGAAGGTTATTTCATCTGCCACTCATGCAGCAGAGATCCCGTGGAAGCTATCAGCCAAAATAAGCTTTTCTCCTTCCATTCTGGCCCAGTGCACAACAGTGCCTGGATACCCCAAGACCAAAAGCTGAACTGACTCATTGACAATATTCCTGTGGTAGAGGAGAACCTCTGTGCTGGACAGCAGGGAAGATGGCACCATATCAGAGGCTGACCCAGGAATGTTTAAGGGGGCATTCAGATGGCACACAGGGAAAGGCACTCCAACATCCCTTCCTGTTGTCAATTCAACCTCAGTCCATGCTCTCAATAAAATGCAATTGTTCATTACCAAGCCACCTATTGTAGGGTTACTTTTATATCTGCCTAACAGAAGACATACAGGTGGCAAATGCTGCACCATTCACCTGGTGGACCATAGCCAAAGTCACTTCAGGCTTGCAAGTGCTGAGCTTGAGTTACTAGATACAGACAGTGGCAGGCACACAGTGTTGGTCTTTGGGGCAATTGGTTAGTTTGCTGCTAGTTTGAAGTGACATAGTTTTTTTTCATATTAAGCATATGTATTGGGGTGGGGGTAATTAGTGCCAGTGCTTTAGAGGTTAGGGGCTTCAGATAGATCACTTGGAACTGGAGTTCCAGCAGTTGTAAGTCACCAGGTGAGTCTGGTGAACCAAACTCAAGGGCTTTGCTAGGGCAGCACTAGCTCTCAAGTGCAGTGCCAAGCATGAGCCCATCAGATACAATTCTATATAAAGACTCTGACTGAGTCGAGAATGGCCCAGCGCTGTACTGGAACTGCAGCTATTGACCTGAAGACACATTGGCTAATATGCCATTGAAAACTCTTTCAGAGGAGCATTTGGTGACTTGGAGAAAAATGCTCTTCTATGGTAACTAAAGGGCCCTTTACAAAACAATATATAGTGTTCCTTTTATCCATATATGCACACAGAAAACTAAAACACCCAAAGACTAAACTACCCAAAGCACCAACAGTTATAGTTTATATGGTAGGTTGTTTTCTTTTCAGTATTTCTCCCACATTTTTCAAAGTCTCCATAAACCTTTCTTCACAATGCAGTGATTATAATAATCAGAAAAAAACATGGAAAATGTCAAACATATTTCATCTGAATGTATCAAATAAATATTTCCAAAAAAAGGTGAATTTTTAGCACTGAGTTATCCTTGGAGTGTTGCCATCTATGGCACAGTATTCCTGAACAGGACAATGGAAACAGATAAAGGAACTTAAGTGTGGCCCAGACAGTCTGGGCCACCCCATCTCAAAGAACTGTTACATAAAATTGGAAGGCAAAGCATGAAAATGTATGCAACATGTGAGGATGGGTTGCTATGTTTGCTATATTGATAGTAGAATTTCACAAATGAGTGTACCTTCTTGCTGCTGTACATCCCATAAATACAGAAGCATCACAGGCTCCTTGACTATTTACATATATGAAAATAAAGCCAGAACATTATATGAGGAATTCATATGTTGAATGAACAGAGAAATGGTCATGTGAAAAGGCAACTAAAAGAGGAAGAGGGAAGCATGGAATACCCATGATACAACTTACTGACCATATGAAGCTCAAGAAGAAGGAAGATCAAAGTGTGGACACTTCAGTCTTACTTAGAAGGGGGAGCAAAATAATCATGGGAGGTAGAGGGTGGAAGGCACTTGAGAGGAAGAGGGGAGGGAGAGAAGAAATAAGGGGGTAGGATCAGGTATGGAAGGAGATGGACAGGAGTGGGGAGGTGTGGGAAGAGATGTACAAAGGGTCAGGAAATTGAACAGAGGTATGTAACAATGGGGCATGGGGAACTGGGGGTAGCCATTTCCAATTAAATGGTTTTCTTTATGAGTTACCTTGGTCATGGTGTCTATTCACAGTAATAAAGACCCTAAGACAGAAGTTCCTAACAGGAGTGAGGTATTGCTGAAACAGGCCTGCCTATACTTTTGTTTAGAGGAAGTTGGATTTTGATATTTTGGAAAGCAGTGGAATGCTTTAAGTGAGGCTTAATGGGCCCTCCTAGTAGGAATTTGGGAGACATTTGTGCTGGTTTGTTTGAACTCCAGGGTCCTGTCTCAAGAGGTTTCAGAATTTTAGTTTGTTGCCTGGAAATCTTTTTTATGCTGTTTTGGTGAAGAACATGGCTGCTTTTTGTCTTTTGGGGGGGAGTCTGCCTGAGGCTAAGGTAAAGAGCTTCACATTGGTTGTATTAAAGAAGGAGGTCTCAAAAAAAAAAAAAGCCTAGCATAGACTCTGCCCTGTGGTTTACTCTTATAAAGAACATTTTGATCAAGCAAGCTGAAAAAGGAAAAACACAAAATGTGTGATTAAAGTATTAAAGGTACACTGGGAAGTAGAATAGAGATAAATCCTATGTTCAAGGAGATAAACAGATTAAGGGAGTGGTGACTTTGGGGCAAGATCCCACCCTGCTAAGATTTTTTATTTGTTTGCAGTTGAACAAGGGATAGTTATCTCGTGTTAGGGGTTATTTTAACATGGTTATTAATTTCATTTGGGAGTTTAGTCTGGAATGAAGTATAATCCAGAAATGGAGTGCACACATGTGACTCAGATCTTGAGGCTTGAAGACATGTGCTTTTGATTCAGATCTTGAGACACAGTGGCCATGAAACAATTAGGTGCAGGCACAGTGGTACAGACCTTTAATCTCAGTGCTCTGGAGACAGAGGCATAGAGATCTCTGATTTCAAGGTCAGTTTACAGAGCAAGTTCTAGGACATTCAAGCCTAGGCAGTAAAGCGTGTAAGAACAAGGGGGGGGGGGGGGCTCCAGCCCCAGAAAGCAGCAGAGGTCAGCAGCTTCAGCCACATAGCTCTAGGATTAGAGGTAAGAATAGAAGAGGTTGCTGGACCAATTGATGTTGGAGTTAAATTAGTGGTGATTAAGAAGATACCAGCATCACTGAGGTGAAATCTTCTAAGTGTTTTCTGAGAGCACAAAGAAGCTGTTTTCCAGATATAGCCAAGATTATACCTCGTGGAATAGCTGGAGTTGGTAATGTGCAAGAATCACCCAGGTGGTACTACTTTTGAAGGCATAAAGAGGTCATATCGAGCAACTCAGGCTTGGCACTGTGAAAGACTAGTCAAGGACATTGGTGAAGTTTAGCCTCAGTGGCAGGTAATTGCCCAGGACTGAAGGGGTCATGCAAAGTAGCTGATGCTAAGAACCATGAAGAGAGCCTATGATAGGCTATTGGTAAAGTCTAGTTGCAGCAATCGACCCCAGCATATTGGAGATACCAGTACCACGGGATGACCACCAAGAACAGTAGCAATGGACTCAACCATAACCTAGAGTGATACAGAGGGCAAAGCTGGAGGAGTGACAAAATTCTTTGGAGGTGCTCAGAAGATCATGTGTGAATCCAAGACTTTGGAACAAGAAGCTTTGAAGTTGAAGTTGCTTTGGATACTTCAAGATGTTAGAGACACCAGAGCCATGGGATACTTGCCAAGGAAAGCTGCTAACATGGAGTGGAAACAGCCCAAGAGAAAGAATTGTATTACAGTTAACTGGAGTTGGACATGGAGATATAAGACAGCACCAACTAAATGTTTTCCCTTATAAGAGTTGCCTTGGTCATGGTATCTCTTCACAGCAATGGAAACGCTAAATAAGACAATCCCCAACCTTAAAATTATTTTTGTTGATATTTTATAATTTCAATTTGTTGATTATGAATAGTAATGTAAATATCTGTGTTTTCTGATGCTCTTATGTGACCCCTGAGAAAGGGTCTTTCAGTCCCTTTGGGGGTTGTGACAGTGGTTGAGAACCACTGTCTAAGACTTTAAAAATTCAACCTTTTATTTTTCTCAAGAGTGATGAATTACTTCTATTAGATAATTTGCTCATCCTTGTGACCAAATGCCCAATAGAAACTACTCTAGGCAGAAGAATCTCTTTTGGCTCACTTTCATTCAATGAAGGTGTGGAAGAGTCCTGGTAGCAGTTTGTGATAGGAACCTGAGGGGGTCCTTCACATCCCCACAGGCCAAGAAAGGGAAGGGGGGAAAGGAAGAAAGAGGGAGGGACAGGGAGAGAGTTCTCATCAGAAGCAGAGCTGTGTTATCCCATAAAGTCCCACTGCCAGGACTCTTCTTCCATAAGCTAGGCCTCATGTCCAGAAAGTTCCAGAACCTCCTAAAGCAGTGCTTCCTTCTGGGGACTGAATGCTCAAACACAGGAGGGACAGTTTATCTTTGAACCCCCTATAGGCTTATCACCAGTTCACAGTGAAAAACAAATTCCATCTAACTGCAAAGTTATACATTGTCTTATAGCTTCAACACTTTTCAAAGCCAAAGTCCACAGTCTACGTAAGACTGCCAGCAAATTCCTAACTATGAGTGAAAAATCACCTTCTCTCTCTCTCTCTCTCTCTCTCTCTCTCTCTCTCTCTCTCTCTCTGTTTTTTGAGACAGGGTTTCTCTGTGTAGCCCTGGCTGTCCTGGAACTCACTCTGTAGACAAGGCTAGCCTTGAACTCAGAAATTCACTTGACTCTACCTCCCAAGTAGTGTGCCACCACTGCCTGAAGTCACCTACTCTTAGCATACAATGACACAGGGCAAAAAATCCTGTCCTGAAAAGGGTAACTGAGACCATAGCAAGGAAGGACTGATCCAAAGCAAAACCAAACCCTGGATGCCAAACCCTGTAGTCTTATATCAGGTATCTGGTGTCTGTATGGCACCACCTGGGATCCTGTGGAATTTTGTAACTTCCCTACAGCACATGTGATCTTTCTTGGGCCAAGACCAGCCTCTGGCTGCAGCTTCCAATGGCAGGTATTTCATGTTCCTAGTATCTCTAGCATCCTTAAATCTACTGTTACTTAAGCTTTACCTCCTAAGCTTCCTGAACTACCCACCAAGATGTTGTTCCATGCATGGAGTGCAATCCTGATCCCTATTATCTGCCCCCCCCCCCAGCTGTCCAGAATCCTGGTGTGAGCCTCCACAATATTCTATCTCCAGAATCTTGCATGCTTGCAAAATCAGTACTGAATTCTACTGTAGGCTCAATACATAGCCTGGCTCTCAACTCAACTGTGGCAGCCTCTGATTATCAATATGGCGGAACACAGTAAGATAGCTCCTAAGCTGGTTGAGATGAGTCAGTTGTCTGGGAACTTTCGGTGGTCATTGTCTTGTACTGGAGGATCTCCCTCTTGCAGCAGAGAGCTGGAAAGTTCTCTCTTGGCTGTGCCACTCCCTGTTAATAGTCAGCAGCATTTCCAGTGGTGGCTTTGTGCAGGACTGCAAATTTACTCTTCCTCCTTTCCTGGCCCAACTGTATATCTTCACATTCTTCTGCCTCACTTTCTGCTAAGAGCTCTCGCTGCAAATCTGGATCAATGCAACAAGAACAATCCCAAGTGTGAGTGGCAAAGTTGACAGAGAGGAGGGGGAAGTGGGCCATGATCACCAGAAGCTTGTTCCAAGTGTTAATAGAGATCACGAGCTAATCTAGGCTTCTAAACAAGCAAGAGACCCAGTGAGCTGTGTACTGTAGGGTGGTGTCTGTACCTGCAGCAAAATGGGCTAAATTCATAACTCCTACTCTAGCCCCTCCCGAGTTCTGCTCCTAGATACAAATCTACTCCCATCTCCTTATGGTGAATGTCATATTTATATTATTCCTTGATTTTGCTGTCATAGATATGATTGATTTTATAATTAATAACAGCAGTAACACCAAGAATGGACTTAAGAGAAAGGATCTGGCCGGGCAGTGGTGGCGCATGAGAATCTAGGCATGGTACGCCCAGAACCCAGAAGGCAGAAGCAGGAGGATAGTGAGTGAATTTGAGGCCAGCGGGGGTTATAAAGTGAGACTCATGCCGGAAAAACAAAACAAAACAAAGTAAAAGTGAGAAAGAAGGCTGCATCCACTGGCCCTGTGAGTGAGTGAAAGACGGATGGGGAATGGAAGTGAGTGGGGAACCGACGGGCCAGCTGAGCTAGAGCTGGGAGATTGAAACATTTTAAACTACAAACTGTTTTTTTTCTTCAGAGTAGACTAGTACTGCTGCAGTTCCTGTCCTTCCTAGTAGTTTCTCGTTGTTCTGAGACGTGCCGCCGTCGCAGTGCTGCGGATAAATGACAGCTTGGGGAGAGGTTGATGAGAAAGCCAGCTAGCTAGGACCGGTGAAGAGCTTCCCAGTTCCAGCCACAGAATAAATTGTAGGGAAGCCGGTGGATAAATCTTACCAGGACAGAAGGGCCCAGTGCACTCACAGAGGCTCTGAGCCCCCTTCTACCCCAAAGTTGAATGATGCTCTTCTAAAATTCTTGCCCTTGCTGTCCTTCGTCCATCACTACCCATTCCTAATTCCACCTACCATTCCCAACTGTACCCTTAAGGCACACTGAGCCTTAGTTTAAAGGGTTGCAGTGAGAGATGAGTTTCCCACCCAAGATGTGCTTCTTGCCTGGCTGGGCCTTGACCCAAAGCTAACAATGTCCAGAAGACACTGTTTTGGCTAAATAAACACGTAGGAACCTAGACACTTCTATTAGAGCAGGGAGACTCAAAGATCGCTAGCAGGAAGTCCGGCTTCACAGCTTCAAACCATCTGTCAAACCCCTAACACCAAGGGTTCGAATGAATGGAGGAGGAATAATCTCAAAGAGTTTGTGGGTGGTTCTGGAGAAACAATGCACACCAAGAACTGTAGTTGAAGTAACCCTGATCTTTTTGGCCCTCTCACATAAACTGATCACACTTCACTTGTGACGTCGCGGACTCCAGACTCAGGCTGGCTGGAGTGGGGTGCCCTCGCCCGCCCCTGAAGTAGGAGGCCACCCGCCCGGGGAAAGAGGCGGGGCCGGGACTGGCAGAAACTGGGCTGCACTACCGGAGCCAAGAGAGGCAGGGCGCCTCCCCGCCTTCGCTGCGGTGACCTCCGCTGTCAGTCTTCCCGGCCGCTCGCCCTCCGGCTGTGGGCTGTGCCCGCCCCAGGAGATTTGCGCCTGGTCGCAGGGCGACCACCTCCAGGCGTTGGCACTCCCTTCCTCCTCTCTCGCCCCTCCTCCGCCTCTTCCGTTTCTCCGGGAAAGACTGTATCCTCCTTCTTCGGGGCTCCGCATCCTCGCTTGGGTAATCCGCTTTCCTGCTTTCGCCACCCCTCCCGGGTGTCCAGCGTCTCCACCTTCGCGCCTTTGGGTCCCCGCGAGCCTCGCGCGCTCCATCGCCTCTGCAGAAGGCAGGTGAGTCGGTCTCCGGCCGGCCGAAGGCTGCTGGCTTCCGCGCCTGGGCCTGCGAGGTACCCGGTCGCCACTGCAAGGCCTCTCCGGCCTGGCCGTGCCCACCCACACCGAGACCGAACCCCGAACCGAGAGGCTAAGCACGCGGATCATGCCGCCCACTTAGCTCTGCAGAATCCGCAGAAAGAAATCCGATCGCTGGCAGAGTAACAAGCAACTTTGTTCCCTTGCTCTGTTCTTTCCATTCCTACCACTAGCCTCTAGGCTGAATGAGCTGATCTGAGAATGGTCAAAAGCAGAGGCCCAAGGTTGCACGGGTAGGTGGCTTAGCTGTCAAGAAGTAGGGGAGCAGTTTGCCTGAGAGATGCTTCTAGCACGGCACGGGTACATGTTGACTGCCTCTACCATTGGATGGGTGCGGACTAAACAGACCGGGTGTATATTTAGACAAATCTTCACCTCTTTATAATTCTTTCTACATGTCGAAGTATGGTTTTGTGAGACTTGTCTAGGTAGTGGGTGTGGACAGCCTAGAAGGGTGTCATCTAAGTTATCTAACCTGGCTTTGGTAAAATCATATGAACTGTGAGACATGAGATGTGAAAGAAAATCCAGGGAATACACCTTAACAAGCACGGTGTGTACTTTGGAGATTTCCGTCCTTAAAACTAGGACTGGAACACGTGGAAGTTTGCCCACTGTGTGAGGGTGTTAGCTTCACAAGGACTGCGGCTTGAGGCTGTGCGGACAGGACTCTTACGTGTATTCCACGTGCAGAATGAAACTTTCTTTTTCTTTTTTGGCTCCTTGCCTTTAATTCCCAGTTTTAATCTGTTGATAAGACTTAGGTCCACCCACTTGGTAACAATCTAAGGACGCCAACAAGCCCCAGGACTCCGTTTGGCTGTCCTGTGCTTTTCAGGCCTCTGAAAGTACGGAATCAAAGGGAAATGCAGGCGACGGGAAAGCCCTTTTAACCCCTGCCAATGCCTGCTTCCTGTCCCGCTAACTTATTTTAATTTAAAGGACTTTTATAATATTTTGCAGTTAATTCTTAGTCACGAGGAGGGTTGTGTAAGACACAGAAAGCTTCACTTGAGTTTTCGAATAGACTAAGTACTTCTTTGCAAGCCTTTGAACCTAAGCCACCACTCACACCTCAGACTCCAGCTCTGTAAAGTTCATTATTGCAGATTTAGATTGTAATCGTACTTGGGGTAATTGGAGAGAAAAATGCTAATTTCTTTTTAGACACAGAAGGCCAATAAAATACAGGCAATAAAGGTAAATCGTTATATAGGTATTCCCTCTTTACTTCAACCTCAAATAATAATTAGAAAAATAATGCCTTATTCTATTTCATGTTACACCAAAACTGCTTAAAAGATAAATAAGTAATCAAATAAAAAAACAAGCATCCTGCATTTTAAAGAGCGGCACATCTTTAAGGCCACAAAAGAGTGAACTTTTCCCAGGTGGGAGTCCTTGTATAAATGTCTTTGTTTAAATACTTTCTGTGTCCTAATAAGATCAGAAGGACTCAAGGTTGTGCTTTTGTCTGGGTTAGTTTGGAAATAAAAGTGTTGCTTCCTGTTTCCCACAATTAGTGTAGAGTCTTGTTTCCTAAACATAGCTGTTTACTAGCAATGCCTGAGCTGATGGGCAGGGTAGGGAAGGAAGGTAATAGAAGAAGGCTGGGCGTGGTGGCGCATGCCTGTAATCCCAGCACTTGGGAGGCTGTGGCAGGCAGATTTCTGAGTTCAAGGTCAACCTGGTCTACAGAGTGAGTTCCAGGACTGCCAGGGCTATACAGAGAAACCCTGTCTTGATAAAACCAAATCCAAAAAAAAAAAAAAAAAAAAAAAACCAAAGAAGAAGAAAGAAGGAGGAGGAGGAGGAGGAGGAGGAGGAGGAGGAGGAGGAGGAAGAGTAGGCTAGACTGAGGGGAAGTAGAAGTATTCCATGTTCCAAGGACCCATACAAAAGGTGGGTAGGCATAGCCTTCGTCCAGTATTCCCAGCATTCAGGAGGCAGAGCTGGATTCTTAGGACAGGCTGACTAGCCAGAGTAGCTGTAGTGAGCTCCCGGTTCAGGGAGAGACCCTGCTATAATAAATAAATGGAGAATAATGGAGGAAGACCCTGAGCTTCAGCTTTGGGCTTCCACATGCATGTACACATGCATCTATAAACATTGGACCATACATGCACACATGCATCTACAAACATTGGATCATGCTTGAAGCATGCACATGTACCACAACCACACACACACAAAAAGATACTCAGTTGCAACTTGGTAGTTTTGTTCTAGTGTTTAGTTACAAAGTTAGGGTCTCAGGTATCCCAGATTGGACTCAAACCCTGTGAGGCAGAGAATGGCTTTGATCTTGGTCGTCGTTTCCCCCTCTCCAGTGCTGGCATTACAGGCCTGTGCCACCACACTAGGTTACTGTGCAAGGGTGGGGATGGATCCCAGGGCCCCAGGCATGTTTGAGACATACCTTACCGACTGAGCTCTATCTATACCCCACAACTTAGTATTTCAAAAATAAAATAGACAGCAATGACAACTTTTTAAAAGGATAAGCAATGACAAAAACCTAGGCAGTCCTGAAATCTGCAGGTGAAAACACACTGTTGCTAAGGTCAATAGCTGTGAATCTTTCAGGGTTCATCTCTATAAAATGTTCTTTAATAAGACTGTGGTTTTATTTATATAATATTTATTTATATAATATTACTTATTTAAGAAATCTACATATCTTATCGTTCTTGAATATATATTGTGATCTTATCATGATTGAATATATATTGTTGTAAGTATGTTTGTAAACATATTTTGGTGATTTCATTTCCATCATGATGTATGCAATATTTTGTTTTGTTTAATTTTTTTTATTTTCTATGTTCTTTGTTTACATTCTGAATGCTTTCCCCTTTCCAGGTTTCCCCTTCCCCATAGGTCTCATAAGCTCTCTTCCCTCTGCCCATTTCCCAATCACCCCCTCCCATTTCTCTGTCCTGGTATTTCCCTACAATGTTGGATCAAGTCTTTTCAAAACCAGGGCCCTCTCCTTCCTTCTTCTTGGGTATCATTTGATATGCTAATTGTGCCTTGACTATTCAGAGCTTCTGCGCTAATTAATATCCATTTATCAGTGATTGCATTCCATGTGTATTTTTTTGCGATTGGGTTACCTCACTTAGGATGATATTTTCCAGTTCCAACCATTTGCCTAAGAATTTCATGAATTCATTGTTTTTAATTGCTGAGTAGTATTCCATGTGTAAGTATGCCACATTTTCTGTATCCATTCCTCCATTGAGGGACATCTGGGTTCTTTCCAGCTTCTGGCTATTATAAATAAGACTGCTATGAACATAGTAGAGCGTGTGTCCTTATTGCATGCCAGGGAATCCTCTGGGTATATGCCCAGGAGAGGCATAGCAGGGTCCTCTGGAAGTGTCATGTCCAGTTTTCTGAGGAACCACCAGACTGATTTCCAAAGTGGTTATACCATCTTGCAATCTCACCAGCAGTGCAAGAGCGTTCCTCTTTCTCCACATCCTCGCCAGCACCTGCTGTCTCCTGAGTTTTTAACCTTAGCCATTCTGACTGGTGTGAGGTGAAATCTCAGGATTGTTTTGATTTGCATTTCCCTAATGATTAATGATGTTGAACATTTCTTAAGGTGCTTCTCAGCCATCCGAAGTTATTCAGGTGAAAAATTTTTGTTTAGCTCTGTATCCCATTTTTTTAATAGGGTTATTTGGTTCTCTGGGGTCTAACTTCTTGAATTCTTTGTATATATTGGATGTTAGCCCTCTGTTGGATGTAGGGTTGGTGAAGATCCTTTCCCAATTTGTTGGTTGCCATTTTGTCCAGTTTACAGTGTCCTTTGCCTTACAATTGCCTTTGTCAATTCTTGATCTTAGAGTGTAAGTTATTGGTGTTCTATTCAGGAACTTTTCTCCTGTGCCCTTGTCCTCAAGGGTCTTCCCCAGTTTCTTTTCTATTAGTTTCAATGTGTCAGGTATTATGTGGAGGTCCCTGATCCACTTGGAGTTGAGATTAGTACAAAGAGATAAGTGTGGATCAATTCTCATTCTTCTGCATGCTGACCTCCAATTGAACCAGCACCATTTGTTGAAAAGGCTATCTTTTTTCCACTGGATGTTTTCAGCTGCTTTGTTGAAGATCAAGTGACCATAGGTGTGTGGATTCATTTCTGGGTCTTCAATTCTATTCCATTGGTCCACTTCCCTGTCCCTGTGCCAATACCATGCAGTTTTTAACACTATTGCTCTGTAGTATTGCTTGAGGTCTGGGATACTAATTCCCCCAGAAGTTCTTTTACTGTTGAGAATAGTTTTAGCTATCCTGGGTTTTTTGTTATTCCAGATAAATTTGAGAACTGCTTTTTCTAACTCTGTGAAGAACTGAGTTGGGATTTTGATGGGGATTGCATTGAATTTGTATATTGCTATTGGCCATTTTAACTATATTAATCCTGCCAATCCACAAGCATGGAAGATTTTTTCATTTTCTGAGGTCTTCTTCAATTTCCTTCTTCAGAGACCTGAAGTTCTTGTCGTATGGATCTTTCACTTGTTTGGTTAGAGTCACACCAAGATACTTTATGTTGTTTGTGGCTATTGTGAAGGGTGTCATTTCCCTTTCTTTCTCAGCCTGCTTATCATTTGAGTATAGGAAGGCAACTGATTTGCTTGAGTTGATTTTATAACCTGCCACTTTGCTGAAGTTGTTTATCAGCTGTAGGAGTTCTCTGGTGGAGTTTTTTGGGTCACTTAAGTATACTATCATATAATCTGCAAATAGTGATAGTTTGACCTCTTCCTTTTCAATTTGTATCCCTTTGACCTCCTTATGTTGTCTAATTGCTCTACCTAGGACTTCAAGAACTATATTGAAAAGATATGGAGAGAGGGGGCAGCCTTGTCTAATCCCTGATTTTAGTGGGATTGCTTCAAGTTTCTCTCCATTTAGTTTGATGTTGGCTACTGGTTTGCTGTATATTGCTTTTACTATGTTTAGGTCTGGGCCTTGAATTCCTGTTCTTTCCAAGACTTTTAGCATGAAAAGATGCTGAATTTTGTCAAATGCTTTTTAAGCATCTGATGAAATGACCATGTGGGTTTTTTTCTTTGAGTTTGTTTATGTAGTGGATAGCATTGATGGATTTCCATACATTGACCATCCCTGTATCTCTAGGATGACGCCTACTTGATCATGGTGGAAGATCGTTTTGATGTGTTCTTGGATTCGGTGGGCAAGAATTTTATTGAGTATTTTTGCATTAGTATTCATAAGGAAAATTGGCCTGAGGTTCTCTTTCTTTGTTAGATCTTTGTGTGGTTTTGATATCAGTGTAATTGTGGCTTCATAGAACAAGTTGGGTAGTGTTCCTTCTGTTTCTATTTTGTGGAATAGTTTAAAGAGTATTGGTGCTAAGTCTTTTTTGAAGGTCTGATAGAATTCTGCACTAAAACCATCTGGTTCTGTGCTTTTCTGGTTGGCAGGCTTCTGGTGTATTCTCTCTCTATTTTCTTTTTGGAGGCACTCAGGGCTATGAGTTTTCCTCTTAGGACTGCTTTCATTGTGTCCCATACATTTGGGTATGTTGTGCCTTCATTTTTGTTAAATTCTAAAAAGTCTTTGATTTCTTTCTTTATTTCTTCCTTGACCAAGGTATCATTGAGTTGAGTATTGTTCAGTTTCCATGTGTATGTGGGCTTTCTATTGTTTTTGTTGCTATTAAAGAGCACTTTTACTCCATAGTGATCTGATAGGAGGCATGGGATTAGTTCAATCTTCTTATATTTGTTGAGGTCTGTCTTGTGACCAATTATATGGTCAATTTTGGAGAAGGTTCCATGAGGTGCTGAGAAAAAGGTATATTCTTTTGTTTATATGTATGTATATATATATATATATACATTATATATATATATTAAATCTAATTGGTCCAAAGCTTCAATTAGTTTCACTGTGTCCCTGTTTAGTTTCTGTTTTCCCGATCGGTCCATTGAGGAGAGTGGAGTGTTGAAGTCCCCCAAAATTATTGTGTTAGGTGCAAAGTGTGCTTTGAGCTTTAGTAAAGTTTCTTTTATGAATGAGGGTGCCCTTGCATTTGGCGCATAGATGTTCAGAATTGAGAGTTCTTTTTGGTGGATTTTTCCTTTGACCAGCAAGAAGTGTCCTTCTATGTCTCTTTTGATGACTTTAGGTTGAAAGTCAATTTTATCTGATATTAGAATGGCTACTCCAGCTTGTTTCCTGGGACCATTCGCCTGCAAAACTGTCTTCCAGCCTTTTACTCTACGGTAGTTTTTGTCTTTGACACTGAGGTGTTTCCTGTATGCAGCAATGTAGGGTCCTGTTTACATATCCAGTCTGTTAGTTTGTCTTTTTATTGGGGAATTGAGTCCATTGATGTTAAGAGATATTAAGGAATAATGATTATTGCTTCCTGTAATTTTTTATGTTAATTTTATATTTGAGTCGTTATCTTCTTTTGGGTTTCATGAAAGAAGGTTACTGTCTTGCTTTTTCCAGGGCATAGTTTCCCTCATTGTAATGGTGTTTTCCTCCTATCCTTTGTAGGGCTGTAGGGTTTGTGGAAAGATATTGTGTAAATTTTGTTTTGTCATGGACTATCTTTCTTTCTCCAACTATAGTGATTGAGAGTTTTGCTGGGTATAGTAGTCCTGGCTGGTATTTGTGTTCTCTTAGAGTCTGCATGATATCTGTCCAGCATATTCTAGCTTTCATAGTCTGTGGTGAGAAGTCTGGTGTAATTCTAATATGTTACTTGGCCTTTTTCTCTTACTGCCTTTAATATTCTTTTTTTGTTTAGTACATTTGGGGTTTTGATTATTATGTGAAGGGAGGTATTTCTGTTCTGGTCCAGTCTGTTTGGAGTTCTGTAGGCTTCTTGTATATTCATGGGCATCTCTCTCTTTAGGTTCCACTTCCAGAAGATCCTGCTATACCACTCCTGGGCATATACCCAGAGGATTCCCCACCATGTAATAAGGATACATGCTCTACTATGTTCATAGCAGCCCTATTTATAATTGCCAGATGCTAGAAAGAACCCAGGTATCCCTCAACAGAAGAGTGGATGAAAAAAAAATGTGGTATATCTACACAATGGAGTACTATTCAGCCATTAGAAACAACGAATTCATGAAATTCTTAGGCAAATGGATGGAGCTAGAGAACATCATACTAAGTGAGGTAACCCTGACTCAAAAGGTGAATCATGGTATGCACTCACTAATAAGTGGATATTAACCTAGAAAACTGGAATACCCAAAACATAATCCACACATCAAATGAGGTACAAGAAGAAAGGAAGAGTGGCCCCTTGTTCTGGAAAGACTCAGTGAAGCAGTATTCGGCAAAACCAGAACGGGGAAGTGGGAAGGGGTGGGTGGGAGGACAGGGGGAGAGAAGGGGGCTTATGGGACTTTCGGGGAGTGGGGGGCTAGAAAAAGGGATATCATTTGAGATGTAAATAAAAATATATTGAATTAAAAAAAAAGAAAAAAAAGGTTAGGGAAGTTTTCTTCCATAATTTTGTTGAAGATATTTGCTGACCCTTTAAGTTAGAAATCTTCACTCTCATCTATGCCTATAATCCTTAGGTTTGGTCTTCTCATTGTGTCCTGGATTTCCTGGATGTTTTGGGTTACAAGCTTTTTGCATTTTGCATTTTCTTTGACTGTAGAGTCCATGGTTTCTATGGTATCTTCGGCATCTGAGATTCTTTGTTCTATCTCTTGTATTCTATTGTTGATATTTGCATCTATGGCCCCTGATTTCTTCCCAAGGTTTTCTATCTCCAGAGTTGTCTCCCTTTGCGATTTCTTAGTTGTTTCTACTTCTGTTTTTAGATCCTGGATGGTTTTGCTCAGTTCCTTCACTTGCTTGTTTGTGTTTTCCTGTAATTCTTTAAGAGATTTTTGTGTTTCCTCTTTCATGACTTCTGCGTGTTGACCAAAGTTCTCCTGTATTTCTTTAAGTGATTTTTGCATTTCTTCCTTATTGGCTTCTATCTTTTGACCCATATTCTACTGAATTTCTTTAAATGATTTTTGTGTTTCCCTTGTAAGGACCTCTACCTTTTGATCCGTTTTCTCCTGAATTTCTTTAAGAGATTTATTTATGTCCTTCACGTGTTTCTCTAACAGCATCCTAACCAGTGATTTTAAATTCAAATATTGTTTTTTTGGTGTTTTGGGGTATCCAGGACTTGCTGTTGTTGGAGAATTGGGTTCAGATGCTGCCATATTGCCTTGATTTCTGTTAGTAACGTTCCTATGTTTGCCTTTTGCCATCTAGTTCTTACTGGTGTTAGTTGGTCTTATTGTCACTGGCTAGTGCTTCAACCTCCTGTGAGCCTGTAAGGCTATTTCTGCAACACTGGATGACTGGGTTTCACCTATCACAGATTGCTGATGTGCTGCCCTCTTCTTGTGTGCCATTGGAGCCCTGCTGTGTCTTGCCCCAAACAATATTATACTTGGGTTGTCTCAGTGAACTTGGTGCTCCCCATCTGCTCTGTCATGGAGAGAAGATGGCGGCGGGGAGTCACTCCAAGTGCTGATCACTACCTAGGGCACAGGACCCATGACTGGCTGGCACACAAACAATCTGCCTAGGTTCTGGGAGCAGGCAGAGCTAGGGCCCCCAGAGATCTTAAACTCAGGATATCTCAGTACCTGATGCTGCTCCTCTGCTCTGTCAGGGAGCAAAAATGGGGGTGGGAGTCACTCCAAATGCTGATCACCTCATAGGGCACAGGACCCACGACTGGTTGGCACACTGACAAACCAACGATCGGGCGCAGGCAGACCCTGGGTGGTTTGGGCCCCCAGAGATCTTAAACTCAGGATATCTCAGTACCTTGTGTTGCCCCTCTGCTCCATCAGGGAGCAAAAATGGAGGCGGGAGTCACTCCAAATGCTGATCACCTCTTAGGACACAGGGCGCACGACCAGCTGGCAAATAGATGAACCGCCGATCTGCCCAGGTCCTGGGTGCAAGCAGACCCCAAATGGTTTGCTTCCCTAGAGATCTTAAACTCGGGATATCTCAATACACGGTGTTGCCAGTCTGCTCTGTCAGGGAGCAAAGATGGCAACCAGATGTATGCAATGTTAATCAAGTCTTTTTATATTATTAAGCTTTTCCTTTAGTGGATTTTTAAAAAGATAGTCTTATATAATCCAGGATGCCTCAAGCATGTAGCTGAGGTTGGTCTTGAACTGATTCTCCTTCTTTTTTTCTTCTTTCCCCTCCAGAGTCCTTCATTGTTGCTGTTATGTATGTGTGGTACATTTGTATGTAAAAGTTCCAGTGTGTGTGCACATATATGTGTGCTCATTCATGGAAACCAGAGATTGACTTCAGGTGTCATCTTCAACTATTCTCCAACTTAATTTTTGAGACAGGGTCTCACTGAACCTGAGCTCCCCAATTCAGTGACACTTGCTGCAGGTCCTAGGAGCTCTCTGCTCCCAGTGTTGGAATTATAGGCAAGCCCAGCTTTTTATGTGGGTACCAAGAATTAGAATTCAGTTCCTCATGCTTGCACAACAGATATGTTACTGAAGCAGTCATCTTCCTGACCTTATTAATGCATAATTAATAAATGCATCTTTAATTTACAATGACCAATAGTCCATAGGAAGCATTGCACTGATACTATCATATAGCAGATATTTGTTACCTCTTTCTGATGAAAGAAGGAAGTCAGCATGCAATTTCAAATAATTTATTTATAGCTTTTGCTGAAAGGACTTACCAACCTGTCAAAAAAAAAGCTATACTTGATCATAAAAATAAAACAAACAATATAGAATAATAATATCTATTAAGGTTGGTTATCACAATAAGGAATGTATTCAAATTTATTTTCCTTTCCATTCCTCCATCCTTCTTTCCTTCCTTCCTTTCTTCCTCCATTGTTAGAAAGGGAGATGAATTGCATGCTGGGTTTCACCTTAAACAAATTCTTTTTTCTGATTTTTGGATATAGGGTTTCTCTGTGTCTGCTCCCAAGTGTTGGGGTTAAAGGTGAGGGACACCATCCCAGGCTTACAGCTGAATACTTTAAATCTCTAAAATTAATTATGTAAGTTTGAACTAATTTAGCTAATTTTACCAGTGATATTCAAATGTATGCTTTAAATAAGGTAACAATGGTAATCTTCCCATTGGTATAGTTAACCAGTGGAGGAAACTAAAATGACCAAATCTTAATTTTGCTTAAGGAAAATATAACTTGATAAAAGGTGATGGCCTAGTTTTGCATTTCTGGAGAAAAACTTAGGGTTTCCCTCAGGCTAGGCAAGTGTGGTAACCCTGAGATACACTCCCAGTCATTATGTCCCATGTTTAATGAAGTTTATCACAAAAACAAGTTAACTTACTATTTTGATGATTTATTACCTAAATTAAGGATAAGCTACCTATAAATGAGACAGTATAATTTCATATTCTGGTTCAGTGCTCAAGAAATGTAGTTCATTTATTTGCCATCCAATGAGAGCTGTTTTATTTTCTTACAATCAATTTGGAATGTATGTAGACTTTCCTGTAAAAAAAATATGGCCCGTGTGCCTAACAGCTCCTGGGTAGTGCTGATAAAATCCAAGTATGCTAAACACCAAGGCAAGGGCAGAGTCTGTGCTGATAACTAGGGAAATTCATCAGTCACCACTTATTGAACACCTGAGTATGCCCTGAGAGTTCTAAGAAATCACATGTTTTCAGTATCTTGCCAAACAGAACACAGATAGTAAACAAATGTGTAGTGTGTTTGGGATTTAGGTTAGAGATACATCACACTCCTGTTCTTCTCAGCCCAGGACCAGAGCTGAAGGATTCAGAAATGGCTCTGCTATAGGCTTTTTTCTTTACATACATGTATTAAACACACACACACACACACACACACACACACACACACACACTGACACACAAACACACATGCACAGCTACCTTAGTTAATGGTAGAATGCTTTGTAAGCTGCCTCTGTGTTGTTGCTTGTTGTAGGCATTCATTGCCACTGCTGTGTGAATGCTATGTACTTGGCTTCATTTTATTATTGGTGGCTATTTGAGTTATTGCCAGTGCTCATTGGAAGAACTGTGTTCATGAATACTCTTTTTTTTAAGATCTATTTATTATATGTAAGTACACTGCAGCTCTCTTCAGACACACCAGAAGAGGGCGTCAGATCTCATTACGGATGGTTGTGAGCTGGGATTTGAACTCAGGACCTTTGGAAGAGCAGTCAGTGCCCTTAACCCCACTAAGCCATCTCTCCAGCCCTTTCATGAATACTCTTGAGCACATCTTTTATTTTATTTTATTTTAATGTTTTTATTTTCTATATTCTTGGTTTACATTCCAAATGATTTCCCCTTTCCCGGATCCTCCCTCCCCATATGTCCCATAAACCTTCTTCTCTCCATCCATTCTCTGATCACCTCCCTCCTTTTTCTCTGTCCTTATATTCCCCTCCAATGCTAGGTCAATCCTTTCCAGGATCAGGACCCTCTCCGTACTTCTTCATGGGAGTCATTTGTTATGCGATTTGTGCCTTGGGTATTCAGGGCTTCTGGGCTAATTAATATCCACTTATCAGAGATTCCATGTGTATTCTTTTGTGATTGGGTTACCTCACTTAGGATGATATTTTCCAGATCAAACCATTTGCCTAAAAATTTTGTGAATTCATTGTTTCTAATTGCTGAGTAGTATTCCATTGTGTAAATATACCACATTTTCTGTATCCATTCCTCCTTTGAGGGGCATCTGGGTTCTTTCCAGCTTCTGGCTATTATAAATAAGGCTGCTATGAACATAATGGAGCATGTGTCTTTATTGCATGCTGGGGAATCCTTTGGGTATATGCCCAGGAGAGGTATAGCAGGGTCCTCCGGGAGCACATCTTTTAATGCATATATTATTTGGTATATGTGAACAAGGGAAATTGCTGGATTGGGGATTATGTTTACATTCAACAAACCAGAATGATTTTCCAGGAAGTTGCACTAGCACCATTCATGCTATCACTGTTTAAGAGATCATTGTTCTATGCCTTCATGGAGATGCAGACTTTTCAGTCTTTTTAATGCCAGTCTCACTGGACATGTGTTAATGCTGACATTCACTGGAAAAATAACAATTGCACCATATTGGACCAAATTTAAAGCAAGAGCTATTAAATACTGACAAGACATGGATTTTGGTCAGGACATTTCCTAGAATTTCCCAGCTGAATGTCTCTGAGATATATGACCCAGGGATTTATAAAGACTAACCTATAGGCTACCATACTCTCCTACGAAGCTTGTAATTTTCCAAGAACCTACAACTTCCAGAATTCCAGGAAGTTACCTGGTTCTCCTGCAGGTGGGACTTACAGGTTAGTTTTGGGAGTTCCACATGTAATGGAATTCTACCTTCCTTCCTGGTAGAGTTTCTCACCTGTTTATTGACCATTTGTTGTCAGAGATTGGGTATCTTTTATGAGGTGCTTATTTAATGTTCTTGCCCTTGACCAAATTCCAAGAGTGGTAGACACTTAAAGGGGCAGAGAGAGAGAGAGAGAGAGAGGAGAGCCTGTGAACCAGGTAGAATGGCACATTCAGGTCACAGAACAGGCAGTCCCACATTGTAATGCTGGCTTCTGACAAAGTTCAACCAGAAAAAGACATAAATCTGGTGAAGCTTGTGGTTCAGTGTCTTCAGGCCCAGGAAGCCCGGTGGGCAATTGACCATCCTCCATGAGCATCAGCCCAGTTACTATTAACAACTTGTACACAAGATTGTACCCTGTTCTAAAATTCCTGGGGTATGGCTTCTGCTCCCCTGCCCCCTTTTTAATTTTTTTTAAATATTTATTCTGTGTGGCAATGTTTTGCTTGAATATATGTGTGGGTGCTACATACATGCTTGGTGCCTGTGGAGGTCAAAGCAGAGTATCTGATTCCTTGAAACTGGAGGTATGGATATTTGGTTGTAACCCATGGTATCTACCCATGTGGGTGCTGGGAATTGAACCCAGGTCCTCTTAATCCTTAAGCCATCACTGGCCCTGGCCCTTTCTCTTTTTCCAGGACAACCTCTTATCATTAAGCCCCAAATACAGCAAAAGGGCAGAGTCTACCTCCCCAAAATAGCAGTGTGAACTGAGCAGAGCCTTGGCCACACCTTGGCATTCTTCATGCTAAGGGGACTCCTGGATAGTTGGACTCCTTTGAGAGAAATCATAACAGGCACCCTTTTATAAGCCACCCAGGTGCTCTATGGGCCCCAAGTCTTTTCTCCTTCAGCCATAGCTGTCTGTCGAGCCGGGCATCTGTATAGCTGGTTCAGATCACCGTTGCTTGGGAGGTAGTTAAAAGAGTGACTAGGGTGTTGAGTGGTGTGGGGTTGGGACACAGTCGGTGTATAAGAGGCCTCTGCAGACTCAGTGTCAGAAGGAGGGACTAGCAACAGAGACACCATGAGCTGTTCAGCTGTTTGTGAGAGCTGCCCGTTTTGTGGAGGACCCTCATAGACATGAAGTCTTGTGCTTCTGTTGCTGTGAACAACAAAGAGGCACAACCAGCTTCTGGCGCAGCCAGGGTCTTCTCATGAGAACAGACCCCTGGGCTCTAGAATCCTCACAGAGTTCCCTAACAATGCATGCCCTTCAAAGAAAACTGTCTCTCCCAGGCCACCCTCAGATGGTTTGACATGAGGCCAGAGTCTCCACATGGTATCCAGGAGCCAGAGTTTCCACCCATAACTCAGAAACTGAAGTGATTAGATCTGGCCTACATAAAGGGACTTTATTCTGGGTTGTTCAAAGCATTACAAATAGTTCCCAGGCTCTGGGATTTAATGAACTAGTAAATTTTAAGTGAAGGTTTCAGTGACCCACATAACTCGCCTGCCTCATGCTTTCTCAAGGAAGAACATATGACTGTGGTGTCTGTGAGCTTGTACTTAAAACTCAGAGCTGCCATTGAGTACCTGCTGTATGCAGGTGCCTTTTCAGATACCTCATTTCATCTTCAGACACCACTGCGAGGTAAGTTTATCCTCCAGTTGCAGGTGAGGAGAGGCTCAGAGAGGCTGAGTAAATTATCAGATGGCATACATCTAGGTTGCAGCCAAACTGGGTTTAGAATCCAGGTCGATTTGATTGCAAAGCTTGTTGTGCCTTTCACATTATATTTCTCATTGCCTCTTAAATTTGTGTCAAGTATTCTGATAATTTTAGTTTTCATACTGGGGATCAAACTCAGAGCTCATGCATGCTAGTCAAGTACTCTACTGCTGTGTGCTCCATCCCTAGACTCTGATCTTGTAAATAAGGCTTTTTGTTTTGGATTTATTTTTAGGGGGTGGGTTGCATTTGTGTGTGTGTGTGTGTGTGTGTGTGTGTGTGTGTGTGTGTGTACGCCTGTAAGTACAGGAGCATGGGGAAATCAAAGGACAACTTTGGGTGTTTTCTGTTACTCTCTACCCTACCCTTTGAGACAGGGTCTCTCAATGAATCTTGAGCTGTCTGGTTCCACTTGTCTGCCTGACCATTAAGTTCCAGGAATTCACCTGTGTCTGCTATCTGTCCCCTACAAGCTAGGGTAATAGGCACACAGCATCATGCTGGGCTTTCTGAATGCTGAGGACCAAAATTCAGCTTTTGTGTGGCAAGCATCTACAGACTGAGTCAGTCCAGTCCCCACTCTGGATTGTTTGCTTGTTTTTTGAGTTTTGTTTTTGACTGTCCTATTTTCATTTTTCTTTCAATATTTTTTCCAACTAGACTTGAAAATCTTGCCAAAGCCAGAGATTCTAATTCTAACATTGTGACACATTTTTATGTCTATATATGCTTATATGTAGTGGTATTTGTGTGCTATGTGTGAAGAATGAAGTTTCTCCCAGGCCTTTTTTTGCTGAGCCATGGCTTGGTAGATTGTTACAGAACAAGGCTTGTGATGAAGATGTTATCTCTGTGTCCCTAGTTGGGTGCTGCTATGGGCTGGACGCTAGAGTTGCAGCTAGCTGGAAAATTTGTCTCACAGAAATAAACTTCTTGAGCACATAAATGAAGAAGAAAATGTATCCTATTTTTACTATCTAGCCAGAAAGTAAAGGACAGAGGGGTGGGTTGTGTTGGCCTCTCTCTGGAGAGGTGCTAAGAATGGGGCAGGGCTCCTCTAAAACTGGAATATTAAAGTCCTGATCCCAATACCTCAGAATGTGACAGTGCCTTTACCCACCCTTTTGCCCCTAGGTTCAATCAACCCTGAATTGGAAATATTTGACTAATGTGTGTATGGGTTGAACACACACAACTGCTTCCCTGTCATTATTTCCTGAATACAGTTGGACATCTATTTATTCACAGTGAGCTAGATTGTTAGTAATCTAGAGATGATTTAAAGTATCAGGGGATGCGCCTAGGTTCTATGCAAATATTGAGCCATTTTACATGAAGACCCGAGCACACATGTACTTTGGTGTCTGTAGAAAGCCAGGACTCCCTGAGAACACTGAGAAATGCCTGTTTGGAGGAAGGATCTCTCTAGAGGTGGCATGAGGTCACATGGGTGGGTCCTAGTACAGTCTGACTAAGTCATTATAAGAGGAGGAAGACATGTCAGGATCGAATGCCCACAAAGGAGAGGCCAGGTGAGGACACAGAGGATGGTGAGAAAACAGGTTTCTGACCTGGAGGCCACCCAGTCTTAAACAGCAAATAAATGGAAGAAGAATTAGGGATTTGTCATGATGGAAGCCTCTGTCTGTCTCCATCACCAGTACCATGCAGATGGTTTAGAGGGACATCATTGCTCTGTGAACAGGTCCCTGGTAAGGCACCCGAGGAAAGGGCTTTCCTGAGGGTAAAAGGGAAGCCAACTGCCAATTAAATAGTGACAAACTGAGCTCAAGGCAAGCCTGAGCTACATAGTGAGACCCTCACAAAAATCCAAAAGCCAGGAATGTAGCTTAGTACAGAGTATTTATCAGGCATGCTTATGTCTTTATTTTAATAATAGAAGTGCATGCATGTGCATATATGTACACACACACACACACACACACCTTCCTAAAAATAAAAGCAGCCACTATCAACAACAGACTTGCCTAACCTTGAACATGAATCATCTCCCCTGTAAGGTTTCACTAAGGTTCCTCCCATTGCTGCCAACCGGCCTCCAATAGAGGCTGTATAAAGTGAGTAAGGCAAATAAGTTAAATTTGCTTCTTAAAGTGATTTGAAAGAATAATTTCAAATTTTGTGCCAGCGTTGCCCCTTAATTCTTTTCATAAACAACGTGTCTCAAGAATTCCAGGTATGGGTGAAGTGCCCAAGGCTATTCTCTTGCATGAATGAGCTTAAGATAACTGTGATAAGAAAGTAACTTTCTGAGACCCATAAAGGTGAGTTTGGGAGAATGAGCTTTCCTTCCAGAAAGCAGTAGGTCAACCATCTAATTAGAAAGTCGTACTTTGAGACAAAGGACTTTCTATGCTGATCCAGCTGGCCTCAAACTCTTGGCCCTACGCCACCTCCCTGCCTCCATCTCTCCCAGGCGAGGACCACAGAATTGGAACACTGCTGGGAATTTAGAAAGTTCTGTGTGTAGGCTGTAGGAGGTTGTTTTCTGGAGATCAGGGACTCCAGAGAAAGGAAGTGAGCTGAAGAAGTGCTATGCTGGTTACGCTGTCTGGAGAAAGTCTCAACTGAAATTGGGCAAGGAACTTGGAGTGACCTAGGCCAGAAGAAAAAGAGGGTACAGTTGACACAGTAGGGTGACTCAGGACCTGAAAACTCAGATGCGGAACAATGAATTTCTAGAGCCCAGCCCCCTGGTGCATCACAGTCTGCAGTTCACCACTGCATGCTCCCTCCTCTTGGCCCAAGTTCCTGTACTTGCTACATCTTGAACTTGTACCTTCTGCTTAGGTAGGGAAAGCGACCATTACTAGAAGTCAGGACCAGAGTGGAGGAACTCAGGTTCCCAGAGATGGCTGTGTGGAAACTTATCCAGTATTTTCTTACCCAGAAGCTTACAGTATTTTCTTTTCAGATAAAAAAAGATGCGCACGCGTGTGTGTGTGTGTGGGGGGGGTGATAAAGAGTAGAATTAATGCTGTTGAATGTAATAACTTGCTCAAGTCCTGTGTCCCCTTGTTGCTTCTAAATGAGAAGGAACTTATATACCCTTAGTTCATTGGCTCTTTGCTCTTACAGTGACGCAGAATGTTTGCTAATAAATCAAAGTCAAGGTCACTACATTTCTACTCTTGTGGCTCGTGCGCTGCTGAGAGTAAAAGGGACTACTGAGACTACGCATGCGTCTCTGTGTTCTATGACATCATTTGTGGCAAGAATTTAATGGATGCAGTAAATTATTTCTGAGTTCAAGTGGTTTTGCTATATGAATGCTACTTTTCTTTTTAAAGATTTATTTTATTTATTATATGCAAGTACACTGTAGCTGTCTTCAGACACTCCAGAAGAGGGCGTCAGATCTCATTATAGATGGTTATGAGCCACCTTGTGGTTGCTGGGATTTGAACTCAGGACCTTCGGAAGAGCAATCAGTACTCTTAACCGCTGAGCCATCTCTCCAGCCCAAGTGTTACTTTTCTTAATGTATAGGTCCAGAACAAAGTAAAGGAACCTTCTTTTTTTTTCTTTTTTTTTTTAAAGATTTATTTTTTTATTTATTGTTATATGTAAGTACACTGTAGCTGTCTTCAGACACACCAGAAGAGGGCATCTGATTTCATTACGGATGGTTGTGAGCCACCATGTGGTTGCTGGGATTTGAACTCAGGACCTTCGGAAGAGCAGTTAGTGTTCTTACCCACTGAGCCATCTCTCCAGCCCCGTAAAGGAACCTTCTAACAGGTTTGAATCTGGAAATAAAGGGCTTTTAAGGAGCTGTGGTTGCTTGCATTCTCCAGTATTATCCTGTAGATCTGACAACGTGAGAGCGAACCTGCCTTAAAAGCAAAACCAAACATGTCTGCTTAAAGTCTTTCCTGGAATCCTGTGTGCTGCTAGGGTCAGTGAGTTAGCAGCTGTCTACTACTGCCCTCCAGAGACGACTGCTTGCAGTAATGCAACTGCAGGAGTGAGAAGGGACATCTATCTCCCTGTGTTGGTCACCTTTCCTTCATTTGTGTTGAGGAATATATTTATTTTTTTCAGGAAGTCCACCATAAGAAAGCTAATTGTTTTTGAGCAAACTTAAGACAAACAGGCTATCACAGCTCACCACACCCTCACATCAGTGTTTTCAGCTGAGTGGTTCCCAGCCTCAAGTTTCTCTTCATAGAGGAAACTGCTGTGATAATAAAGAACCTTGATGTGGGGTGTGAGCAATTCTGAGCCCCATGTTTTAGTCTTGTGTAACCTTTTTTAGAAGTTACTCAACTCCCTAAGCTTCAGGTTCCAAGCTGTATGTCACACAGGGTGGGGTAATGCTCACAATAAAGGAAGTAGAATGATTCACACTTTGAACAAGAAGAGTACCACAGAAGCATTTTGATAGGAGCCAGGTGTGGTGCGCACACCTTTAGTCCTAGCATTTAGGAGGCAGAGGCAGATGGATCTCTTGAGTTCCAGGCTACCCTGGTCTACAGAGTGAGTTCCAGGAAAGCCAAGGCTACAAAAAAAGAAAGAAAAACAGGAAGAACAGTGTAGGCATACTCCATGGCTCTCAGAACGCAGAACTTCCCAAGTCCAACAAGGTGCAAGTGCCCTTGCTTTGGTGTGTAGGCTAGTACTGGGTGACAGATGGAATATGTCACTGGAATATTTTAGTGGAGTTGGCTGTGAGATGCTTTATAGTGCTTGCCCAAGAGTGGCCTCAGAGTCTGGAAGACACGATGCGTGCTGCCCATCCACTTAGCACATGAATCTAGCAGCATGAATGTCGTCCCCCCACCATTCTCACAGAGAAGAGAATTGCCTCAACGCTCCGGGAAAGCTGTGTTATGATTAGGGTCCTTGTAAGAATCCGCCTTCCTCTGACGTTGTGATACTCGGTCTTGCTATGGCCCTATAACATAAGTTTGGGTTTTGTTTTTTTTTTTTAAGATTTATTTATTTATTATATGTAAGTACACTGTAGCTGTCTTCAGACACTTCAGAAGAGGGCATCATATCTAGTTACTGTGGTGATGGTTGTGAGCCACCATGTGGTTGCTGGAATTTGAACTCGGGACCTTCTGATGATCAGTCAGTGAGTGCTCTTAACCACTGAGCCATCTTGCCAGCCCAACATAAATTCTTTTTTTTTTTTTTTTTTTAGGTTTTTTGGATTTGGTTTTTTCGAGACAGGGTTTCTCTGTGTAGCCCTGGCTGTCCTGGAACTCACTCTGTAGACCAGGCTGCCCTCGAACTCAGAAATCCGCCTGCCTCTGACTCCCAGAGTGCTGGGATTACAGGAGTGTGCCACCACCGCCCGGCTGCAACATAAATTCTTATTCAAAAATTTTTTTCTTTTTCTTTCACTGAAAATTCAGTTCTTTGGGAGTGTACTTGCTTTACAAGATTTTGAGAAATAAGTTTGTTTCAGTATTTAGAGTGTAACTTCAGTCTTGCATGCTGAAAACGTGCTGTGATTCACTAGCAGGTCAGCCTCACTGACAGGCGCTGCCAGCTATGCGTGAGTGGGAGAGGCACCCTGACATCACTCACTCTCTGAACTGCTTTCTCTTTCATATTCTCGTGTTCTTGCAGCTGAGAGCCAGAGGGTGGGGAAGGCTGAGACGCAGGCTTTAGAAATGTCAGACATCCTCCTGGAACTGCTCCGTGTCTCCGAGAAGGCCGCGAACATCGCCAGGGCGTGCCGGCAGCAGGAGGCTCTCTTCCAGCTGCTCATCGAGGAGAAGAAAGGTGCAGAGAAGAATAAGAAGTTTGCTGCAGATTTCAAGACCCTGGCGGATGTGCTGGTGCAGGAAGTTATAAAACAGGACATGGAGAACAAGGTAAGAGGTCAGGCCACGGAGCTGCAGGACACCTGCCTCCGCGCCTCCTCTGGTCTCCTCAGAATAAACAGCAAGCCTTCCACTGAGTCCTGTGCTCTCTTAGATTCAAACAAACATCTTGTGGCCCTGCCTTAGTTTCATTACAGTATTAAAATGGTCTTTGCAGGAAACCACTGAGGCATAGAAAAGCAAACAGGATGAGGGCGCTCAGACTCCTAACCTGAGCATATAGTATTGATCCTTTCACTTATTGATGGGTTTCTTGTTAATAAATAATATATGCTCTCTGCACCAGAGCACACTAAACTGCATGCCAAGGATCACCGAAGCTTCTCTCTGTGTTCATGGTCTGATTCACTTATTTCACAGCAGTGTTTGGCTTCTCAGCTAAATCATTGATCTAATGTTTTGCCTTGGTTATTGGCTTGGAATTAGGTGAAATCTCCCTTTATTCTACTATAAAAATATGGCCATGACAAACAGTGATTGTGATTCTATGTGTGGAACTGGCTAGAAAAAGCCAGGATTCTGGAGCGGTAGAAGTAACACCAGCAGGCATAGAAGTGCTCGCCGAGGGCCAGGCCTCACGCATGTGAGCTATAAGAAGTCTGTAAGGTTAGAGCCATTGTTCTGGGATGAGGCAGGCACAGAGAGCAGGAATAAGTTGCCCGAATTTACACAGCACAGCATGACAGCTCGAGTTCTCGAACACAGGAAATAGTTCCTGAGTCTGTGTCCTTGGGAATTCTGTTGTCTTTTATATGACTCCCCCAGCCTCTTTTTTTGTTTTTAATTTGGGAGGATGTAGCTTTATGATAGAAAATAATATAAAACATTTCAATATCTTTATAGATCTTTTTAAACCTGAGGACTACTATAGAAGTCAGTAAAATCTTGATCACCAGTGTGAGAAGGGAATACATTAATTATATAAAATCTCCATAGACTATATTTTCTTCATGCCCTTTACTTTGGTGAGATAAATGGAGGAAGCTTATTGTCTGTTGTTACTAATGGAGACATTTGGACACAAAGGCTGGCTGGGCAGCTGGGTTGGATATATGTCAACATTACTTTTATGGGTTAATATGTGCCCCTAAACAATAGAACAAGCCCCAGCAATTGTTCATGAAGTCATGGCAGAATTTATGAAACAAATACTTTCCATTCCAACTGCTTTAGATATTTCTATGTCAGGCCCCCTCTGTCTGCATTCCTCTGAACAGTTCTGTGAGCAGGGGTGGGGGCTGGAGAACTGGCAGGTTGCCAGCTCTTGTAGGCCTGTGCTCTTCTGCAAAAGAGGAAAAAGAGTAGCCGTGTTGTGGCCGTTGGTGGGTTGACCCTCTGGGATGGGCGAGTTTACGGATGTCAACCAGTTCCTTCCCGAAAACAGCGGCAACATCTGAGTCAGCAGGATTTTGAGAGGTGGGGGGAAGTCTTCTGAGGAGTGAACTGTGTTTATCTGAGCATGAAACAGAGATGAGAGAGGTTACTACAGCCTTTCTCTTCTTTCTTCTTCTTGTTCTCTTTTCTGGCATCTAACCTGAAAGGTAATGATACACGTGACAGGCACAGAGATGTACCTGAAAATGGAAATAAAACCTGAGACTGCCTTCCAGTCTCTTCACTCCACCTTTAGATTATTTTAGGAACTGGGGAGATGGCTTAGTGGTTAAGAGCACTGGCTGTTCTTCCAGAGAAACTGAGTTAGATTCGAAGCACCCACGTGGCATCTTGTAATCATCTAATGAGGTCCAGTGCCCTCCTCTGGTGTGACATACATGAAGACAAAGTACCCATATACATAATATATATACATACATAAATAAATCTGTTTTTAAAAAGTAAATTATTTTTTTGGGACTTGAGCATTCACAGGGTAATGTTAGGAGCAGAATTAATGTATATCCCCAGGTCTGGGGCTCTCCAGCAGAAAGCTGAAAGGACTTAAGGAAGCCGGTACTCAGCCATTGAGTAAACTTTCTAAACTGGCAAAGGAACAGGAAAATATTAGAAAACTAAACACAGAACCAAACTGACTTAGTTCCATGTCTTCTACAGCTTGTAATGGATGTTTTTGAGTTTCAAATCTTAATATATTCATGGGACTGATTGTGGAGGTGGGGTTTGCTATCATTTTGTTTTTTGTTTTTGTCAAACTCTGACTCATTCAGTTTCCAGGCTTGGGGGAAAAAGTTTTTGGAGAAGAATCCAATGAGTTTACAAATGATTTGGGTAAGTATAAGAATCTTACTGTGTTATGTAATAATTATCCTATTGTTCTAATCTCTAACTCAGATCAAAACATAAATCAATGCTAGGAAGCCTATGAGATAAAGAGCGTAGCATGCTTAAATATGAAGCTTTATCTAGACTCTGCCTCAGAATGTCATGACATTTAAGTTAGAGAGAAGTGAGGTGGTTTCTTGGAATAATTCAGCAGCCCATGAATCATTCTAAATTTAAATTGCAGCATTTTAATGACATGGCCTTTGGGAAAATCCTATAGCCTTTTGACAATCTAATGTGATCATTGGTGGTATTGGTTCATCTACATGGTTGAGCAGATAGTGTCTGGGCGGATTTAAGTCCATTTGGGGAGCCCGGGACTCTACAGCTCTCTGCTGGGTGTAGCAGATACCTCAGTCCTGGAATAATGTATGGTATTGCTCCAGTCTGAATCCCCAGAACCCCCCAAACAAGCAAACACCAGGAGTTATTACTGTGAGCTGTAAGCTGTGCTGATTCTATAAGATCTTAGACTTTCTTGAAAATTCAGGAAATACATCCAGGTGGTGTCTGAAGTATTTCCAAAGAGCTCACAGGTGCTGCTGGTTGGAACTGCTGGGGTAGGTAGGCGTGTGGGTCTGCGACCCCCTTTCCCCCTTTTCTTTAAGAAGGTCTCCCAGGGTAGCACAGACGGCCTTGAACACATACAAGCCTTCCTCTAAGTTTTGGGGTTATAGGAGTGTGCAACCACGGTCAACTCAGCTGTCACTTTTTACTATTGATCTGTCATACCATTTAATTCTGTGGAGACAGTGGCCCAAACTGACTTTCTAATTGCTGTGTAGTCAAGGCTAGACCTAAAATCCTATTCCTCTGACATCCACCTCCAAAGTGCTGGGGTTTTAGGTATGGCTACTATGTCCAGCTAACTTTGCCTATTTTTCCAGCCTCATCTTTCTCTTCTCCCGGGAGGCTGGCAGCCAGACTCACCAGGTGCCCAAAGTGCATATATTTCGGGCGTCTTTGTTTCCATTGGAGAGGTAGCTAGCTAACACCTGTTTTTCAGCTGCTATCAGAGGAGAGTTTTTGTGTCATTTGAAGTTTTATTGCATTCAAAGATTACTATGTTTTATTTGATATTACAGAACATAAGCAATATTTTTGTTAAAAGCAGTATTACAGAAGGAAGTAGAAGCATTTCCATATGTGGATAAAATCTGCCTGTTCTTTTCAATAACATTCTGAAATGGACAAGTCAACATAAGCGCTTGAAAAGTCAGAGGCAAAACTAAAGAACAGACTGATCGTCAAAGGCTGCAGCTCCCTAAATAGAATGCAGAACGTTGTCCACGTAGACCTTTTTCTGGGCAGCAGGCTGAGTCTTGGGACTTAGTCTCTCCGCTGAGTTGAAGGGTGTGGAGCCACCAGTATCCACAGCCGTTGTCAAGTACGGCTGGAAATCCTGGCAATTGGCAAGGTTTCGGGAACCATTGCTATGGTACCTAACCTAAGGGTTCAGCCCCGCTGCCTGTCCCCCTCCCCGCTGACTGCCGCCGCCCACTGTTCCTTCTCCCAGAACGCCCGAGAAGCAGTGGCTCCAGTTTGTCTTTATTCTAGGGGAAAAGATCACAGTGGAACTGCAGTCCACGGAGGAGGAGACAGCAGAACTTCTCAGCAGAGTCCTTAATGGCAACATGCTGGCATCGGAGGCACTGGCTAAGGTGGTTCACGAGGATGTGGACTTCACTGACCCCACTGTGGAGGCCCTGGACATCAGCATCCCACAGGAGATTCTTGGGATTTGGGTGGATCCCATCGGTAAGTGTAGGCTGCCCCATGTGCATTTTCTCCTTTGTTCTAGCCCAGAGTGTTCTTCTAGAGGGTCAGGGCAGCTCAAAGAAGTAGAGACTCCTGGAAGAATATTGTTTTGGGTTTTGTTTTGTTTTTGTTTTTAGAATTTCATGCATGTATACAGTGAAATGTGCTCATATCCCCAGTTCTTCCCAGACTTCCCCAACATGTTCCCCTCCCAATTTCATGTCTTCATTTTACTTTGGAAACTCACAAAGTCCAATTACTGCTGCCCAACTAGGTACATGAGTGTGGGGATGGCACATGGGAGCAACCTTTCCAAAAACAATAGTTTTCCCTCCCCTAATAGCCAACTGCCAACAGCTCCTCATTGGCCCCTCCCCACGTGCTGGGAGTTTGGCTAGCTTGATCCCATGAGAGTTTACATCAGTGGCCACTGCTGCTGTGAGGTTATGAGTGCCTTAGCCATGTCATGTCCAGAGAAGTTTATTATTATTATTATTATTATTATTATTATTATTATTATTATTATTTTCTTTACTTGTATTTTATGTGTATGGAATTAGCCAAAAATACCCATACATTATGTGTGTGCAGTAGATGTAGAGGCCAGAACAGGGCATCAGATATCCTGGGGCTGGAGTTACACACTCCAGTTGTGAGATACACACACACACACACACACACACACACACACACACAGGTATGCATACACAGTGTGAACTAACTAATCTGTAAGTGACTTCAGACTGGCCAATCAGTGAGACCTTGACGTGACAGCATCGAGAGACAGCTTCCTGCCATATGTGAGTACAGTCCGATCTTCAGCTTTCCAAACACTAAGCCCAAATCTAACTTTAAATCATTGGTCACTCATTCAGTTAGGTACCAGTCAAGACCCAAGGTCAAGCCAAACAGCTGAATGTGACTTGGGCAATTTGCAAGCCGATATAAAACTTATTAAATTCTTGTTCTTTTGTGGTAGAATTGCAATTATAATGTGTTGCTTTTTAGATGTAGCCCCTTTCCTCAGTGGCACTATCAAAGTCCTAGGAGCAAAGTCTCCTCACTTTGCTATCGCCTTGGTAAATTCTGCTTCCGACACTGAAAGTTCTCATTATCCTGAGCCAGACAACTGTGTTAGCACCTATCCTGCATGTGCATTGACACAACACAGCATGACATCAGATAGCTGCATAACATTCAGTGTATTCTATATGAACACTAGGAATTTTCTCCAAATCTCTGGTCATGAAAGGGTAAATTAATATCTATTACAATTCTGAGGGACAGTGATCCTACTTCTACCCTGAAGAGACGTTTGTCATCTCTCTGGGTCACTAGCCAGACATATCTTTCCTACTTCTACCCTGAAGAGACGTTTGTCATCTCTCTGGGTCACTAGCCAGACATATCTTTCATGGTGTGCTAGTTCATGGGATGGAAAAGTACAATAGAATGAATAGATATTACAAAGCAAATTTATTAGATTGGTAGAGACTGAGTAGTCCAGCAATGGCTGCCACACACTGGAGAGTATGCTGGATACCTCAATAGTCCAACTCTGAGCGTCTGGGGAGTTCCTGGAAACCACTGGTCTTTAGACCCTGTTGGAAGCCCAGAGAAGCTTAGGTTCCGACCTCAGTGAAGGATGCCAGCAGCAGCAGCACCAGCACCAGCAGCAGCAGCAGTACCAGCAGCAGAGTAGGTGCTTGTAGCAGCAAGGAGGAAAGCAGACAGGCAAAACCAGCACTGTTTTTCTTCAGACCTCTTTACAGCTAGGCTACTGGAAGGTGCCACTCCCTCTGCAGGAGGATCATACCCACCCTCAAGTAATGTTCCCAACAAATATCTTCACAGACCCATGCCTCTTAGTTGATCCCCAATCCAGTTAACTTGACAACCAAGATCAACCCTCACAAGCACTGTTAACTTCTTCTCTGTTATGTTGGCTTCGTTATCTCCTTTCTTGCATCTTGGGGAGGCAGATGATAACAGTAATAATAGGCCATCTCAGGTCTGAAGGATTCCTAGAAGGCTTTTCCATCTCAGACGTTTCCTCTGATTACTAAGTTCTTAAAAAACAAATAAACAAACAAAAAACCCTACCACAGTTTTCAGCCAACCCTACCACAGTTTTCAGCCAACCCTACCACAGTTTACCAGCTAAAGGCATTTTTAAAAGTGTGTGCATGTGCTCCTGTGCACAGGGCACATACAGGCCAGACTTGTACACTCGTTCCTTTCCCACCTAACTTGAAGCTCACTGGTTCTGTCAGACTGGCTGTCCAGCAAACCCCAGGGATCCTTTTGCCTCTGCCTCCTCCACACTGGGATTTTTAAGTGTACTTTGCCCCACATCCTACACTGGTGCTGCAAATCCAAACTCAAGTCCTCACACTGTTAAATCAATTACTTTATCCACTGAGTCATCTCCCCCAGCCCTAACTGCCCTTGTAGAATCATGATATACGAGGTGCTGTGCTAGATTCCACAGGATTATAATTGTGTTCTCAGCTTCAGGAGGCAGAGGGAAGAAGGTCTCCAGGTAGAGACCAGACTGTGCTACATAGAAACCCTATTTCAACACATTAAAACAATTTTTAAAGTTCTGATACACTCAGAGAATGAAGCACAAGCAGCTTAAGGCCGAGTGTTCAAATGCGAAATGCCCAGAGGTGAAATCTGATTGGCTACTGAATTAGAAGGGAACTTACACAGGGCAAAGTTCCTAGAGAGTCAGCACTACCTCTCAACAACCTGTGCATTTGCTTCATTTTTTCAGATTCAACCTATCAGTATATTAAAGGTTCTGCCAATGTTAAATCCAACCAAGGAGTTTTCCCCAGTGGACTTCAGTGCGTGACCATTTTGATTGGGGTCTATGACCTGCAGACAGGCCTGCCCCTCATGGGAGTCATCAATCAGCCTTTCGTGTCCCAAAACCTCACTACTTTAAGGTAAAAGATGGACGTTTTCAGGTTTGATCGTCTAGCTCAGCTTTGCTTCTTAGGATTGTCGCTGTGCATGGCGTTCCCATGAGTGGATTCGGTGGGGCCTTCCCACTGTCAGTCCACAGGACTGGATTAAAATGCCTTCTGTCTTCAGTCCTAGAGTTGCCATAGTCTTGTTAGGGTTTAAGTACACACTGATATTTTAAAAGAAATTAATACTGTCTTGAAGAAATCATGGCTTCGCATTTGAGATATAGCAATCCTACTCCTGTTTCTAAAATTCACTCTAAACCACACATGCAGATTATGCTGTGCAGTGTCTTCAGAGCCACAGGAACAGGGAAGACACCACCACTGTGTTGCCACTGTTCTGTGTTATGATAGGAGAAGTACAGAACAACATGTTCAGTGGAATGATTGAGAGATGTCGTCAGGATCGACTCTGCCAGGGTCAGCTCTCTCCTGCCTTTGTACTGACTTGGTCACAGCCTGGAGAATGGCCGGGCGCCTCTGGGCTGAAGCACTGACTCCAGGGCCCAGTGAATTCCAACAGAGACAGTATCTTTTGCACTCCTTTGTCTCTGTCACATAGGACTGTCTTCTAATTAATCTTCATCTTACTTACTTCAGATAAGGATGGAATTAAATTTAAAGCCTCTGGAATTTATTCTGGTTTTCTTCAAACCAAATATGTTTTGGTAATGTTTTAAAAGGTCATTAAAACTGGGCATGGAGATACACACGTGTAAGCCCAGCACTCCAGAGACTGATACTCCAGAGACACGACTGGAAGGCCAGCTTCAGGGGGTCACGGATTCAGGGGAGAGCCCCTGGGTTTGAATGCAGGGTGCACCCCTTAAGGATCCAGGTGGCCTTAGCAAGTGATATGCTTTCCTCACCCCCTAGCCTCTCATTTGTAAGTAGAGTACCTGACTTTCTGAGGGGAAGTGGAGAAACAAAGTTGCTATCTATTGTTGCCAAAAATAACATGAATCTACACTTGGTGTTAAAAGTGGAAGTGAATCAGAATAAGGAGGAGAAAGCCAGTGACAGGAGGCCTGCAAGAGAAACTGTGAGGGGGCTTAGAAGACTAGGATGCTCATCTCTTTCCCTTTGAGACTTTACATAACAAAAGCAGTACTTAACTTTGCCATAGTTTTTAGAGGTCAGAAACTGCATCGGTACTGGATATGAGAGTGCCCTAAAATGTTAGCGCTGTAACAGCGACTGCATGCTCAAGTCTTGTTTATAGGTCAGAAGCATTAAAACTCATTTTGCTTTGAGGCATTTGGGTAAAACAAACATGCTAATCAGCACCTGAAACTGTCTCCTGCAGGTGGAAGGGACAGTGCTACTGGGGCCTTTCTTACATGGAGACCAACATCCATTCCCTGCAGCTTGCCTTCTCTAAAAGCGACAGTGAAACCCAAACGGAGAACCCCGACGGGGAGTTCTCCAGCCCCTTTTCTGCAGTCATCAGTACCAGCGAAAAGGACACCATCAAAGCTGCTCTATCACGCGTGTGCGGAGGCAGCGTCTTCCCAGCGGCGGGGGCCGGCTACAAGAGCCTCTGTGTTGTCCAGGGCTTGGCTGACATTTACATCTTCTCAGAGGACACCACATACAAGTGGGACTCCTGTGCGGCTCACGCCATTCTGAGGGCCATGGGTGGGGGCATTGTAGACATGAAAGCGTGCTTAGAGAGAAGTCCAGACATGGGGCTGGATTTGCCACAGCTGCTGTATCACATGGAAAACAAAGGTGCTTCTGGGGTGGATCTCTGGGCCAACAAGGGAGGGCTGATAGCGTACAGGTCCCGGAGTCGGCTGGATATCTTCCTGAGCCGCCTCATCCAAAACCTCGGGCCTCTAAAGACACAAACATAGGACTCTGATCTCAGGGCCCTTAAGCCGAACTGAATCTTTTCCTGTTATATCTATCTCTTGAAGATAGTGTTATCCCATTGGTTAATATTCACCTTCCTGTTTTGAGGAACATTTTCCCATTATGTGTTCATAATGTGAATTTCAGTAAGTTAATGGCATTTGTGTCACAGTTAAGTTGGTATACGATATTGTTATATGAATATTGTGCTGTTGTTGTTGCTTGGAACCCTTCAATAAAATACCAAGGGAGGAGAAAAAAAAGTACAGTTCAAGTAGAATGACTAAATCCCCAGCAGTTTGGGATCCAGGCTTGGGTATCCATGGGTTTAGCCTGAGGCAGAAGATTTAGAACCATGGATTTGAATACTATAGCTAAGTTCATGTACTTTCAATACTTTCCTTGAGTTTCTTATAAAAAAGAAGGCTGGGCACTGAGGGCTTCCACCCACTGAAGCAGAGTCAGAGTTAGAATTAAGGAAACAAAAAGGAAAAACATACAGACGAGAAAGAAGACAGAGCATGTAATAGGTGGTTGGTAGGTAGAAAGAATGGAAGAAAGAAAGAAGAAAGGAAGATACATACACATACATACATATATACATATATACATACATATATGCATATACACATACATATATGCATACATACATATATACATATACATACATATATTCATATATACATACATATATGCATACATACATATATATATATACATATATACATATATAATATATACATATATAATACATACATAGGCAGGTGGTAGATGCTTGGTAGATAGAAAGAAAGAAAGATACATCCATACATACTTAGGCAGGCAGGTAATACATGGTTGGTAGAAAGATAGGTGGATAGCTATCTAGCTAGCTACATACATACATACATACATACATACATACATACCATACATACATACATACATACATAGGCAGGCAGGTGATAGATGGAAGATAGATAGATAGATAGATAGATAGATAGATAGATAGATAATACATACATACATACATACATACATAGGCAGGCAGGTGATAGATGGAAGATAGATAGATAGATAGATAGATAGATAGATAGATAGATAGATAGATAGATAATACATACATACATACCATACATACATACATACATACATAGGCAGGCAGGTGATAGATGGAAGATAGATAGATAGATAGATAGATAGATAGATAGATAGATAGATAGATCATACATACAAACATGCATACATACGTACATACATACATATATACATACATACATACTTAGGCAGGTGACAGATGGTAAAGCATAGGCAAAGCAGAAGGGGGTGAATCAAAGAGCTTCCTATATGTTTTGCATATTTACTACTCTCCACAGCAATAGCAATACAACCTTCTGTTTGCCGGGGCTAATTTCTCTTAGAGCTGTGCACAGACCACATGTGCAATGTTCTTTAGCAGCTCAGGTAACCCAGGGAGTGTCACCTGGGGGGCTTCAGTCCCTCCTGTCCTCTGGGTACTAATGACTGTCTTTGTAGCATCCTCATGGTCACAGATTATTGGCAATAAGTCAAGTGTATTTATTTCTTCTCTTGTTCTTCAACTCAAGAAATGAATTGACAAGTAATTTATGTATATTATGTCGTACATGTATGATGCTTTGAAACATGCTACATTGAGCTATTATCTCACCTTTTGTGATGAGGACATTTACAAGCCATTGCTAGCAATCATGCAGTGTATGCCTCACTGTTAGCTATAGTCACCACGTTGGACAGTAGATCTCTTGACGTTTTCTTCTAACTGAAATCCTGTTTTCTTTTATCAATATCTTGCTAACTCCCTCCTATATTGGGACTCTCTCAGATGTGCCAATGATTTAAATAATGACATAGAGACTTTTTAATATTCTAAGGCGTAGGCCTTTCAGCTCCTCTAGCCTGACTAGTCCTGGCACTATGCCCTAATCATATGGCCAGCTCTGCCTCTCTGCTCTGCTCTCTGGTCCACTGTTCAGCTCATATCAGCTGGCTGAATCTCCTGCCTCTGACTCTTCTCCCAGTATCCCTCTTTCTACCCAAAAGATCTGCTCTCCACTTCCTGCCCAAGTATTGACTAGCAGATCTTTATTACAGCCAGTAAGATACATTTCACCTTCAACAGGTGAGGAAGAATGAGTAGTTACAAACTATGAGACCCATGATGGGCCAAAGAAATAACCATACCAAGACCCTGCCAGTGCAGAATTAACAGTTGACTCTACAGAGACACTCCTTCACACAGTGTTACTCCTGTTCCCCCCTGACTCAGCCTTTAGTAATCAACATTCTACTCTTTGCTTTTGAGTGAGTTCTTTAGAGCAGTGAGAATCTAGCTCTAGAATGACAAAACTCTAATCAGTCGCCTTGTGGGACCTGAAACATCCACCAATGGGCACTTAGGGTGATGGTGCCATAGTCCTGGCTGCTCCACCCACCGCTGTGATAAACGTGGAGCAGATGCTTCTTTCACATGCAGTAACCATCACTGTCAGAACTTAGTGTCATGCAGCAGAGCCATTAGTGATGCAGATCCAGCTTTAAAAGTCTACTCTGGGCTCTGGACTGAAGTCTTGTAGGCTGTGTATTTCTGTTACTATTCTTTTTTATTTGAAACAGGGTTTCATTGTGTAGCTTTGGCTGTCTTGGAATCTGCTCTGCACACCAGGCTGGGCTGGAACTCAGAGATTCCAAGTACTGGGATTAAAGGTGTGTGCCAACATGGCCCAGCTCTGTTATGAATTTTAAAGGTTGATTTGAAGATAAGTTGATTCTTCACAAAACAGATAATAAATTAAAACTCAGGAACGTGCTCCCATATGCACTAGCATGAAGAAATTACATGTGTTTCAAGAGCAAGCAATGTTAGTATGAACATCATAAGAGTATATAGTCAATAACATACAGTAAAAGCGGACACCTTCATAGAGATTTGAATGGACAGTTTCCCAATTACAAAGAGAGAAAAAATCCCAAAGAGAAGAGAGAGACAATACATTTTAGATACAACTGGCCTTTATTTGTGCCACAAACTTGTAACCACAAACTTAAGCAATGTTAGATGTAAAATGCTTTTTAATTTAAATTGTACTGAATATGTAAGAAGTTTTCATGTCAGTGTTTTCCAGATACTATGGTAGAGCACCTATTATACATGCATACCTACATACATACATGCATACATCATACATACACACACAAATACATGCACACATACATGCTTACAATTTACATTGAATTTAGGTTTTTATAGGTGATGTGAATACTGGTGCTCAGGAGAAAGTTAAATAGATTACATGCAAATCTTCTGTCATTTTACACAATGAACTCAAGCATGTGAGAACTTGAGTCTCGGCGGTTGCTTTCTAAAGCCATTTGCAGGAAGTCTGGGGCAAGATCATTTGGTATTCTTGTCATTTTCTTCTATTTCTACAACTGTTTTATATTCAATATTTTTATGAGTCCCATTATCATTACCTACAGAAGTCTTCAATTCTTTTCAAACTCAAGTTTCATTATTTTCCATTATGTTTAATCTATGAACTCTCTCTGTCTGTCTGTCTGTCTGTCTGTGTGTGTATGTGTGTGTGTGTGAGAGAGAGACAGAGACAGAGACAGAGAGACAAGAGCGGGGGTGGGGGTGGGGGGAGAGAGCTGTATGTTCTCATACATGGAGGATGCCAGGACACTGGATGTCTCCCTCTCTCACCTGCTCTTGTTGCTTTAAGACAGTTGCACTGAATCAGAAGGTCAGCATTTTAGCTAGGCTGACTGGCCAGAGAGTTCTCATGATCTGCCTGTCTCATCCCTACAATGATGAAGTTACAAGCATTCACAGCTATGCCTGAGTCCAGGTTTTCAAACTTGGATCCTAATGCTAAGTCCTTACTCTATTACTCTGAGCTGTCTCCCTAGCCCTTCAACTTGATTATTAAAAGGAAAGACAGAACACAGAGCTTTAGAAGAAGTCAGTAGCTCTTGATACCAGTCAACTCACTTGATGGGCGTAAAAGTTTGTGTACCACAAAAAAGGAGTTCTTTAGAGTGGCTTCTCTTGGCCACATAGGTCAGGCAGCTTATGCATGGATCAATGCATCTTACAAGAAAAATGGGCATATTAACCTTCCAAGTCACTTAAATAGTCAGTGCCAAAGGGACTGTCCACCAAAATCACCTCCAGAGACTCAAGTCAATGTCTCTCATGACCTCTACTTTATCCAGTCATTCAGCAACCATCTTGGCTGCACTTAGACATTTTATGGAGAAACCCTTCTACTCCTCACCCTAATCCGAATCATTGCAATAAACTATGCATTTGCTTCCGTGTCTTAACTTTTCAGTTGGGAAGAACTCTGTAAGCAATCAGGTCTGTTTGTTCAAAACATTCCACGTGGCTCATCTGTCAGCCAAATACTGTAAATGATTTATCCTTTCTATAAATGTAAACAGTGAATTAATCTGGCAACTGTATTTTTTTTTACTTTATGCTAATCTCATTAACCACCCAGAGAAACCAATATTTATTTAAAACTGCACCTCAGTAGTTGAGCACAGTTAAAAATGAGCTGCCATGGCCTTCTATGCTCACCTGGCTGCCTCCCAGCCCCACCCCGTGACACTTGCATATTATTATGGATCTTGCTCTTTAGGCTTAAGATGCCCTTCTGTGATCTCTTTCCAGACTCCTTCCTCCTGGCTGATCTGAATCTCCCTCTCTCCCCTCTACTTCCTCTGGTTGGTGGACATCCCGCCCTATTATGCCTACATTTCCCCCTTTTGCCTATTAAGAGGCCTTTTTATTATAATAATAATAAACAACCTACAGTAGGACCAATTATGAAACAATTATGAAAAATATTAGGTAAAAGTTAAATTCACAATTTTCAGTCTATTATTTTTGCCAACCATATAAAATATTCTGCCACTCATCTTATTTTGGTGAATTCAGAGTTCTATATCTGAACCACTTTTTAATCTTAAAATCTTTTTAGACTAGAACATCTTCTTAAATCCTAAACAAGCCATTGCTAGACCCCGGAAAGTCTGATTGTTACCTGTATGTTTTATTTCTTTGAAGTCATCAATTTCAATATATATATATATATATATATATATATCTAACTATGATGTTTTATATTTTGTTCCTTTTGGTTTTAGCACAAATTATGACTTGTAAACAATTTTGCCTGGTTGGGAGGTCTGGTTTGGTTTGAGTTTGGCTTCTGCCTTTTCACTATCAGAACTGCCTAGTTCTTTTGGCTAACAGAGAAGAGGGGTTTTTACCCCCTATTAAAAATGGGGTGCAGAGTTAAACAAAGAATTCTCAACTGAAGAACTTCGGATGGCGGAGAAGCATCTTAAAAAATGCTCAACTTCATTAGTCATTAGGGAAATGCAAATCAAAACAACCCTGAGATTTCACCTTACACCAGTCAGAATGGCTAAGATTAAAAATTCAGGAGACAGCAGGTGTTGGAGACGGTTGTGGAGAAAGAGGAACACTCCTCCACTGCTGGTGGGGTTGCAAATTGGTACAACCACTCTGGAAGTCAGTCTGGCAGTTCCTCCGAAAATTGGGCACCTCACTTCCAGAAGATCCTGCTATACCACTCCTGGGCATATACCCAGAGGATTCTCCAGCATGTAATAAGGATACATGCTCTACTATGTTCATAGCAGCCCTATTTATAATTGCCAGATGCTGGAAAGAACCCAGGTATCCCTCAACAGAAGAGTGGATGCAAAAAATGTGGTATATCTACACAATGGAGTACTATTCAGCCATTAGAAACAATGAATTCATGAAATTCTTAGGCAAATGGATGGAGCTAGAGAACATCATACTAAGTGAGGTAACCCAGACTCAAAAGGTGAATCATAGTATGCACTCATTAATAAGTGAATATTAACCTAGAAAACTGGAATACCCAAAACATAATCCACACATCAAATGAGGTACAAGAAGAAAGGAAGAGTGGCCCCCTGTTCTGGAAAGACTCAGTGAAGCAGTATTCTGCAAAACCAGAACGGGGAAGTGGGAAGGGGTGGGTGGGAGGACACGGGGAGAGAAGGGGGCTTGCGAGACTTTCGGGGAGTGGGGGGCTAGAAAAGGGGAAATCATTTGAACTGTAAATAAAAAATATATCGAATAAAAAAAAAGAGGGGTTTTTACCCTCCGCCTTTTACCTGTAACTTGGAATATCTTACTGGATCCTAATTCCTCATCCACTCTGGGAAGTTGTAGGGTTAAATGTGTTGGCTTCTCTTATCAGCACTGTCAGACCAGGAGGAGCCCCTTTGGTCAGGTCTAATAAGCTGGTTCTTCCCCACAAAGGTAGAACCTGGCCTGAGAGATTTGACAATTTGGTCAGCTTCCCAAGGCTTTCATAACCCAGGCAGTGGCCAGAAAAGCTAAAGATTTACTAAGTAACCTTTCCTATGTAAATAGCAGGGACTTTCTTTGCTATTCCCTGTTTAACTCCTCCCTCTTGGCCTCAGGCCAGTGCTTTGAAATTTCTCTGGACTTGAGGAGGTGCATGTGGCTCTGGCCTAAGATCCCCCTCCCATGGTTTTCCCAGGTCTAAGTTCTTTACTGGATTTACTCTTCCAGGTGGCAGGCTCAGCCTGTCCTTTGGAGAAAATCTCAGAGAGATAACCTTTGCTAAACTGTCTTTAGTCTCAGGGAATGTTAGTTTGAGCTTTTCTTCTGGAACATTTTATTTTAAAGCCTGAATATGAACTTTAAGAGTATGGATGGGCTGGGGAGATGGCTCAGCGGTTATGAGCGCTGACCGCTCTCCAGAGTTCCTAAGTTCAATTCCGAGTAACCACACGGTGGCTCAGAACTATCTATAATGGGATCTGGAGCCACCTTCTGCTGTGTCTCTGAACATAGCCACTTCTGTGGGGAGCACATCCAGGGTTAACTTTGGCTAGTTTCTTGCTTGTGATTAATAATGAATGAGTCGGCTGACTTCTGTCTTTGTTTTTACTTAAGACATGTGTTATATAGTCTGCCAAGTTCCTCTCCTTACACACATGTCCTTGAGAGACTGTCCAAGCCTGAAGGAAATGGCCTTGGTCAAACATAGGTACTGTGTGCCATAAACTCACCGTGTAAGTGGTTGTGGCTAGTGCTCAACTTTCTGGACTGGGCCATGCTTTGCGTTGCTCGCCTTTAAAGCACACTGAGAGAATATCCTGGGTGTCGGCAGTCTGTCTAAGCTCCACCCCACAGTTACCTGGCAGTAGCCAGGTATGCTCCACCCCACAGTTACCTGGCAACAGCTAGGTATGCCTGACTCACTACAAAAGGGCCTGTTTGCTCCTTCCTCACTCTCTTGTTCTCTTGCTCCCTTGTTCTTCCCTCCCTGCCATTCCCTCCCTCTCTCTCCACGTGCTCATAGATGGCTTCTCTTCTCTTCTCTTCTCTTCTCTTCTCTTCTCTTCTCTTCTCTTCTCTTCTCTTCTCTTCTCTTCTCTTCTCTTCTCTTCTTTCCTTTCCTCTATCTCTCCCTCCCCCTCCCTCCCTCCCTCTCTCTGTTCCCCTTTCTCTGCCTCTTCTATCCTCTTAATTTCCCTCCCCTTGCCCTGAATAAACTCTGTTCTATTCTATCCTATACCTTGTGCCTGATCCCTCCCCTCAGGGGGAAGGGATGCTTCAGCATGGGCTTCCCCCACACCTCACCACACCTCTGTAGAATATATGGAGCATATCCTTTTATAAACGACACTCAGTGCACAGTATTTCCTGTTAGCCCTCCTGACTTCTAATCTCTCTGATTCTTCTTTCCAATCCTTTCTCCCCCAGTCATGGGTTTCCCATTGACTAACCGGCAGGCACTGGCAGGTGGTGCCTAACGTGGGGCTCCACTACAGGAGACTCGGTGAAGGACACCACTGGTAGTGGAACAATTGGGAAAAGAGAAAGTATTGGCAGTGGTGGATAACTCTCAGCAATAATTAGAGGAGAAACAAGAAAAAAGGGAAATGGAAACAGCCCTGTGCTGTTTGTGCAAAATCTTGAGCATATGTTTCACTAAAGTAGGGCAACAACAATTGCATAGTTTTGTAGATTTTGTAGAGGTTTGTCCTTGGTTTCCTAAGGAAGGTACAATAAAGTTAGCAACCTGGAAGAAAGTTGGAGAAAGATTTCAAAATTATTATAATGTGCATGGACTAGGTAAAGTGCCTGTGGATACTTTTAGGGCTAGGAGAGCGATGTGGGTTTCCTCAAAGAAGAGAGAAAATGAAGCTAAGCCATTCTGGAGTCAGTGGCTGCACACCGCCACAGTGGAGGTGGACCCGGTTGTGGTCAGTCGCCAGCTGGGGGTTGGGGCCACTCTCCTTTAGCTCCATTCCCTGCCTGCTGTAGCACCTACACACCCCTGGCGGGACAGAGACAGCTGGGCAGGATGAGGGGAGGGGAATGACACACAGGTGAAGTTGGAGAGAAGGAAGTCAAGTCCTGAGCAGCCAGCAGCCAGATCTCCTCGCTGCCCACATGGAAGACAGTGCCATGCACACAAAAGGTCTGGCACAGGTGAGTTATGGTCCAATCCAACAGGTAAGTGGTTAGGATTCCTGGTTTTCACACAGGTGGCCCCAAATTTAAATTATATAAACTAACATCATACACATTAGAAATTATATACATGAATATTTTATTCATGTGTAATCAGAAGATGACCCATCCTTGATAACTACATACATATTCACACATGCATGCATTATATATAAATTACCCATATTAAATATAGGAATGGTATGGCATCACATTGAGCCTAACCTGATGAAGGCTTTGCTACTTCTATGGGCTGAAACATCGGTGTCCTTGACATGACTGTGACCTGTCAACTAAACACATTCATTCGGGACTATACTTGTTTCCCACAAGTAAGAATTCACCACAAAAGAACTAAGAATTTTGAATACCCATGCACCTCTGGAAGAATTCTTGCTGGGTTAAAGTCAAGCTAACAGGAATACAACAGAGACTGAGAAGAAAATTCCACAACAAGGGAAAAAAACGGCAAAGGAAGGAAACAAACAGGAAAAAAGCTGTTTCCTAGCAGCGTGACAACGGTACTCATCCAATTAACTGCTTCCTCTGAGCATTGCTTGCCCAGTATTAAATTCCACTGTTGGTCATCTTCATATCTCATTAGTTAATAGCTTTCAATTTTAAATTTCAATTTTAAAGTAAGGTTGTCTAATCTGCAAAGCTGAGTACTAAAATGGAAGCACCCAGTTTACTAATAAACACAATTAGTATAGGAACAATAAAGTATACCTAATTACATATTCACTAATCTAAAATCTCATAGAAGCATCTACAACATAACTCTTATACTACTGTGCTTCAATTGGCCAACATGAACTCCAAATAAGACTTGAAAAACTCTACCTTTGTACAACTTGTTACCAGGGAAATAGAAAACAGCAGAGAAAACTCTCCACTAACTACCACACAAGCTCATCTTAGGATCCCAGTGTCTTTATCCAATAATATAAACCATGCCATCTGTCAGAACACACATACACACACACACACACACACACACACACACACAGAGAGAGAGAGAGAGAGAGAGAGAGAGAGAGAGAGATGTACACAGATGTACACATGCATGCACACACACACACAATGTCATATGAGTCAAAGATCTCTCATGCAGTAAAATTGGAGGCCGGGGTCAGCTAAGTGGTTAGGGGCACTAGGTGCTCTTCCAGAGGCTCACAATTGTCTGTAACTTGAGTTCCAGGGGATCTGATGCCCTCTTCTGATGTGATGCACAGAAATTCACTTAGACAAAATACCACACCCATAAACATTTTTAAAAATAAAGGCATACTTGAACTTCTCGGTTCACGCTTTTTGGACTCAGCTGAAAAGCTGTCAAGAAATGAGGCATATTTTGGGCAATTAATTCTAGACAAACTATTAAAAGGCATATTTATTTTATTGTATCATATAATAATAACAGCTAACTTTTATTTAGATGTGGCTTCATAGGGCCCAGGCAGCCTTGAACCCTGATCCTCCTCCTTCCATTTTCCAAATGCCAGAATTCGAGGTGTGAGTGACAACAGTCAACTTTGCCAGCTATCACATTGAACAACTATATTCTAAAAGAGTTAGACATTTACATAGAATCACAGGCAAAATAGCCTCATTATGGTATATTGCTAATTTTGCTTTAAAAGCCTAGCTAGATGTTTCACTTGTGGGCTACAAATTAAGTTAATTAACTTTTTAATATTCACCTTTTTAAAACTTATGCAATCTTAATGAAGTTGTGTATGAGATGCTTCTACTTCTACATCTCCTAAATCATTTCTTCCTTGTATTTAACTTCTCCTTTCCTACTTCTCCGGACTTACTTGGCTTTCCTTTCCGGTCTCTGTCCACCTTTAGCCTGGCAGTAAGCACGTGCTGGGATGGATGTCTACATGGATGTGCCACCAGCCTTTTCTTGATGCATTCATTCAATGTAGAATGCGTATTTCTTTCTGTACACTTGGATTACTTTGACAATCTGCTGGCCTTTGTAGTGTTCTCAGACAACCTGACTTCAGCACCCTTTTGAATAGGCACAGAGCCAACATGCCACTGTCTCAGCTCCTTGGAAAGGGGAAGATGTGATCTTCCTCTGAACATGAGAAGGCACATTGAAATGTTGGTTGCAATTCTCCCTTCGATCAGAAATCCCAAAGGGATTGAATTTCATTTTGGCATTTGGTATCCATGATGGCCACAAAAGGAAGAGGTCTAAATGCAACTTCTTATTCTGTAAGTTTATCAATATTCACTTTTAAAACACGTTCTACCCACTCCTTTCACTTGTCATTGTTTCCCAACTACTATCTTCTGCTTGTCATGACCTATATCTCTCAGTCCAACAATAAAGAACAGCTCTACATCAGCAGGAGCCTGGTGATCCTTATCAACTGAGGCACTGTGTATATGTGTGTGCGTGTGTGCATGTGTTTAAATATGTTTGCGACAAGATCTTACTATGCACTATGTAGCCCTGACTGACATGGAACTCACTCTATAGATCAGCCTGACCTTCAGTTTACAGAGATCTGCTGGCCCTACTATTTCCTATTGTTCTCTCTATCTCTGCCCCACTCCTTTAGATTTTTCTTCTTTCCCATAGTTCTTTGAGAGAGACAGAGACAGAATGAGCTTATCATATGCTTGGGTAGGTTGACATCAGCACTGGGTTTCTTTCTTCATCACTAATTTTTGAAACAAAGTGTCTCACGGAACCTTGAGTTCACTGATTCAGACTGGCTGGCCACTCCCAAACCTGCCTCTTTGTGTGCCCGTCTCTGCCCAGATGGGGATCTGAACTCAGGTCCTCATTCTTGCACAAGAACTTTACCAACTGACTCATTTTCTCAGCCTGTGTCCAGAGTTTTAATAGGTTTTGCACAGTGTCTGACTTCGGACCCCTTAGATACAGCTCACGCTCAAACACAGGCCATGCCCCTCCATGAGAGATCTGTAAGTGCCAATGGAAGGGCGTTCCCTAAGGTGGTTTTAGCCCTGTCATGGCTTACACAGGGCTCTGAAGTGTTAGGACAGTGAGAGTAGGACAACATCACTGCATCCACAGGCAGACTCCATGGTAGGCCTTCTAGCCACAGGAAGTCCAGCTAGAAATCACTTTCTATCAGAAAGTGTTAGTTTTAATTGCAAGAGACAGAAATGCCTAAACAATTACATAGGATCAAAGCTTTTTTAAGATTAACAAACCTAGGAACACTGAACATAACAAGGGATATGGTCAGCATGACCCGGCTCTGAGTCAAGTTATTTTTCTATGTCAATGACTGGCAGGTATATTACAGCAACAATATGAAATAACTGGCAGGCATGGAACAAAATGGCTACAGCTATGCTGGAGGGCAGTCCTTAACTTTCCATTGGCTGTGGCAACTATAGGAAAAGTCTAATTTCTGGGCAGCCCACACCAAGAATCTTGCCATCTGTAAGTCTGAAAACAGGTATAAAACACACATATCCATCAAGACAGCAGACAACTGGGACTTCCTTCAGCCAGAAGGAAAGGATACAGACAACTGTAAGCTTCTGGACCACTCGTCTGCGATGCCAAGACGTCTCTGAGGATTTTAGTGATTCTCTTGGAGGCCTCTTGTCTCCTATAAAGCTACACTTCTGAGGCATGCTCTCTGCTCAGAAGGCAGATAAACTCCCTCTCTGATTAAGGGACCCTGCCGAGTCATGCTATTTAAGGATCCTGGCTGCTTGGCTCCATTCACTGCAGCTGGTCTACCCACAGGCTGGAGCAAGCTACCAAAAATAGCCTTACACAGAGCCCCGCCCCCTCAAAGCACCACCTACTGCATAGCAGGAAAGACATAAACTCCAGCCAAACGCACTCCTGTTGCCTCCACAGGCATGTCCTCCATTGCTGCTTCTTCTCAATTTTGTCTAGCTGTGTTCTTAAAGAAGAAAGAGAAAAGGACAGGAAGGAAGGAAGGAGGGAGGGAAGGAAGGAAGAAAAAGAAAGAAAGAAAGAAAGAAGAAAGAAAGAAAGAAAGAAAGAAAGAAAGAAAGAAAGAAAGAAAGAAAGAAAGAAAGAAAGAAAGGCAGAAAGGCAGAAAGGAAGGAAGAAAGAGAAAGAAAGAAAAGAAGGGAGAAAGGAAAGAGAAGGGGAGGGAGGGAGAAAGAAGGGGGTTAAGTGTAACCTTTGTTGTACATAATTAATAGTGGCTCTTAAGTCTGGGTTGATAGGGTGAAAAACACATCCAAAGGAAGCCTAAGGCACAATAGCTGCCTTCAGGTGAACTCAAAGCATGCAGCAAACAGCTTTGAAAACAGTCTGGTGAAGTTGAAGGGGCTTAAAAAGAGGATTGGGGGTTTAGAGAAATGTGGCACGGTGGTGTGGGGGAAGGGGGTGCCCAGGCAGGCCCTTGTCCAGGCACCTCTTCCCCCTAAGGGACCACACACACACACACACACACACACACACACAGGCATGTTATAGAATAGGGTTTATTCAGGGTAGAGGATGGGAGTTAGTGGTATAGTGGAAGTAGAGAAAGTCAGAGAGAGAGAGAGAGAGAGAGAGAGAGAGAGAGAGAGTAGAGAGTAGTGGAGGCTGGCCATGGCCACATGGAGAGAGGGGGTAGGGGAGGCGAGTCCAAGGGGCAGAGAGGTGAGAGTGGGATGGAAGAGAGGGAAGAAAGAGAGAGAGAGGAGGGGCAAGTAGCCCCTTTTATAGTGGGCCAGATCTAAGGGGCGGGGCATACCTGGTTGTTGCCAGGTAAGTGTGGGGTGGAGCTTAGACAGAATACCAACAGAAGTAGCTGTCTTTCTCTTCCTTCCTTCCTTCCTTCCTTCCTTCCTTCCTTCCTTCCTTCCTTCCTTCTTCCCTTCCTTCCTTTTTTTTTTTTTTTCAAGACTGGGTTTTTCTGTGTGGCCCTGACTGTCCTGGAACTCATTCTGTAGACCAGGCTGGCCTCGAACTCAGAAATCCGCCAGCCTCTGCCTCCCAGAGTGCTGGGATTACAGGCATGTGCCACCATCACCCGGCTTTTTTCTTTTTCTTTTTAAAAACATCATCTCTTTCATTGTAAGTAATGCATGACACTGCCCTGGCTTTGCACAAGTCAAGACAGAGTCAAATAACAAGGACTGCAGGTTTTTATGTGCCTTCTGGGATTCAGCCCCAGCTCGAGTCCGGTGAGTAGGACTGCTCTTCTGAATGGGGTTGGCCAAGGCAGATACACCCCATGGCTGATGATAAAGTGGCGCTATGCTCTCTTCCCACAGAAAGCCTAAGACCAGCTAGGAACTGGTCCTTCACAACCTGTGGGCTCAGGCATCCTAGATTAGAACTTTGCTTGGGTTAGTCACTAAAAACAATTACAAATCAATCAATGGCTTGGTCCTAAAAACGCTGAGCCGGGATGCTCATAGTTTTGCCATAGACACACACATACACACACACACACACACACACACACACCTGCTCTTTTGTTTTTCATTTGAGTGCAGGGTTTGTTTGTTTGTTTTTTTTTCTTATTTTCAAATTTACTTAAAAAATATTTCCTATATTGTCCGCCACAGGATGGTATAGTATAGAATAGTATAGAATAGAGTTTATTAAGGGCATGGGAAGGGGAGGTTAAGAGGGTAACAGAGACAGAGAGAGACAGAAACAGAGACAGAGAGGACAGAAGAGAAGAGAAAAGAAGAGAAGAAGAGAGAAGAGGAGAGGAGAGGAGAGGAGAGAAGAGAAGAGGAGAGAAGTAGAGGAGTAGAGGCTGACTATGAGCACATGGAAAGAGGAGGGGAAGGAACAGGGGGAGGGGTGGGGGGAGGGCAGGAGCAGGATAGAAGAGCAAGAGCAAGAGAGGAGGGGCAAGAGAGAGGAGGGGCAAGAGAGAGGAGGGGCAAGCAGCCCCCTTCATAGTGAGTCAGGCTTACCTGGATGTTGCTGGGTAACTGTGGGGCAGAGCTTAGAATGCTAACACTTTATCCTTTTCCTCTCCTTTAAAAATGTTTAATAAACCAGCCACCCCTGGACTGGCTCTGAGGTCCATGTAGGTTTCAAAAGGTTCCAAACCCAGGTCACCAAGCTTGCTTTTTCAACGTGTCAGCTCTGTGGTTGACATGTTGAAATTCTCTGAAAGTTTACCTTCAGATAAGGCCATATGCATAATGGAGGGTTAAGTAGTTTTGAAGTGATTCCTAACACTGCATGGTGACATATTTGCTGTGATGAAAACACAAGGTACAGTGTTCAAACCCCACACACATCCAGAGCCACTGACAGAGCTTGAGTTGTGTGAGGTTGCCTTAAGGGCCTGCAAGCCTCTCTCTCTGAAGCCAGCTGATGCATCATTATTCGCTACCATCTGACCTTGCGCAGTATCAGACGCCTTTCCCCCACACCAGAGGTTGCTTGTGCTGTGACAGAGCAAGCAGACTTCGATCACTGGATGCCAGACAGAATGAGAAGCCACCAGGTGGCTCATGCCCTGCTCATCTCAAGGGAGACCTTTACTCATTGTTTTCCTGACCTTTGAATGCTGAAAAAGAATTTTTTTGACTTACAAAATTATACTTTATTTCCTTTCTGTAACCATATAAAGTAGAGCTATACAGTATGTGTGTGTGCACAGGTGTGTGGTATGTGTGTGTGTGTGCACAGATGTGCATGTGAGTGTGTGTGTGTGTGTGTATGTGTGTGTGTGTGTGTGTGTGTCTCATCTACCTGTTCCATTCACAGTATCACAGCATCTCTGATGCAGCATTTCAGGGGAACTGAGATGTCAGGGTCACTGAGATTCAAAGACAGAGTATATTTATGACTAAGTATCATGGTCAGCTCTCAAGAACCAGAGGTTTCACGGCATGCATGAAGAAGGCAGTGGCACTCTAGGAAAGATAGACAAGGGGGAAGGCTTACCACAGCCAGTCTGATTTGTGTTATTTTCCTGTGTTGGCTAATCATTGACGCTGGAAAGGGTGACATGGACAGAGAGGGAAGTCTGGGCCACTCGGTTCCTCCTCTTGGTGGTGCGTGTTCACTGGTAAGCCCAAACATAGAGAAAAGCAGTGGAATGTGTGGTTAGTAAGCAGGTGAAATAAACCCACTGGATTGGTGGCCTGCACTGTTTACGGTGTTCCGGCAACAATGAAATACATAGGATGAGGGTGAAGATTGAATTAAGAAGAGCTGGGCATGGTTACACATATCTTTAATCCCAGCTTGGGGTACAGAGGCAGTCACACCTGAGTTTAAGGTCATACTGGTTTACATAGGAAGACCTTATCTCAAAAGAATAAAAAATGAGGGATTTTGACGGTTTCACATATGAGCTAAACACTCACATCTGTGTTGAAAACGGGTGTTAATTCAATATAAAGATGAGTGGCTAATAATTCTTTACCCAGAATGCGGTTAAATACACTCCAGAAGAAAAGGAAATGGTTTTATATTTGTACTTTAATGGCACCTGTCCCTGCTTTTGGAGTGATCCTCACCTCCAACCCATTTCTCCCTATACTGTCCCCACAGCGGCATTTATTTAGGTCTGAGCAGTCCATTTTCCACGTATGATCTTAATAGATGCTGTAATTATTTTCTAGTTGGTAGCCTGACCCAAACCCAAGCCTCAGGGGAACGTAGGTTTACTTCAATTGAAAATTCTTTTTAGTTATAAGGAAAACTTAATGGTGTTTCAGAATTTACTATAAACTCACATTGCCCACTAGGGGACACCAACATTTTTGTGCAGGCAGACGCAGCTTAAAGACCAATTGTGAAGTTCCTGTCTCTGGTAACCTCTTCCAATTGGTTACTTTGTAACTCTAAATCCTCAACCAACTCATTGTGTTTTAAACGAACTCCTTTCCTTAACTCAAGTCTTTTACTGTGTTTTCAAACGTTTATTAGAACTCCTTTAAGATCTGGAAACAATGGAGAAGAAAAAAAGAAACTCTAACATCCAGATTTGGCTACTGCATAACACAGAGTTAATTTGTGGGGTTCTTTCTCCATTGCATAAAGGAACAAGAATTTAAGCCTCAGAGTAGAGGGGGCATTTGCAGAATACACTGACTAAGGACTGGTATACACAAGCAGTAAAGACCTTTCACAGTAAAGTCAAGAACAACATAGAAGACCAAGCGAAAAGGGCCTCTAAATCCTTGTGAAAATATTTAAATGACCAATAAGTAAGTACATGAAAGCAACCAACATCACTTGTTATCAGAAAAATGCACCGAACCCACATAGAAATCATACCATTCACTAGAGTGGCTAAAATTCACTATTAAGTACCATGAGAACTTAAAAAACTAAAATTCTCTTACAAGTAAGGCATGATAGTCTGTACCTCCGCCCCTCGTATAGAAAAGGCAGAGGCTAAAGAATTCCTGTGAGTTTCAGTCTAGCCTAGGCTATAGAGTGAGTGCCAATCCAGCCTGCGCACATAGTTTTAAAGTGGAGCTTGTCTTACAGACTACATTAGTAAAATAAAGTTTATTTACACTGCTGGTGGGAATATAGATTTGTGCAATTGCTATAGAAAAATGCTCATCAGTATTTAGTAAAGTTGAACATATGCATATTCTATAATCTCTTCCTTAGTATACAGCCTGTAAATATATACCAAAAGAAGTGTACTATGCACACCAGTCACTATCTGCAGCAGTGTGAGTAAATGCACTGTGGTATGCTGAAATGGAATGAAATAACATGGATGACTGATAATTTTATAAATGTTAAATGAAAGCAACACACACAAGTACACACAGCACAAAACCTGGGGCTGGAGTTAAAGAGGGTTGTGAGCTGCTATGTGGGCGCTAGGAAATGAACTCGGGTCCTCCGGAGGAGCAGCAGCCACAGCCCTTAACTTCCGAGCCATCTCTCCGGCTCCAGGAAAACAGGTATTTTTTTTTTTTTTTTGAGATTTCTGTGTCTTTATTTATCTTTTATTTTTTTTTTAATTTTTTTTATTCGATATAATTTATTTACATTTCAAATGATTTCCCCTTTTCTAGCCCCCCCCACTCCCCGAAAGTCCCGTAAGCCCCCTTCTCTTCCCCTGTCCTCCCACCCACCCCTTCCCAGTTCCCCGTTCTGGTTTTGCTGAATACTGTTTCACTGAGTCTTTCCAGAACCAGGGGCCACTCCTCCTTTCTTCTTGTACCTCATTTGATGTGTGGATTATGTTTTGGGTATTCCAGTTTTCTAGGTTAATATCCACTTATTAGTGAGTGCATACCATGATTCACCTTTTGAGTCTGGGTTACCTCACTGAGTATGATATTCTCTAGCTCCATCCATTTGCCTAAGAATTTCATGAATTCGTTGTTTCTAATGGCTGAATAGTACTCCATTGTGTAGATATACCACATTTTTTGCATCCACTCTTCTGTTGAGGGATACCTGGGTTCTTTCCAACATCTGGCAATTATAAATAGGGCTGCTATGAACATAGTAGAACATGTATCCTTATTACATGGTGGGTAGTCTTCTGGGTATATGCCCAGGAGTGGTATAGCAGGATCTTCTGGAAGTGAGGTGCCCAGTTTTCGGAGGAACCGCCAGACTGATTTCCAGAGTGGTTGTACCAATTTGCAACCCCACCAGCAGTGGAGGAGTGTTCCTCTTTCTCCACACCCTCTCCAACACCTGCTGTCTCCTGAATTTTTAATCTTAGCCATTCTGACTGGTATAAGATGAAATCTTAGTGTTGTTTTGATTTGCATTTCCCTAATGACTAATGAAGTTGAGCATTTTTTAAGATGCTTCTCCGCCATCCGAAGTTCTTCAGGTGAGAATTCTTTGTTTAACTCTGTACCCCATTTTTTAATAGGGTTGTTCCGTTTTCTGGAGTCTAACTTCTTGAGTTCTTTATATATATTGGATATTAGCCCTCTATCTGATGTAGGATTGGTGAAGATCTTTTCCCAATTTGTTGGTTGCCGATCTGTCCTCTTGATGGTGTCCTTTGCCTTACAGAAACTCTGTAACCTTATGAGGTCCCATTTGTCAATTCTTGCTCTTAGAGCATACGCTATTGGTGTTCTGTTCAGAAACTTTCTCCCTGTACCGATGTCCTCAAGGGTCTTCCCCAGTTTCTTTTCTATTAGCTTCAGAGTGTCTGGCTTTATGTGGAGGTCCTTGATCCATTTGGAGTTGAGCTTAGTACAAGGAGACAAGGATGGATCAATTCGCATTCTTCTGCATGCTGACCTCCAGTTGAACCAGCACCATTTGTTGAAAAGGCTATCTTTTTTCCATTGGATGTTTTCAGCCTCTTTGTCGAGGATCAAGTGGCCATAGGTGTGTGGGTTCATTTCTGGATCTTCAATCCTGTTCCATTGATCCTCCTGTCTGTCACTGTACCAATACCATGCAGTTTTTAACACTATTGCTCTGTAGTATTGCTTGTATTCTTAGCTGAAGAAAGCAAGCTGGCCCAAGCCTGCGCTACTATTCTGGTGCCAGGAATTACCACTCTTACTCCATTCGAGATTGTCAGAGTTCCCTATAGAACCAGTTCAAGATTTGGGATTACACAGTCTGGTCGGTCAGGATCTCTTCCTGTCTTCCCCTTTCCCTCTCCTCTCCTCTTCTCACTGGTTCAGTTACATAGTAATCTTAGTCAGCGCCGCGACGATGAGCTCAGGCTGCAAAGTCAATAGTACACAAAGTAGTACACAAATTAAAACACAAAGTAGTGTTATCATCAAGGAGGTTTCTGGGCACCAACAGCTTTTTCCTTCTACCGCAGTGGCAAATGTAAACTCTTAACAAAACTGGGTGCATGTATTTTACATAAATAAGTTTTATCTCAATTTAAAATGTCATAATAAAGCCAAGCCTAGAGACATGGACCTGTCATCTCAGCTTCTTGGGAAGCAAGGGGCAGAAAAATTGCAAGATAAAAGCCAGCCTGGGCAACTTAATGAGATTTTTTTCTCAAAAGATTAAAGAGGTGGAGGGGGTACTGAGAATATATAGTTCAGGGGTGGGGTGATCACCTGGTATAGACTCAACCTTCAGCCCTGCAAATTAAGAAAAAGGGATGTGCTAATGAATGTGCTTGAGGGATATGAGTGTGACCCGAATGTCTCTCTAATATTAAGCTTTAGAAGACTACGTTTAAGGTGTTTATTGCTAGAGAAGGTGTTCTAAATGACATCAGCAGGAGAAGATGGGAACTGAGAGCCCTCTTTTCCCTCATCCTTGCCAACATGTAGGGCAAGTGGGCTGTGCCGCCAGACCGGAATAAGGACTGGTGAGGCTGAGTGTGCTCCAGCCCTGGGAATCTCAGAGATCTGAGAGCAGCAGGAGTGGAGCTACTCCCTCTGTGTCTCTGTGTACCTGTAACCATGACGCCCAACTGTGAGGACCATGTGCAGTCAGTCGCAAAATGCAACACCTGAAGTCCTTCCCCATGCAAATAGAGCATCACACACATCTTAACCATAGTCAATAGTAAGCATTTACCACCACCCAATCCCATCCCTCTCCCCAAGGTTTATATAGTCCATGACTACGTGGAGTAATAAAACACACAGGTTATTTCACCTAGAGGTATCTGAGAGTTGCTGTCTTTACTGGGCTGTAACACTTGGGGAAGTGCTTCTCCTGAAGTACTCATCATTGGATCTTGGGCCCGCCTGTCTGGTGGGGCTCTCCTGGTCCACAGAATGCTCACATCAGGGTGGCAGCAGCTGATGTCGCAGCTGTGGTGTGACCAAGGATCCTGCTACCTGCCTCACCCAGGCTGTCCAACCCTCTTCATTGCTCTTTTAAGAGCTATAATCTCGTGGCATTCCCTGCCTCCCTGGAACCCTATGGAACCTGTCTATGCCAGGCTCCACAGCTGACACCCCAGAGGGAAGGGGGTAGGCTTCCTCTGACCTTGATGTTGACCTGCTGGTATATTGGCAATATCCAGACACTCTGCAGAGAGGCAGGACACAGGACCACACCAACACTTGATCATCACACATGTACATCTATGGCAGAGCGAGGCCAGCTCAGGGTTACATTTGATTGTTCTTTAGGATGAATCATATGCTACTGAATACTCTGCTATTTGTAAGGAGGAAGACCCATGCATTCCTTGGGTTGTACTATCTTATTGTGCAGAACGTAAAAAACTTTAAAGGCCTATATGGTAGTCTCACTTGCAAAAATTATGGAGAAACAAGTTTGAATTCAATTCAAGAAGCTGCCAAGGTATTTGAGATGTTCAACTATGAAAATAATTGCCTTCTAACCACATTAATCTAGCAGCCATAGAGAAGGGGGAAACCTAGATGGCCTCTCTGGACCTCCAGGCATCATAGCCAGCTTTCTTGGCAAATCGTATTTTCTCTGTTCGCTTTTTTTTCTTCAGGATCTAATTCATCTTTAAATACAGCTGTCCATCACTCTAGCACCTATATTGAAAACTTTTTCCTTTCTCTATGGAATTGGCTTGGTGGCTGCTCTGGCTTGGTGTGGCTTGAGTGTGTTCTAGATGGGTCTGCGTATTAGGTGATTGGTTCTCAGTCTGTAAATGTTGGGTGTAGTGGGACCTTTAATGCGAGGCAATAGTCACCAAGTGTGGTGGTTTGGATATGCTTGGCCCAAGGAGTGGCATTATTTGGAGGTGTGGCCTTATTAGTGTAGCTGCCCGCGGCCACATGCGAACTGGAATACCTGGAAGAGAATTCTGGGGGGTAACGGGAAGGGGGCGAAAGAGAAATGAGTCAAGAGGACAGTTGCCCATAGAGACTGACTTTACTATTATTTAGCCAATATATATAGTCTTTGGAAAACCACCCTGCCCCCCAAATGGCCGCGAATTCCTTGGATCTTCTTCTCAGCGGGTTGCCTGCTTCCAGTCACGCAGGTTTCTGCTGGTCTCCAGGTGAGACTGCCCTGAGGCGGCCTTGGTAGTTAAGGTGAAAGTGGCTGTATTGTTCCCAATGGAACAAGGGCCAGAGATAACACGGGGGGGGGGGGGGGGGGGGGGGGGGGAAGGGTGGAGGGTGTAGGCCAGGAATGTCGCAGCTTGAATAGGCCGGAGATAAGACCAGGGGAAGAGTGGGGGCTGCCAGCCAGCTCAAAGCTGTGGGGGAAGGGACAATTAGAGCAGGCGTGTCATTGTGGGTGTGGCCTTTAAGACCCTTGTCCTAGCTTCTTGGAAGCCAGTCTTCTCTTAGCTTTCTTAAGAACAAGAAGTAGAACTCTCAGCTGCATGTCTCCCTGCATGCTGCCATGGTCCCTCCTTGGTGAGAATCGACCTAAACTCTTAATTAAGAGCCCCGATTAAATGTTGTTCAACTAAGACACCAAGGGTATTGAATGCTGATCTCATGGAAAATTAGTTCCCATGACTGTGGACTGTAATAAAAGATCAAGATCAGTCAGTGCCCTTTGTCTAACTTCCTGTCTTTCTATGTAATCTCTCCACACCTTTCTGTCATGGCGAATGGCTTTATCAGAACCAGCACCATACTGTTCACACTTCTAGCTGTAAAATGGTGAATTTGATAAATTCCCTTTATGTAAAGTTCCTAGCCACAAGCATTTAGATTTAGCAACAGAAAATAGATGATGAAATTAGCTTTATTGTATTGATTCTGCAGGTATTTGAGGGTATTTCCACACTCCTATTCATGTTTCTTGAGCTCCATGCTGTGTGTCTAGCAATACTACTATTCATTAATTCAAAGGTTATGGTACATATTGAAATAAAGTAGTTTAAGTCCTCTAACACTGGTAAGTTACCTCGGATATTCTAGACTCTCAGTTACTTTATAAATTTTTAAATCAGTTTGTCAATTCCTAAAAAAAAAAAAAAAAACTTGTTTAGACTCTGGTTGATCTTATATTTAGTCAAAGTTAGGAGAGAAATGACATTTTAACATCTTAGACTTTAATGTACTGACATAATAGGTCACTTCTGTTTATTTGCTTTTCATTAAGTTTAACTGTTGTAAATCAGGCTCTCCTCCAGCTGGCCCTCAGCAACAACCCAGCACCAGCAGACACCAGACACAGCCTCATCCACCACCACCAGGTTCCACACATTTCCAATGTTACCGCTATTGGCATATTTTCCTGTGCTACACAGCACCCTTTAAAAGGTCCCTCCCAACACTGGCATGAGGTTCTCTCTCTCTCTTTCTCTGTGTGTGTGTGTGTGCGCGTGCGCGTGTGCGTGTGCGTGTGTGTGTGTGTGTGTATGCACATGTGCACACGCACGCATACACACACACACACATGCTCTGTCTTCCCATCTCTCTGTTTCTATCCCTCTCTCATGTCCCCACTCCAAGTTGGCCTTTCACTCCCCTCCCCCAATAATCCTCTTACATTAATCTAATGCATGGTGTGATTTTTTTTTTCATGATGCACCTTGGCCTGGACTGGCCAAGATATGGTTGCCGATAAATCCTAACACCAACAATCTTTTATAGTTTTTCATGTACATGCACAGGCCATAAATATTTCATTTTTAATATATTTATAAATTTGAGTTTTGGGCATCCATTGCCTATTATGTAGGTAAGTGCCATTGATTTGTGTGCATGGGCATGCATATGTGACATGCCCGTGGAGGTCAGTGGTCTACCTTGGACATAATTTCCTCAGATAGCATATACCTTATTTTTCAGACAGGTCCTTTCACCTCGCTGGAATCTATTGTTTATGATAGGGTGAGTGGCAGTCCCACTGCAGGAATTCCTGCCATTGTCTCTCTAGCCCTAAGATCACAGTGCACTGTATGCCAGTACACTGGACTTTTAAAAAATATTTTCTTTATTTTTTTATGTGTGTGAATGTTTTACTTTCATGTGTGTTTGTGCACTGTGAATGTGCCTGGTACCCACAAAGTCAAAAGTGAGCTCTAGATGCCCTGGAACTGGAGTTATGAATAGTTGTAAACTACCATGTGCATGTTGAGAATCAAACCTGGTCCTCTGCAAGACAAGAACTCGTAACTGCCAAACCATCTCTCCAGCTCCCAACACTGATTTTTCAATAGTGTGCTGGGAGAATTGAACTAATTCTTGAATGGCAATCAGTTTATTGACTGAAACACCTCCCTGCAATTTAGTTTTAAATATATTTTTGTATTTTAAAATGAATCTTCTCATTTACTACTTTCATTAAGCACAACAGCATTGCCTAAGATCTACACAGACAAATGTCATCTATGAATAAGGGTAGGTTTTCATCCTTTCATTTAGCTTTTCAAACATTTCCTATTCTTGTTTTATTTTGATAGATGGATTCTCTAGTACAATTTTAAATAGTGATTGTTTTTTAAATGCTTATTCTGTATCCATTGAGACTATTATGCACTTCCTTTTAATTCCATTAATATAGTAAATTATATTGATTTCTCTCTGTGCCTTTTCTTGTTTCTCACCAAATAGCTTTGTATGGTCTAGAATTCACTATATTGTCTAACTCATCTGCTTCTGTCTTCTGAGTGCTGGGATTAAAAGCATGTGCTGCCATACCCTATCCATGCCCCAACTTTTATAGTTTTCCTGTTTCCACACCCCAAGTGCTCAGATTACAAGTATGCAGTTATATACATATGTATGTATATATATATACATATGCATATATGTGTGTATATATATATATATATATATATATATATATATACATACACATCAGTATGTCCAGCTAATTTTTAATATAAAACTTGAACTTATTGCACAAACACAGGAGGTCATGAAGTGTGCTTTTTAGTGCATCATTGAATCATATTTTCTTTAAAAATGGTATAATTTTTGTCTGCATTGTGAATATTGTCTTAGGATAGCTCCATGGATTTGGGATAATGATCCTGGAGGCAAGATCTAAGTTGGGACGTGTTCCTTCCTTTTCAAGTTTCGGGAAGTGGTCTCATTTCATACTTGGATATTTAGTAGACCTTGGAAATGGAAGCTTGTGGGCTTGGTGTCCTGGAAAGCACAGATTTATGCAAACACAATCTCGTGAAGACACACGCCTGCTTTCATGATGGCCTGTGTTGTTAGGATGACTCTCCCTAGTGGCTTACATCTCTGAGATAATGTATGCCTTTTCATCTAGTTTGATAAGTTTAGGTCCAAAGAATTATTCACAGATGTCTTAATGTTCTTTTGAGAGGATCTTCACAGAATTCCTACCCCCTTGCCTTGATTGTGTATGCCTTCTCCATTTCCTACCTAACCTGAGTAGAAGTTTGTCAGTGCCGTTACCTTTTTCAAGATATAGCCTCTAACCCTATTGACATGGCAAAGATTAACAAAGGTTTGGATGGAATTTATTAAAATTAAACAACTTGGGCTGGAGAGACGACACCATAGTTAAGAGCACTGACTGCTCTTTCAGAGGACCTGAGTTTAATTCTGAACACCCACATGGTACTATAGCTCTACTCCACGGGATCTGACTTGCTCTTTTGCTCTGTGGCTGCCAGGTTCACATAGGCATACATGTAGGCAAAGAACCTATATCCATAAAATTAAAAAATTTTAAATTAAACATTTCTCTGTTTTCTAAAAAAAAAAAAAAAAGGCCTCTTTTAAGGGAGTAAAAATGCTGGGTGCACTGTGGGACTGTACTCCCAAATACCTGATGGCTGAGGCAGGAGAATTGTGAATTTGAGGCATAGCGTAGGCGATGTGGGAAGGATAAGAACAAGCCATGAACTTGGAGTGGTAGTGGAAAATTCCACGCCTAGTGGAAAATTACATGCCTAGTAGAGGAATCACAATACATGCCTAGTAGAGGAGTCACATCTAGAATGCACAAAGGCTCTCAAAGCTCAACAATAAAATCACGAGCAAACCCATTATAGTATTAATTTTTTAATAAATACTGGGGTTTATGTTCCCAAATGAAAGAAAGACAGACAGACAGACACACACACACACACACACACACACAGCCTTTACATTTTAATACGCCTTATGTAGCACAATAGCTGGGCAGTTGCCTAGCCTCCATGCTGCTAGAATCTACCTCTGACCAATATTCCAAGTTACTATTTACTAGCATCTATGTTCCGTCTTGCCTGCTCCAGACCCAGGTGAGCAGTGCTCTGGGCCTTGCTCTCCCTTTCTCTATATGGCGGCCCCTTTCTTTATATGGTGGATCCACTTCTCTGTTCTCCACAGTCCTCAGGCATGACCTCTCTCCCCTTCCTTCCTCTCCTTGGCCCAAGCCTGGGAAACCTAACCCCACCTCTTTCTCTTCTCCCCAACTATTGGCTGTTGTCATCTTTGTTTACCAGTCAGAATTAATTGGGGGCAGGCTCCCAGACCCTCTCCTGCAAATGGTTTTGGGGGACACAATTAACATTAGAATGCAAGCAGCTACATCCCATAAAAATAAACAGATCTTACCAGACTCTTTGTCAAATAACCATGTGTTAGGTAGCAAACATACAGGTGCTCAATATGTTTAGTCCTTAGGGAAAAGCAATAAAAGCCACAAGGACAACCACTCTGTCCATTTTAGAGCCAGAGCCAAGTCACAGTGTACACTAAGTGCTGCCGAAGGTGGGACTTGTAACTGTCATAGATCCCTGGAAGGATAGCAAGACCACAGGCATTTTGAAAACATTTCAGTTTTTCCATCCAAAGTTAAACATAGATTAATACCTACCTTCGACTTCATCAATCCCGTTCTCAGGCACCCCTACTCAATGAACTGAAAACTTGTTTTTTCAGTTGCAAATGATTCCAGAAGTTTAATTGATAAGGAAATATTTCTGATGCCCTCTGTCAAATGAATGGATGAAAAATTGGACTCTATTTACATAAAAGAGAACTGTAGCCAATCAAAAGGAATGAAGAGCTGATGTATATAATATTGTCACATGATGATTCATATAGCCATGCCAAAAATCATAAACTGATATTGCTCAGTGAAGGAAGTCACGCCTATATTGCATGATTCCCTTTATTTGTCTTTCTGGAAATGGCAAACTACCAGAACTAAATTCTACAGGTGATTGCCAGGGAGGGGGATGGTAAGAATTCCTTCCTCCTAGAGAATTCTTTGGTTGTACTCTCTGAAGGGCAGGGCGCTGATGTTGCCTTCTCACAGCATAACAATAAAATTGGTGGGGTGGGATCCAGTCTCATTCAAGAGGGAGGAACCCTCAGCATGCTTAATCATTGCCCACACATTCTTCCTTTTAATGCTGTTGCATTGAGGATTGTTTCAACAAATTTGGGAAGGGACCACGAAAGTATTCAAATCACAGTTGTGACCACAGTGAACAAATGTAGGTCACAGAAGCTTAATCTGGAGATCAAGATTAACATTGAAATTAGTAGGAAACATGAAGTGTGTGTTCCTGATAAAGCAAACCTAACTTAAACGATATTCCTCCCAAATATATGGCTTCAATTTACCAATGAGAAAATAGCACTTAATTGAATTAAGGATCATATTACAAGCTGCCTCTTCAGTGTGCTATATAAACACCAAGTTTACAGAAGTAGGGGGTAGAGATGCTACAAACTGGGGACTAAGGATTTGGAAGTACGATGTCAGAGCAGGGCGATAGAGAGACCTGTGCGATTGATTCACAGGGTCTATCTTAGGGTGGTGCTAATTAGACACCTTGGAGAGGGATTAGTGTTTACTAATGATGATGAAAACATGAATGTATGGTAATTTAGTAATTTTACTCACAGGTATAATTAATATGAACTTATACATGGGTACAAAGATGCAAACAAGGGCTCACGGCAGTATTATTTGTGATTGGCAAAGAATGAAAATAATCCATGCATATATCACCAGAAAACTGACAGTGTGACAGAAATCTTGTGTGTTGGAAATTAAATAAACACACACACACACACACACACACAGAGAGAGAGAGAGAGAGAGAGAGAGAGAGAGAGAGAGAGAGAGAGAGAGAGAGAGAGAGAGATTGAGCAATGTATTTTTGAATAAACAACTCAAAGACCCAAAAGATAGCATATTGTTTGACACCATTTATACAGTACCTCCAAACAGCCAAGACACATCTATGAGGTTAGAAATCAGGATGGTTAACTTAGAAACTCTCCAAAGGGGTGGTTATAGATGTTAAAAAAATTACATATTTTGCTATTTTCCCCAAAATTACAAAATTTACTATTTTGGGAAAAATGTAGTTTTTTATCATAATTTCTTGAATTATACTCTTAAATGTACTTTTCTGAATGCTTGCTAGATTCTAATAAAACTTTGAAGAAACAAATATACAACACATATTAGTAAATATGACATGAATATATGACAATATATTTATGTATAGCAGAAACTAAATGTGTACTATATAAAAAACATATACCTAAAATATTTCTGGTGGTCTTTAGTTTTGTTGCTGTGTGTAAACCTGTGAGTTCTAGTACATGTGTGTATTGAAGTGAGAGTACATGTGTGCATCTGAGTGAGAGTGCATGTCTGAATCTGAGTGAGAGTGCATGTGTGCATCTGAGTGAGAGTGCATGTGTGCATCTGAGAGTGCATGTGTGCATCTGAGTGAGAGTGCATGTGTGCATCTGAGTGAGAGTGCATGTCTGAATCTGAGTGAGAGTGCATGTGTGCATCTGAGTGAGAGTGCATGTGTGCATCTGAGTGAGAGTACATGTGTGCATCTGAGTGAGAGTATATGTGTGCATCTGAGTGAGAGTGCATGTGTGCATCTGAGTGAGAGTGCATGTGTGCATCTGAGTGAGCGTGTGTGTGTGTGTGTGTGCATCTGAGTGAGAGTACACGTGTGCATCTGAGTGAGAGTACACGTGTACATCTAAGTGAGAGTACATGTGTGCATCTGAGTGAGAGTACATGTGTGCATCTGAGTGAGAGTACACGTGTACATCTGAGTGAGAGTACATGTGTACATCTGAGTGAGAGTACATGTGTGCATCTGAGTGAGAGTGCATGTGTGCATCTGAGTGAGAGTGCATGTGTGCATCTGAGTGAGAGTGCACGTGTGCATCTGAGTGAGAGTGCATGTGTGCATCTGAGTGAGAGTACATGTGTGCATCTGAGTGAGAGTGCGTGTGTGCATCTGAGTGAGCGTGTGTGTGTGCATCTGAGTGAGAGTACACGTGTGCATCTGAGTGAGAGTACATGTGTGCATCTGAGTGAGAGTACACGTGTACATCTGAGTGAGAGTACATGTGTGCGTCTGAGTGAGAGTGCATGTGTGCATCTGAGTGAGAGTGCATGTGTGCGTCTGAGTAAGAGTGCACGTGTGCATCTGAGTGAGAGTGCATGTGTACATCTGAGTGAGAGTACATGTGTGCATCTGAGTGAGAGTGCATGTGTGCATCTGAGTGAGCGTGTGTGTGCATCTGAGTGAGAGTGCACGTGTGCATCTGAGTGAGAGTGCAACGTGTGCATCTGAGTGAGAGTACATGTGTGCATCTGAGAGTACACGTGTACATCTGAGTGAGAGTACATGTGTGCATCTGAGTGAGAGTGCACGTGTGCGTCTGAGTGAGAGTACCCATGTGCATCTGAGTGAGAGTGCACGTGTGCGTCTGAGTGAGAGTGCACGTGTGCATCTGAGTGAGAGTGCATGTGTGCATCTGAGTGAGAGTGCATGTGTGCGTCTGAGTGAGAGTGCAAGTGTGCGTCTGAGTGAGAGTGCATGTGTACATCTGAGTGAGAGTGCACGTGTGCACCTGAGTGAGAGTGCATGTGTGCGTCTGAGTGAAAGTGCATGTGTGCATCTGAGTGAGAGTGCATGTGTGCATCTGAGTGAGAGTACATGTGTTCAGCTAAGTGAGAGTACAGGCTTGTACTTAGAAACCCATTGCCAATTTCAAGTGTCTTCAACCACTTCACCATAAATTTCTGACTGTCTCTCACTGACTGCGCTTACTTAACTGACTTACCTAGGCTGGCTTTTAAGGAGCTTCAGTGATCCTCTGCCACTGTCTCCCTCAGCACTGGGTTATTGTTGTGTGACATCATGACCAGCATATTACACGGGATCAGTTCAGGTCCTCATCCTGGTGACTGGCACCTACCCCCCCCCCCCCCCCCCCCCGCTAAAGCATCTATTCAGCCCCCCTGGTCCTTTTTGAAAAAAGATCTACTTTATGTATCTTTGCACTGAATGATTCTAAGGGAGGGAACAGGGCAGCCATTATGAAGGTAGTCAGGCTGGGTCTGGAGTCAGATGGATTTGTGTTTCAGTGTGTATGAATGAGCAAGAGCAAACCCTAAACATGGTTAAAGATTTTATACTTTATGCTTCAGGCCACAATTATAGGCCACAATAGCTTTTCTTAGGAAGGATGGAGGAAAGGAACACGGTGGAAGGGCTGTTTTGAGAAGTGAATGTGTGTACTGCTCACAGTGTATGCTCCCTGATGTTATATTAGAGTTGACTTAGTGATGCTCAGCCTGTCAACAGAAGAAACAAGATTTTCTATTTCCTTCTGTCTCCATGGTTTAGGCCTCTCCTCCATTACAGTAGATTATCATTTAAGACTGGCTAGAAGATAATCAATACCATATGATATGGGACTGGATTGAAAGTAAAAGAGAAAAGTATTTATACTAACAACCTGTATTCATTTAAAAATCTCTTATTAAACCCATACATACGATATTTAATTAGTCTAATGAGAAAGACCTATGTCAAAGCAGAACAGTGTCAAAGCAATGTCGACCGTCTTACAGTCGGTGGTAAACAATAGAGCAGTTCTGATAACGTACACATGTAAATGTTGACTGTCATGAATGTTTACTATTATCTTTCTCTATTTAATAAGCCTCCCAAAAATAGATGCAAACATTGAGAAGGCCCAATGAGTTATTACTTGGACTTTGATACAACCATCTTTCTAGGGACTCAAGACAATGAAGAAGTAATTCATCAGAATAAAAGAGTAGAGGGTTTTATCTGGAATCAGCTAAATCAGAGGCAAGCAGAGTGAAAACCGCTAGCTCCTAGGGTTGACCTCCAGGCTCCCGCGGCAATATTCTCCCAGTGTTCTCCTACTTCATGGCTGATTATTTCTGCTTCCTCCTCCTGTGCCAAATGGCGAGTGTTGCTTCTCCTCAAACTCCTTTAATACGGTCTCTCTAAATGCTACTCTTCATGCATCTCAGCACCGATGACTACCAAGTCTAGCCCTCTCTTTTGAGCTTCGGACTCATAGTCATTGCCTATTTCCATGTTCCGCCTGCATTTCAAACCACTGCATGTGTCAGCTGTGGATTTTTTTCTTCTCTCCAACCTGCTCCTCCTACAGTAAAGGTTATAATCTACTCAGTTGTTCCAGTCAGAAACTGAGTCACATGGAATGCCTCTTTCCCCTTGCCCCACATGAAAATTTATCACCAAGTCTGTCCATGGGCTCCTGAGACACTAGGTCTGAGCCAACCTCTTCTCCAGTCCCTCTGCTACCACTGTGAACCACAAATCTACCAACCCCTTTCTCACCACTGGATACTTTGTAAGTTGCTTCCTGGTCAGTTAGCCCTCTTCCTGCCGTTCTTCAGGCAGCAGCCATTTTGAACTCCTAAATAGCACCCACATAGCTAGTTATCTCTTAAGCACCTTTCCCTGGGTTGCTTTGAATTCAAACATTTCTGATGTTTAATGGGAGGCACTGATGTCTGCCCAACCCACTTTCGGCAGTATCTCTTCAATCTCATTCCTATGGTCCTCACTTCTGGCTGTTCTTTTGCAGAGCGCCATCTGATCATCTCCTACTTCTGTTTCAGCTCTCAGCTTAATGCCACTTCCTCATGAAAGCTTTCTTGTCCCTCTAATCTAAACTACACCCCTCCATTTTCTCCCGTGTGTCTCCAGTTTATTTGCTTTTCCTTTGTTGGAGACTTCTGGCTGATTCTTAAAATTCATTCTCCCTCTCTTCATTCTAAATAGAATTTACCTAGGCACCGAGCCTGCTTCCTTCTTTAGTGCCAAGATGTATCTGAGTCCCAGCCAATGTGAAATGAATGGACAGGATGGAGCACACCGAAAAGCTTCCCACTAAGGCATGGGGACTACAATCTGATTACAATGTGATGTCAAAGCTGTCATCTTGGGCCAGAAGATGGAAACTTTGTGTTTGTTGCAGAGATTAGGACGTGGGAGTGGGGGCAACTACACTATAGAAGAAAACTATGCAAAGCCATTTGACTACTAGACTTTTTTTTTTGGATTTGGTTTTTTTGTTTTGTTTTGTTTTTGAGACAGGGTTTCTCTGTATAGCCCTGGCTGACCTGGAACTCACTCTGCAGACCAGGCTGGCCTCAAACTCAGAAATCCGCCTGCCTCTGTCTCGCAGAGTGCTGAGATTACAGGTGTGCGCCACCACTGCCTGGCTGACTAATAGACTTTTACAGCCAGTTGCTACAGTGAAGAAAGGTTTAAAGAGGATGAAAATCTCACAGGAGCACATTCAATGTAAAGGATGCCCTGTTGGTGTCATGCTACCTCTAGGGACTGCAACCCTGAAGAGCAAATGTTTTAAAATATTTGTTTGGTTGCAAAAATAGAATGGTAACTTAGAAGAGAACACACCAAGGGCATGCAGGCCTATAAAATCAAAGGAAAATTAAAACAGAAATAAGGTATGCAAAGGCATATGGCCAAAGAGGAAGAGGAAAACAAAAGCATAGGCCTTGGAGGAGGAGCACAGTTGCAGTGACTACTTTTACAGGAATAAAATCTTCACATCTCTGCGTATAAGCATACATGTTTATGAGTATTTCAATGGGCAAGACAGCATGACTGATTAAGAGCCAAGGCTGGGTGCCAGTCTGTGTAGGTTCAGTGCAGAGCCTGTCATATGCTAGTGGTATGCGCAAGTCTCCTCGTTTGAAATCGAACACACATTGAGCCAGGCATGCAGTGAATCCTGAGTGTTAGGGATTTTTTTTTTAAGTATTGCTACTTGTTACAATGTATTTATCTTACTACTTAAAAACAAACAAGTCTTCCAAAGGAAATAACAGAAACAAGGATTAGGAGGAGGACAAATGAAATTAAAATAGAAGAAATTATTTTATGAGATAAAGTAAGTAGACCACATATAGGCTGAATACAAGGGAAAGGGTTATTTACAAGGCAGCAACATTCAGGAAGTCTTCTAATTATCAAGCACTGGTGACATGTATAAAGGCTGCATTTTCTGTCTGAGAAATGTAGATAAAATCCAGAAGCTGGGCAGTGGTGGCACACGCCTGTAATCCCAGCACTTGGGAGGCAGAGGCAGGAGGATTTCTGAGTGTGAGGCCAGCCTGGTCTACAGAGTGAGTTCCAGGACAGCCAGGGCTATACAGAGAAACCCTGTCTCAAAAACAAAACAAAACAAAACAAAACAAAAACAAAAACACAGAGCTACTCATTGCACCATCGTGCGAGCTTCAAAATAACCAACCAGGGACTTGCTCCTCTGTGCACCACAAAGCAAGTGCATGATATATTTGGTTCCCATCTACTGTCTGTTACCAGTCCCTCTTCTGCAACCTCACCTCTGGTTTGTGGCAGCTGCGAAGAATGGCACAGCTGAGACTGGGCACCTATGAGTCTTTCCGGAAACACCCCACCTGCTCTAACTATCGTGCACATATTAGCCTGGCCCCTTCCTCTGGCTTCTTGCCAGGTGAGTTCAACGTCTATCTTTTCAAGTCTTTCTGGGGACTGTTCTCTGGGACAGCTAATTGGACATGTATCTGGAGGCTAATTTCCCACATCACACAGACTGGTTACCCTGTAGGAGGTTAAAAAAAAAAAGTGTGTGTGACAATGGTGTTGAGTGGCAGAATGTGTTTGCTTCATGCATATTTATGCTTTTAAAGAGATTTTTATATTATTTTTAAGTTATAAGAAATTTAAATAGGACCCAGGAGATACTGTAAAAACTGATAAGTTAAAAGCATTATGGTCGTGGGGTGGGGTGGAAGTGGGAAATACAAGGCCAGTTTGCTTTTTTGGGTCAGACAACAACCCTCTCTCCCCAGGTCCTTTTTCCTACACACCCTCTCCTCTCACACCTGATGGTCAGGATCTCCAGGCAGTTGCTTGCTTTCCCCGCCTCTTCCCCCTCCCCTCCCCACCCCTCCCCTTCCCATCCCACCCCTTCTCTCTCTCTCTCTCTCTCTCTCTCTCTCTCTCTCTCTCTCTCTCTCTCTCTCTCTCTCTCTCTCTCTCTCTCTCTCTTAATGGCTGGACAGATCAGAATGCTTTCTTTTTCACTTCCTTACCAGCTGGACAGATCAGGAGAACGCTACATCTCTCTCGAAGAGCTTTTCATTCTCACATAATGCAAAGGGATCCAGCTCTCTCCAGGTCACACCAGAGCAGATCTGTCATCCTTCGTACAAATCACCTTTATAATTTTCTTCTGAAACGCTATCAGACACCGTCTACACCTCTACATTTCAAGTGGCTTGTCCCAAGGCTTGCATATTGACTGTAGAAACTGTCCCTGGAAACTGGGACTGAGCATCCAGCAACTTCTTCACACTCTGAAGCGTCAGGGCCTATAAAATTCTCTTTAGTGATATCTCATGATGCAGAACCTGGCTTTTCTTCTACTTGCTAGTAATTTTGAACTTAGTTAACTTTCAGTCTGGTTTTGTGGCTGTAACAACAAATTAACACTGCTTACATCTGTAGGATTCGATGGGATGTGAACAATGCTTCCCGTATAAACAACAAATGTTCCTAAATGTTAGCTGTCATTATTACTGGCTTTGTGAGAACAGGCTCTGGATTCTCTGCTCCCCATCACAGGCGCTTGCATACCCTTGCCAAACCAAACCTGTATACGATCCACTTGCTTTCTGTATTTAACAAATAATATAGCTTCATTCTTAGAGTAACACCTGTGCTCAGGTCACCTCTTCATCAAGGTGCCATGTTCAGATGCTGTCTGAGTTTCAGAAGCTCCTGAAGCGAGCATTGTCTTTCTCCTAGATCTTGTCTGTGGGGTCATCCGAGGACAGTTTATCAAGGTTGTGCCCAGAACCAGACATCATGCATCTCATCTGCAGTGTTAGCTTTGAGGGTGGCACCTATTAAGTGCTGGAGAACTGATGGCTGTCACCATCCCTACACCAGGTTGCTATTTACTTTGGGCATCAAGTTCCCTCCAACACCCCGGGGGTCAGTCTCAGGCCTGCAGTGATTAGGGAGTAAAGCACCGCTCTGGCGAGTGCAATGGGGTGTGGTGGAACGGGGATGGGCATCGCCCACCTCTTCACTCTTCAGGATATGCCACCCCAGCCCGGCTGGATCCCGGGTCCCCCGGGCGGCCCCAGAGGGCGGGAGGCCGAGAGGCGGCGGCGGACGCATCCGCCGCCACAGGAGGCGGAGCACTGCACCTGGCGCCCGGTCCTCCGGCTCAGCCCTGAAACGGGTCCAGCCGGTCGGGAGTAAAGGCGGCGGCCGCGAGGCCAGGCCTGGGACCAAAGCGGCGAGGAGGAGCGGACGGGAGGTCGGGGCCACCGCCTTCGCTCGCCCCACCCGACCTGTATCCAGCCTCGGCGCCCGCCGCACACCCCGGGGAGAGGAGCTAGCGACCCGATCGACATGCCGCCGCGCTCTGGCCCGCCCGCCGCCGCCGCCCCGGCGCCCCGAGCGGCCGCCCCGCACCCCGGGGACAGGGCTCCCCGCGCCCCGCGCTGCTGAGCGCCTCCAGGTGAGTGGGTCGGCGCCCCCCGGGGCCCCGGATCCTCTGCCGTGCACCTGTCGCGGGGTGGGCACCGCCCCGGCCCGGAGCCTCCGCGCTTATCCCGCCCTCCCCGGTACCGCCTGTCATCTCGGGGTGCAGGGCAGCGGCGTCCCCCGCGCCCGCAGCACTTCCGCAAACGTAATTGGAGTCGGGAAAACAAAGGCGCTGCCGGGGAGCCCTCGGCCGCCGCCCGCAGCTGCTGCAGAAGGTGGGGGGCGCGGGTGGGCCCCGCGGGCCCAAGTCTATCAGAATCCGGTCCCACCATCGCCTTGGAGGTAAACATCCCGGGGAGAGAGGGGGAGGCGAGGTTGTCTCCACGGCCCGTGACAGAGACGTGGTCCCCTGTGTAGCAGGAGGAAACTGACTTTGTCTGCCTCCCGTGGAAATAAATACGGGGAGTGGTACACCTCTTCCCCCGGCTACCACCTCCTCGGGAGAAATGGCTCACAGTGTGCATGTGCTGAGTACTGAGCTTCAACTCAGGCATGGGTCCCTTGCTTCACAGAAGCCACCAGGTAACTAAAAATTCAGATGAAGCCCCTCCTCCTCCCTTTGCCCCTCCCCAAGTGGTCTTGCCCGTGGATTATCACCCTTAAGTCTGGCACGATGTGCATTCTGATTCTCCCACACGCCTGCGAAACCACAAACATTCCCTTTCATCAAAAAAACATTTAATAAGCACTCCTACACCCACGGAGACGTATAATACCTGCCAATTCATCGTAGAAATAACCTTGCGGAGTTGAAGTTTCAACCCCTAACCAGCGTCTAAATAGTTTTGTGTCCTTGCGTTGTTACATCATCCTAGGCTGCAGTTTTCTCACATGGAGGAAAAAAAATGGACGGAAGTCAAATCTCCTTTAACCTTTCTGGAAGTTCACGATATTGCGTGCAGTTGTGTGTGATATTGTGTGTGATATTAGGTGTAGTTGAAAGTAGGCAGCATACAGTTTATGTGTTACCGGCAGCACAGTAAAAGAGAACATTTGGTAGATCCGTGTTCTGCACAGAGCATCGCTTCCTCGAGACCAGGCACTAGCCAGCTAAAGATGTTTGCATTATTGATGGCCTTATGAAGAAAAGGAGGAGGATAAAATCCTTTGCATTGGGAAGCTTGACTCTGACACCCAATACTTGTCATTAGCATATGTGGAAGATTTTTCATTTAATTGGTCACGAATAAGGGTGATTGGGCCTTTTCACAGGTTGTGAGCGAAAATTCACGATATTAAAAAAAATTGCTTAGGAAAAGGTTTAGACACTGTTAGTGAGCTGAGTGCAAGACACACCTGGAAAGAAAAGAGGGTCTAATTTAACAAATGAATTAAAACTACTTTACAGTAATTTCTTTCCCAGGTTCTCTATCTATCAAGGTAAATATAAAACAAGAAGACAAACTAAAACAGAGACAAAACAGCACATGTTTGGTGGTCTGGGTATTGAATCTCCAGTTCTATGCATTATATATACATATAGATATATATGTATACACATATGTATGTATATATTATACATACATAACTTCTGCATTATCTTATAGTAATATGGAACTTTTGAAATTCTTACATTTTTTAAGGCACCATTCTGAAGTTTGTTTCCAAATCCCTGTACCAATGTCTTATTTTATGCACCGTGAAAAAGAAGCTCAGAGAACTTATGCAACTTAGACCAAGCACGCATTCAGTAAGAGGCGGAGTTAGAATTGACCTGTCCCTCTGTCCCCCAACAAAGCACGGGAAACTTCCAGATGCAGCTCCTCCCAGACCTATTCCTTCTCCCCACCTACACTGAAGCTTTTCCTGTGCTTCTTATCTTTGAAAATTAACTTTGTTTCAACACCCATGTACTACACACAGTAGCATTTATTTTTGCAGAATGATCTACATATTGATAATATATATAAATCAATGAATGTATAATATCTTCACCCACTTATTCTTACCAGTTTTGAACTTACAGGAAATGTAAAACTAAGTGCCAAATAGGAATTGAGTATTAGACCAATAGGTTTTTATAATTACTTCTGGTCTTGAGTAAACCTTTAGAGCTCTCACTGCAGAGAAATAGTGGAGTGCAGTACCTGTGTCTGCTAGATGCACTGGGGTGTTGGCTTAAGAAAACTCAACGTGTATTAACTGAAAAGGCAGGCTGCAGGCCAGACTTATATACATTTCCTGAAACACCAGTGTGGACTTAAACATCAGTTCCTTGCCCTCTGTTGACTGTACTTATCCTAAGAAAGTGGGAGGGGTACAGATACAGGGATACTTTTTCTTTTGACCTTAGAAAGTTAGATTTAGGTTAAAAAATTAGAAAAGTGTATGTTCTTTTATTATATAAACTAAAAAGGGAAAAGAAGAAAGGAAAAATTCACTGAAGAGAAAACTGAGTGCGCCTAACCAAAACATACAGTGTTTGCTTATTTTGTTCTTGTTTTTGTTTTGTGTTTTGGAAAGTAAGAGGGGGTCAGGGGTAGGGGCAGAGTCAGGAGTCTCAGATGACCAACTGTTCTTTTTCCAGCCATATCTGTGGCATAATCTACAGCTTGCTGGTTTCCTACAAGAATGCTTTGGTGCACAGGCTATCCACTGAGTCTAGGCTGGGATGCTAGAATTCCTTTCTTTCTGTCTAGTCTTGTTTGCGACTGCAAGCAGGAAGACGCTTTTATTCTTGGTAAAGCTGATAGGAGGAGTCAGCTTACTTGCTGTGTCATCTCAGGAAAATATGGCATTGTAGATGACTTCAGGTTTGCACAATGCCATTTCAGGAACAGCGTGTTGTCATCATTTAGTCTGATGCACGTATGTATTTAGTAACACTGAATACAGTTTCACAAGTCTTCCTACTTCTGTGTAAACGTAACCAAAATTAATGTGTGGAATTTCCAAAGGTCAATACATTTTTCTGCTCTGCTCAGAATTAGAAATCCAAAGAAAAAAATACATGCAGACTTCAGATACAGGAAAACACACCACTTCATATGTGAAGAAAATCGAAATCGTCTTGGTCCATTAGAATGCAATGTTATTATAATGCAAGCTGGCAGAAGTCCTTGTCAAGTCCATTTGTAGAGGAGGTTTTCCAACAGTTTTAGGCATCATGTAGCATTTCATTTAAGGTTTTCATTATATTCCAGGTAGATAGAAATCTTCTAGATATGGGGATGATCAAATGCAAAGAACTACCCTGGCTAAGGCCAGTTTGGGTAGAACTTTCTTCCTTTAGGCAGAACTCCCATGGCATTTCCTAGGGCACAGTAGTTTTAGGTTTCGATGTGAATTTGGGGCAGTAAACACACCTTGGTGCCTCCACCTGGGATACTGCCTCTGGCTTTTTGCAATCCTCCATGTTTAGCTCCCAGAGTTGGCTGTATTCACTGTTCTGGCCTTCAGTATGTGAATACAGCTTTTGTTCATCTTGCCCAATTTCTTGACTCCTGAATAGCATGTTACTTGGTATTTAAACTAAATGATTTATTACCTTTTCGTTGTAGCTTCTTTGGTCTCTATATTTAAAAAAATGTTTATTATTTTATAAACAGCATAGTCTCAATTCATTGGTCAACTTTTGGAAGCTACCCATGTCCTTTGCCATAACAAATGATGCTTCATTTGTTGGTACAAAGCCAAGGAGAAAACCAAAATAAATATTTAAAATGTGGAACTCAAGCCTTGAGAGGTTGTGTTCACTATAGATGTTATACCCCTAGTTCTACTTTGTATCCCTAAACAGTGAGTATTGGGCTCTCTCTCTCTCTCTCTCTCTCTCTCTCTCTCTCTCTCTCTCTCTCTCTCTCTCTCTCTGTGTGTGTGTGTGTGTGTGTGTGTGTGTGTGTGTGTGTATGTGTGTGTGCATCTCTGTCTTAGTCCTACAGGAACTAAGCTGGCGAAACCTGTTTATGTGGTCTACATTGCCTTGTGCTTTGGTTCATTAATGTGCAGGAGCGGCCGAGCCACAGTTAAACGATGGTAGAGTGGAGGGCAAGTCCAAGTCTGTCAGCATGAATGAGATTGAAATGTTGCCTTCACAGGTCTCTGCTGCATTTTAGGATGAAATGGGGCAGACCAGGACAGCCAGGGCTACACAGAGAAACCCTGTCTTGAAAAAACCAAACAAGAAAAGAAAAAAAAAAAAACAATACGGGGCAGAGATGGAAGAAATTCAGTCTATTAGAAAAATCATATTCAAGAGGTGTGAAAAGGAATAAATTAGGTGGCTTGGACACCATTCTTGCCATTGTTCTTAGCTGGTTTGATAAGAGAGAATAATCCAGGGAAAATCTATAGTTAGAAAACAGGATACTCCAACTTTGAATGACTGAAGAAGTACCTGAAAGTATTTCGATCTGAGATGCAGAGCAAACTGAGAGGGTGGCTGGGAATCCCGTGAGTGAGTCAGCTATGGCTGGAGGGAGGCCTACTGTGGCTTTGAGGGGGAGACAAATGGGAACTAGAAAGAGGAACTGCCGCTGCCTGGACCAGCCTGATTTGTGGGTTAACCATGCCAAGGGAAAGTGAGTGACGAGTCTGGACTGGTCGGTTGTTCCCTTCAGAGTGTCCCTCCTCAGCTGGGCGCTGTCTACTGTCCACGTGTTCAGCTGAGCACCCTTGATAGGGCCCTAGACAAATAAGGGTGCTCATCTGCAGCCAAACACGATTCCCTGTATTAAGCACAGAAGGCCAGAGTGGATATAGTGGCAACCCTACTTTCAATGACTCTTAAAAGTTCACTGTTCTTGGGGAACACGTTTGATCCCGGAGACTCCTACTGTGAAGCTCCTTGTTGGTTCTTTTCAGGATGATGTCATACTGTGTTAACAGACAGCTATGCCTGAAAGCCACCATTGTTAAGGAAATTTAATCACAAGACTTTATTTTCATACTTGAAAAAAAAAGGAAAAAAAGGAAGTACATTTTACTATTTTCCTTATAATTATGCTCCCTATAAAGGCATAAAATCTTGTCCAGGTGCAGAGCGGGTGCTGTGACAGGTGCTCTGATGGTCTCTGTGGGGGACGAGAGCCACTTCTGAATGGTAGACCACAGATCAGTGTGGTAACTCCCTATGATCACCCATGATCTCCAGAATTATTAGTGTTACAAAGGTCACTTAGACGACTTGGATTTAAAGCAAAGCTTTATTAATAGAATAGTGTATTAGAAGAGTGAAAAATGTCAAAGAAAATCTAGACATCTATAAGGGGGAAAATTATCTTTTAGGTCCTAATTTTGTTACCTACAGATAAATCCTTCTAACAATTTGATACTATTTCTTCAAATCTTATTCTAAAATATATTTCATGTGAAGATCACAAATTTACAGATAAAAACTGACATAGATAGCTGTTTGTTCTGTTTCTTCTGTTTGTTATATTTTAAGTTATGTTTTCACATCATATGGATGTATAATGCTAATTATTCTTTTATAAGGATATACCATAATTGATTTAATTGCTGGTATTATTCCTGCTTTTTATTGCTAACTATGAAAACTATTGCATTGTCTACACTTAAATCTTGGCTTTCTTGAAAGCCTATAGTTTCTGTTTTCAGAGAATGAGAGTGCTTGGCACCCTTCACCACCATTTTGCAAGGTACTGCTAGGATTGTATATTCAAACTTCTTTCTTTAACATATTAAGTAATAAACTTTTACTGAAGGTAATTATATCATTATAATTGATAGCATGTGATAATTCTCAGTCATCAGAACTTTAATGGCACAAGAAACAGCTAAGCAATTTTTAATGACACGTGGAATGTGCTAAAGGTACACAAACTGGTTTTTTAAAGATTAGACTGTATTTAGTGGAATTAGCTAAAAATATTGGTAATAAGTTCATGGCTATAGAAAAATGTAGTTTAAATCTTGATATCTATATTCTGGCTAAATTATAAACGTAACAAAAGGTATTAAAGAAAGTGCCTGTGCTCTCTGTGAGAAGTGTGCTCTCTTTAACATCCGTACTTCTTTGTATCAGTTATTAGCATAGCTATAGTCTTGTATTGAATAGACATTTATTAAGGGTCCACTCTAAATATACCATTAATCTATACCTACCATAGTACTATGAATGGCTATACTACTATTACTGCATAGTATATAGCATATATATGTATATAGTATATAGTATATAGTATATAAAAACTTAACTGAAGTTATGCTTTTACTTTTCAGTGTTCCTGGGTTTTGTGTGTGTGTTCTTGGCCCCATATATTTTTACCATAATTATACTGACCAAACATTCCTTCCCTGAAAATATTGGGATGGGAACTTCAGCTAGTTTTCAAAGGCAACCCCTCAGCCCCTCAAATTGAACAGTAGTACTTTGTCTTTTTAAAAACTGATTTTCACTGTATATAAATTATCTCAATGGTATAACGATTTTTTTACTGAGGAAAATTCTTTTATAAAACCTTAAACAAATAATTGTTTTCAATGTCAACTCTTAAAAATCCTTTGTTTTATTTCTATAAAAAAATTTTAAAAATCATTTTATTGCCATTTTACTGACAGCCAAATTTGTGGTCATTGGGACAGAGGTATGATTCTACTGAAGACAGCTGTCCTGTCAACTGGCTGCTTAGCTATGACTGAGTCATGCTTAGACTCTATCCTCCCTGTCCCCCCTCCCCTCTTATTGTTACCATGAAGAAATGGCTCCCTGTTGACCCCATGACGGCCAGCGTGTAACACATTCGTTTACGGCTTTCAGAGACCCCTGGCCATCATACTGCTGCCTGGAGGAGGCAGGTGGTAGAGCTGCTGGTCCCTGCTGAGGGGGTGAGTAGAGTCCTGAATGTGTGGGGATGCAGGTGAGATGGGATCCTGGGTTAGAAAATAGGAAGGAGTTTACCTTAGAACTGCGTATTCTGTAATCTTTGGTCCTTAGTTTGCTGAATAATCTGGGTACTCCTATTTGTAATGTTATTTTTCTCGAGGAAATGGTTTCCGAGCTTTAGCAATTGAAGTAAGGCAGATATTGTCACCCTTGCTTGTTCCTACACAGATGATGTCACTGCTAGGGATTGTGGCTGAAGAAGAGATCGATAAAATTTGCTTCCCTTTCACAGAAGCTTGCAGAACCCCTTTAAGTCCCTACACTGTATTTATTCATTAAGAATAAATATACAGGTTCAGTGGCTCACTTCATTCTCCCGAGCATCTATGACATTTTTTTAAAAGCGTATTTATTTATTACTTTATGTATGTGAGTACACTGTAGCTGTCTTCAGACACACCAGCAGAGGGCATCGGATCGCATTACAAATGGCTGTGAGCCACCATGTGGTTGCTGGGAACTGAACTCAGGCCCCCCAGAAGAGCAGTCAGCGCTCATCACTGCCAAGCTATCCCTCCAGCCCCTGATTTTTTTTTTTATTAGAAAAATGGACAAGATATAAGTATGTTGTTTTTTAAATCTTTTCCATGCTTTCCACTGGCATGTTTGACGATGGGATGTTTATTTGAAAGAAGATGATGAGATTCTGGAACTACCTTCAAACTTATATTCTAAATTATTCTTAGAAACCTCCCCATAGACCAAGTCATTCACCTAAAACACATCGGCGGGAGCCTGATGATGACTGATACAGTTTAAAAGGCCTGAACTGTAATTTCTTTTTAATTGACATTTGTTTCTCTGCATAAAGCAAAAATGCTGAAGCACCTACCTGGCTCTTTGTAAAGGCTAGAGTTATTTCTGTATTTTAAAGAAATGAAATTGATTTCTTCCTGTTACCTTCTTAACAGACTGGAGAGACACATTAAAGATTTTAATCCCTTTCTTTCAGATTGGTGATGTTTCTAATTCAAGGGTGTTATTTGAGAGCCAGAGTCCCACTCCCATCCTCTTCTGGGAGGTGGCCTGGGATGCAGACACAGCATAATCTGTCAGCATCATGGGTAAAATACCAGCCTGGTCCAGTGAGGCATGTCAAACAGTTCCAGAACATTTAGTTGAGAAGAATACTTTTAGAAGAATTGCAAAAAAAAAAAAAAAAAAAAAAGTAGAGTATTATGGAATAAAACAGCAGCTTCCACTCTCCTACTACTAAATATTCATAGATTGCTTCCGAATGAAAATAATTGATGCTTTCCATGCATTGTTCACTGCAGTCGTAAAACCCCCAGGAACAGCTGGCTGGGCTTGTTTTGTTTTGTTTGTTTGATTTGGTTTGGTTTCTGTTTTGTTTGTTTTCTTTTGTTTTGATTTTGTTTTGGTTTGGTTTTTCAAGACAGGGTTTCTCTGTGTAGCCCCAGCTGTCTTGGAAGTTTTGTAGATGAAGCTGGCCTTGAACTCACAGAGATCCACCTGCCTCTGCCTCCTGAGTGCTGGGATTAAAGGCATGTGCTGCCGTTGCCCCCTTGGGGACTATGTTTTGGTCCTCCTTTCACAGACAGGAAAAAAGAGGCATTTGGGACTTCACTGGGCTCTTTTCTAAAATTAATCTCTGATCCTATTGAATCTTATAAGTTTATCATAAATTTCAGATACACATTGCTATTGTGAATTGCCAAGTGACAAGGTAAAGAACAATATGAGAAGTGGGCAATCCTTTCTCAGCTGTCTGTAATCTGTGGGTACTGAGGAGAGATCTGTGAAGAGACTGGAAATAGGATTTCCTGTCTGTCCTGTAATAAATCCTACAAGTCAGGTGTGAGTGAGGACAGTGTGTGAAACGGAAGTGTATGGAGGAGAGACTCACAGTGTCACAAGATGAGTCAGAGTCCAGGCGCTAACAATGGCTGTGTCACATACAGTTTACAAAGTGCCCTTTGTCCTAAAACATACTGTCACATCTTTTATATCACCCCGTAAAAAGCCACTACACTAAACTATAAGTTCAGATGGTAGGATGTTTGTAAAATCCAAACGTGGGCGTTCTACTCCATGCTTCATCCCCACAGAGGCTCTCTATTGCTCTCAGCATAAATAATGCCCATATACACAGCCCGTGCTGTGCTAAGGCCCAGCGTGCGCTGTTTCACTCTCACCGCTACCATCTGCTCTTTTGTTTTCTGTGTGTGTGTCTGTGTGTGTGTGTGTGTGTGTGTGTGTGTATGTGTCTGTGTGTGTGTCTGTGTGTGTGTGTCTTTGTGTGTGTGTGTCTGTGTGTGTGTGTCTGTGTGTGTGTCTGTGTGTTTGTGTGTGTCTGTGTGTGTGTCTGTGTGTGTGTGTCTGTGTGTGTGTTTGTGTGTGTGTCTGTGTGTGTGTCTGTGTGTCTATGTGTGTGTGTGTGTCTGTTTGTGTGTATGTCTGTGTGTGTGTGTCTGTTTGTGTGTATGTCTGTGTGTGTGTGTTTGTGTTTGTGTGTGTGTGTCTGTGTGTGTGTGTGTATGTGTGTGTTGTTCATGGGACTGGATCACATAGGACATTTTGTTTAAATATTCTGTACAATGACCGTACTTTGACATGCCTCCTCCTACCTTCCCTACCTTCCTTTTTCACCTCTTCCTGCTCCCACTTACCACTTCCTTCTTCCTGACAACAGTTTATGTCCTTTGTACACAAAATTGTAGGTCCTCAAAGAGTAAACCTGGTATTTATCCCTCAGAATGACTTAATTTACTTACTTTGATTATCTCTGCTGAGGGAGCCCATTGGCCTGACAATGACGTGACTTCATCCTTCCTTATTGCTCAGAACTTTTTCCTATTGTATTTGTCTCACACGTTCTTCATTCATTCCTCTGTGATGGATTCCTCCCCTGGTTCCACAGCTTAGCTATTATGAATGGCAACGTAGCAGACATTGATGTGGAATTGTCTCTGTAATGGTTTCCTTGAGTCCTTTGGGAGTGGTAGCATTAGGTCATGTGGTAAATCTACCTACAGTTTTATGAGGAACTCCACACTGATTTCCATGGTAGCTGGACTAGTTTATATTCTCACCAGCAGTATATGAGGGTTTCCTTTTGTCCATATCCATCCCTGCATTTGCTGTTTGTTTGTTTATTTTTTGTTTGTTTGAGACGGGGTCTCTATATTAAGTCATGGGTGTCCTAGAACTCACTATGCAGAGCAGGCTGGCCCTGAACTCATGGAAGTCCACAAGCATCTGCCTTCTGGTGCTGGGATTAAGTGTTTTAGTGCTGGCTAGGGTAAGATGGCCTATCAATGTAGTTTTAATTTACATGTTCTCTGATCACTAAATATTTTTCATTATTTATTGATTATTTGTACTTCGTCTTTTAATTGTGTTTTTTTCATCAGCCCATTTATTGACTGGGTTGTTTGATTTCTCGTTTAGGATTTGAGTTGTTTGCATATCCAAGTTCCAGCCTGTCATATTGTGGCTAGAGAGGACCCCCACACACACACTCTAGGGGCTGTTTTTTCACATTCTATTATTTGTTCTTTTGTGCAGAGGCTTCTTAATTTCACCAGAATCCATTTGTTAATTGGTGAAATTGTTTATGAAGTAGCTCTAATCCAATTCAGGAAGTTCTTTTTTTGGTACTTGTATCTGGAGGTATTCTCCCCACTTTATCCTCCAGGAGTTCAGAGTTCAGATCATACTTAAGGTCTATGTTCCACTAATAGTTGGTTCTTGTTTAGTGTGAGTGTGAGATCCGGTTTGATTCTTCTGAGTGTGAATGTTTGGTTTTCTCAGCATTATGTTGGTGTGTTAATCAAAACTCAGGTGACTGTACTTGTTTGGGTTACATCTGAATCCTGTGCTATATTCCATTGATCTATGTGTCTGGGTTTTGTTGTTGTTGTTGTTGTTGTTGTTGGTGGTGGTGGTGGTGGTGGTGGTGGTGGTGATGATGATGGTGGTGGTGGTGGTGGTGGTGGAGTGTGTGTGTGTGTGTGTGTGTGTGTCTGTGTGTGTGTCTGTGTCTGTATGTGTCTGGGTATACACATGCTAGCTGATACCACACTATTTTTAATCCGGTAACTCTGCAATATAACTTGAAATTAGGTAAGGTGGAGCCCCCAGCATTACTCTTTTTATCCAGGCGTTCTTTAGTTCCTGTGCTCTTCTGCGCTTCCATATTCATTTTAAGAATTTTTTTTTCCTGGTTTTTGTGAAGAATGGCCTGGGATTTTCGTGGGGATTTTATTGTGAATATCTACATTGTGCTGAGTAGCATAACCACTTCTGCAATGTTAATTCCTTCAACCCATAATCTAGGGAGGTCTTTCTGTCTTCTATGTCTTAAACTTTTTCTTTTTCCAGTGTTTTAAACTTTTTATTGAAAAAGTCTTTGATTTCTTTAGTTAGGTTTATTCTAATTTTTTTAAAAAGATTGTAAAATGGATTGTTTTTCTGGTTTCTTTTAATTCTTAAAACATTTGTTTGTGGACTGGAGTGATGGCTTAGCAGTTAAGAGAACTTCCAGGGGACCAGGATTCAATTCTCATCACCAACATAACTGCCCACAACCATCTGTAAGTCCATTCCCTTTTCTGACCTCTACGGGCATGTGCATATGTTAAGGCAAATACTCAGAATACACAAATAAATAAATCTCAAAAAATATTTAAAACTTAAAAATCCTGTGTGTGTTCTTGTGTAAACACGTGCATGATGTAGGGCATGCATAGCTCTGCAGGACGACTCTGGAGTGACCTCTTCTCCTCTTTCTTTACCTGGGTTTCGGGGATTAGATGTAAGTCTTGTGGAGTAAGTACTCTTACTGAGCTGTCTTGCCATGCCCTGGTATCTTTCTCCATGTGTGTACGTGTTATTTATTGGTATGTAGGAAATCCGCTGAGTTTTGGATGCTGATTTTGTCTCTTGCTGCTGTTTGTCAGACCTAAGAGTTTTCTGGTAATGTCTTTAGGGTTACTGATGGAGAGAATCCTATAGTCTGCAGGCAGAAGTACCTTGCAAGTTCTTCATCTTCTCACAAGCTTGTGAACTCTTTACTCAGAACTCCTATTGTCTGTGATTTGTTATTGTTAATTTATTATGCACTGTGATGCAGCTTCTATTTCATTACTGTTCTAGATTGTCACTTAATACTTTCACGTTATTTAATGTTTATTTGAGTTTAAGGATTATTTTACCTACAATGAAGCATGACTTTGAGTCAAAAGAGCATGCATTTGGTATCTTATTTAATAGCTACACAGTACATCTAGAAATAACAGCCACTCAAAGCACAGACTATCTGAAATTGAATTCCATTTCTTCTGTTTATTCTGGATATGAGCTGGAGCTAGCTCTCTGCTGTGCCTCAGTTTCCTCATCTGTATGGTAGGAAAGTGGTCACGTGAATTCTGGGACCTATTGTGAAGATGGAGTTAATCCTTGTGAAGCCACAGTAATAATAATGGTGACAAAGCACTGTGCTTCTAATTAACATGCAAATACACAACTATGAGTTAATTAACATAAATATGCAGCCACAAACTATGGATCTTTGTCATCTTACAGATAGGTTTAGTCAGGGGTCTGGGAAGGGCTTTCCAAGGTAGCAAGTCCTGAGAGGAGGCTCAATTGCTGTGCAAGGCTGCAGGGCCTTAGAGCATAGTATATAAACTCCAGGACTCTGAGTCCGGCTTGTACTGGTTTCCCTGACTCTGCTGGCAATAAATTATAGTAGTCAGTGGCCAAGTTCTGCTTAGAATTCACATTGCTTAATGACATTCTGAATGATCAGGGAGAGTTCACAGGGCAGAGCTGGCTTCACAGTTCAGGAAATAGATGTCTCTGTTTCACAGCTGCAGCCAGGTTTCTGCAACATTGGGTTAGAGTAGCAATGACACAGGGGACACTTTCCTCTGGTGTTAACCAGGGATTGTTTACTCTCCTCTTTGATAGCTGTGCCACTGCTACACCAAAACACACTTTCTTCATGAGTCTGATCTTGTAATTAGGCCAAATAATGCCTCAGCTCTGACTGAAGCTGATTTCCTCTCAGAGTATTTCCACTACTTTCTGTCCTCTTAGCATGTATTTGTGGACAGTATACATTTAAGCCATGTTAATATAAATACCAAATAAAAAAACTATCTATTTTAGCAAGGATAGTTTCACAGTATCACATAACAATTGAGAAACCCCTGCTGTAGCAATGACTCAGTGTAGGTACTGGCAGGTGGCCTTTTAGGGCCATGTTGTTGATTATGGACATTAGAATCTACCAGGTGACAAAATGTTTGGCTTTCTACAAAGTAAGCAAAAGGCCATTCTTATCCAGTTAGAGCTAGTTGTAGACCTGTCCTAGAGAAGCTTGGACATTTCTGTGTACATCTAAAGAAGCAGTAAGACCAGAAGCTTTGAATCAGATGTCGGCATGAGACTGTGTTGGCTGACCACTGCCCCAGTATTCACAAGCTGCTGTAACAGGGCTCCGTGTGTGTACTCGCAGGGAGGTGAATTTCTCATGGTTCTGGAGACAGGGAACTCACAGGTCATAGTGCCCAGTGAGGACTGCCTCCTGCCTTGAGTCAGCTGGCTCTCACAGTATTCTTACAGGGCCTTTTCTTAGCAGGTGCTTTTGGGAAAAGACAAACCTGTTTTGTTGTTTGCTAGGGATCTAATCCTATCTCAAAGGTCTTTCTCTCAGGACCTTTGTCTAGAGACATCACAGTGGCCCCTATGGCTTCAAACTTGGGCACTTGGCAAGGAGATGCAAACAGCTGCAAGTCTCAGTCTCTGAATAACAAGAGTTGCTCCTCACTCTGAGTACACCAAACCTCAGGCATTGCTGACAGTCTGCATGTTTGTCTGGTCTGCATTTGCAACAGATATAAACCGTTTAAACAAAGGTACATTGTCTCTAATAAATTTAATTTTATTAAAATGCAGGCATCATTTTTGGCTTGCTTCTTTCCCTTGGTCCTGAGGTAGTAGAGATGACTTAACTTTTACCTTGCTTCGTCATTGTTACAGCAGTTGGGTTCCATGGTTGGGTTCTGTTTCCTCAAAATCCAAATAGGACATGAAAATATTTTCTAAACATGAATGTCCTGAGCCAGCCTAGTGCTGCATGTCTTTAACCCCAGCACTTTGAAGATAGAGTCAGAAAGATCTCTGAGTTTGAGGCTAGCCTGGTCTACACAGTGAGTTCTAGGACTCCCATGGTTATACTGTGAGACCATGTCTCAAAACTCAAACCAAACCAACAAAAACTAATGTCCTGAATTTAAACTAAAGCAGTTAATTGCCTATATTTTTAGATAGATGTTTCCGAGTGTGTCTTCCATGCAGACAAAAGGGAATGCTCTGTAGTTATAGAACATTTCCTTAGTTACTTGCATTTGATGATAACTTGTCCATTTGTTAATGCTGGGGAAGTAGTGGGGAAACTTAGAGAACTATAATAAAAGTCATTGGAATCAAGAGAAAAGATTGGCTTGGGTCATTCCTCAGGGCTGGAGTCTGCGTCCTGACGTAAGAGTTGGACTCAGTGCCCTTCTCTGAGTTACTCGAAAAAGTCTCAGCAGTCTTTGTAGAGGACGGTTAACTAAAGGCCACTGACACCTGTGAGAAGTTGAGCAGTCAAATACTTTGTACAAGTCTAAAGATACATCTTTGGTCATTGACAGAGGTGGTTTACTTATCACTTGAAAAGTCTAAAATCACATAATTCCACTTTAAAAAGTAATTTTATTTTCGACTGATCCATAATATTATAAACATTGTACCTATGGGTTGGATTATATTTTGGCAGGTGTATATTTTGTTAGGGTTTTTTTTTTAATATATAAAATAAAGCATGTAATTGCGTTTATGGTTCCAGAGGGTTTGAGGCATGAGAGTGCAGTCAAGGTATGGAGGCAGGGACAGCTGAGAGCTCACATCTAGAGCCACAAGCAGGAGGCTGAGAACACAATGGAATGACACAGAAACCTCAAGACATTTCCAACAATGCGACACCTCCTCATCCTTCCCAAACAGGCTCACCAACTAGGGACCATGGATTCAAATATATGAACCTATGGGGCCATTTTCCTTCAAACCAGAACAGTCCATGAGATTCTGGAGGGGGACAGAGTGAAGAGCAACTGCTCTGCCGGGCACACCCTTTGAAGGAATTCCAGCCATCTCTCCTTGTTTTCTCTACTTTTGAAATTATAGTTAGTAAACCAGCCTGTGCAGATACTCCGAAGGGCTTTTCTGTGTCTTGGATAGTTTATAATGATTCTTATCTATTTAAATATTTATCATTTCTTCATAGTAAAAATATTTGATTTATTGTCTTTGGATTTCCTGAATGGAAGATCCCTGGATTTTTATATTTTAAATAAATGCAGTGTATGTACAGTTTTAAAAGTAAACACAAGATCACTTGTTTATAAAGCAGATGATGATGATGATGATGACAACAACAACAACAATGCCAACAACAACACAACAAAGTGCTTGACCTTTGGTTTCCTTGCTCACTCTCCCCTTTCCTTCTGTGTCTTCGGTGACTCTTTGGACGCTCTGCTTTACGGACTTCTGAGCACGTCCCCAGCTGCAGGAGGCGTGGAGCTGTCTGGGCCTTCTTGCCCCCCTAGCAGAGCCATCCTTTTGCTGTCTCTGTCACTGTGACTGGTTACCATGGGGACACAGTGAATTATGATTGTCTTCCCTGCCCTGTGCAATCCTTGTTTTCTCTGTATTTCATAACCATCTCATCTTCCTGAGTTATCTACATTTCCTCCTTTCCTCTCAGGACCTGGAGAGATGTATTGGTGTTTGAGTAATGTACCAATGCCCTTTGGCTGTCAGAGTTGCCAGTTGAACTGCTAAATTGAACAGAAGATTTTAATAGCCACAAAAAACCGTCAACAGCACATTGTAGAAAGTCCCTCCCAACCCGGCAGTAAGAGTTTTTTGACTGGGAAAAAACAATGTGTTTTTTTACTAAGATAAATAGGGTTTAGGGCTGGGAATGTAGCCTGGTGGTAGAGTGCTTTCTGAACATGCTCAAGGACCCAGATTCTAGCCCAGCTCCACAGAAGGGAGAAAATGGGAGAATGAGACTGAGAAATGAGTTCTTTTGCTCAAGCTTGTGAAGGCCGTGGTATGAGCAAATACGAGCATCATCTTAATGCTAGGAAGCTCCGCAGTCACTGATGGGACCAGGTATGGCTTAACCAACAATCCCAGATGCCTACTGGGGCATAGCTCTGAAGGTCAACTATTTTGGAAGTGTTTCTTAAAGCAAAGGGAACTGTGCTGGAAATGGCAGAGTTCAGCGTTAAATGCAGCTCTCACGAAATGTGGCAAGATCTGGCTGATCACGAACAGCAAGAAAATCAGAGCTTTGATACCCAGTGAGAGCAGCTTACATGCCACTGAGAAAGCAATGGTGACTTGGTCAAAAGGTCATAGAGTTGGTGATATTCCCGGAATCCAGTTTAAGGTCACTAAGTAGCCTGTGTATCTCATTTGACTCTGAAGAAAGGCAAGAAGGAAAGATAATGATCAGACATTTTGTGAGGGAAATGCCGTGGTAAAGCATTTTCATATTTAAAAAATTGGAAATTAATTGAAGGGGAAGTCAACTAATAAAATGTTAGTGGCCTATTTATTTAAAATGACTCATATGAATTTTACCTCAATTTATAAACCATTTTAACTTAAATATCCTGAAGTTAGAAGTTAGTGGCTATGTGGCACATCATTTGGGGGCTAGAAATCAGCTTACTACACAGGTCTTATTGTGTTTCCAGGTGTGCATGATGGTACATGTATTTAATCCAGAGGTCAAGCCTGGTCTGCAGAGCAAGTTCCTCATAGTGAGATGCTCACTAAAACGGTTTCTATTGTTTGTCTAGGAGCCTTGTAGAAATTTACGTGCATGATTCTGCATTTTTTGAGTGCCAATTCGTATTAGGAAAAAGAAGTTAAGATCATGGCCTGGGATGGCAGGTGGAGTTGATGTTTCTCTCTGCTGGAGAAAGTTAAAGGACTTGAAATGGATGCATTGAGCTAGCCTCTTAGTATCAGGATATTTTTACTGGAACGAGAGAGGGCAAAGTTCAATGCAAGCACAATCTTTTGACCCTTTAGCCATTTCTGTAATAAAAGTAAAAGAAAGTTATGGAATGTGGCATGGTTTCTATAAATTTATACTATTGATGTATTGTTAATCTTTCATATAGAAAATACCCCCTCTTTCAGTTTATTATATAATATATGGTACTTGACATTTTAGCGGTAGAAATATCCAATCTTTTGATACTGTAGCATGACTCTTGTTATTTATAAATGTGTCTGACTACATTCTTATCTACCCAAGAGTACATGTAGCCCATAAGCTGCAGGCTGTATGAGATGAGTACTGCATCGGATTATATATACTGAAGCCATAAAGCGGGGTTCAAATCCAGGTCCTGCCACCTATTAGTTAAACTTGCTAGGCCTTGCTTTTCTTATTTGTAATGTGGACAGACTAGTAGGCATGTTGTGATTAATGTGAATTAACACATGTAAAAGACTTTAAAATTGATTGGTATAGCAAGAGCTCAGTAAATGTTTTCTTTTTCTTTTATATATTCTCAAGTAGGAGATTGAATCTACATCTATTTCTACATGTGTGTCTTGCTAGAGACCAAACCTAAGGCCTCACATTCAGTAGTCAAAAGCTCTACCATGGAGGTATATGGCAGACCTCAAAAGATAGTTCCTATTTTTGGTTCTAATCACTTAAACTCAGTTCCTAAGTGACTGTTTAAGCAGTGGTTCTCAGCCTGTGGGTCTTGACCCCAGCTCCAATCAGTGGCCAGAAAGACTACTTAATTTTCAAAAGAGATTATATATATATATATATATATATATATATATATATATATATATATATATGTATAAACATACATATATATGTGTGTGTGTGTGTATGTATGTGTCCCTCCAGTTTGTATATGTATGTATTGTGTATATGTGAACATGTGTATGTGCCTTTGTCTGTGGAGACCAGAAGAGGTCATTAGAGCCCTGTAGTTGGAATTAAAGTTGGAAGGGTTGTGAGCCACAGGATGTGGGTGCTGAGAACTGAACTTGGATTCTATAAGAACAGAAAGTAATTTTAACTACTGAGCTATTTTTCCATCCTTGTGTTAACTTTTTAAAAATTAATTAATTTATTTTTTATACTCCACGTGTTATTCCCCCCACCCCAGTCCACCCCCTGACTGTTCCATATCCCAAACCTCCTTCCCCTCCCCCCTCTCCACGTGGATGTCCCCACCCCCAACCTACCTGACCTCTAAACTCATCTGGAGCGTCCAATCTCTTGAGGGTTAGATGCATTCTCTCTTAATGAACACAGACCCGGCAGTCTTCTACTGTATGTGTGTTGGGGGCCTCATATCACCTTGTGTATGCTGCCTGTTTGGTGGTCCAGTGTTTGAGGGATCTCAGGCGTCCAGATTAATTGAGACTGCTGGTCCTCCTACAGGGTCTCTCTTCTCCTCAGCTTCTTTCAGCCTTCCCTAATTCAACAGCAGGGGTCACCTGTCCATTGGTTGGGTGCAAATACCTGCATCTGACCCTTTCAACTGCTTGATGGGTCTTCCAGAGTGCAGTCATGCTTGGGCCCTTTTTTGTAAGCGCTCCATAGCTTCAGCAATAGTGTCAGGCCTTAGGACCTCCCCTCGAGCTGGATCCCACTTTGGGCCTATCCTGAACCTTCTTTCCTCAGGCTCCTCCTCTCCATTTCCATCCCTGTAATTCTTTCAGACAGGAACACTTATGGGTCTGAGTTGTGACTGTGGGATGGCCCCCCTCTCCCTCATTTGATGCCCTGTCTTCCTGCTGGAGGTGGGCTCTATAAGTTCCCACACCCTACTGTCAGGCATTTCATCTAAGGTCCCTCCCTTTGAGTCCTGAGAGTCTCTTACCTCCCAGGTTTCTGGTGCGTTCTGGAGGGTCCCCCCAACCTTCTATCTCCTGAGTTGCCTGTTTCCATTCTTTCTTTTCCTTTACCCAATACCAGATCAGGTTCCCCTCTCCCCTCCACTCCCCCCCCCCTCCTGTCCACTTTCCCTCCTAGGTCTGTCCCATTGCAATTGCTTTGTTCCCTCTCCCAAGTGGGATTGAGGAGTCCTCACTTGGGCACTTCAGCTTGTTGAACTTTTTGAGTTCTGTGGACTGTAACTTATGTACTCTTTATTTATTTTATTTTTTATTTTTTGGCTAACATCTACTTATTAGTGAGTACATACTATGCATGTTCTTTTGGGTCTGAGTTACTTCACTCAGGATGATACTTTCTAGTTCCATTCATTTGCCTGCAAAACTCAGGATGTCCTTGTTCTTAATAGTTGAGTAGTATTCCATTGTGTAAATGAACCATACTTTCTGTATCCATTCTTCTGTCATGGAACATCTAGGTTGGTTTCAGCTGCTGGCTATCACAAATAAGGCTGCTATGAACATAGTGGAACATGTGCCCCTGTTCCTACCTGTGGCATGGTAGACCATATTTTGGGTATATGCCCAAGAGTGGTATAACTGGGTCTTCAGGTAGATCTATTTTCAATTTTCTGAGGAACCTCCAGACTTATTTCCAGAGTGCTTGTACCAGTTTGCAATCCCACCAGCAGGGGTGGAGTGTTCCTTTCTCCACATCCTCTCCAACGTGTGTTGTCACCTGAAGTTTCGATCTTAGCCAATCTGATTGGTATAAGGTGGAATCTCAGGGTCATTTTGATTTGCATCTCTATGATCACTAAGGACTTTGAACATTTCTTTAGGTTCTTCTCAGCCATTCAAGATTCCTCAGTTGTGAAATCTCAGTTTAGTTCTATACCCCTTTCTTTGATTGGGTTATTTGGTTTACCTTGTGTTTAATTTTTAAGGCTATTTTCCTTGATCGTGACCTTGTAGCTGTGTTCTGATTATCATTGCTAAGTGTCTTTTACACTTCGTTTTACAGATCACCATTCAGGATTTTGAAGGTTACTGACTCTAATGGTGGTGGTAAGCCATGGCTGCTGATGATAAAGTTGCTATCCTAACTGATGATGAAGAGGAGCAGAAGAGAAAATATGTGCTTGCTGATCCCTTCAATGGCATCTGCAGGGAACCAGAACCACCTTCTAATGAAACCCCCTCCTCCACAGAGACTTCTGCCATTCCCGAGGAGGAAATAGACTGGATAGAGAAGCATTGTGTTAAAATCAACAATGACCTTCTCATCTCCAAGGTGTTTTATTTTTTCTTTTACTCCGCCTATGGCTCTCTTTACCCCCTCCTACCTGTATATTATAAACAGCTGGGAATGTCACCTAGCCAGAGTGGACTGTTGGTGGGCATTCGATACTTCATTGAATTCTGCAGTGCCCCCTTCTGGGGTGTAGTTGCAGATCGTTTCAAAAAGGGCAAAATTGTCCTCCTCTTTTCGCTTTTGTGTTGGGTTTTGTTCAACCTGGGCATTGGATTTGTCAAACCTGCTACCTTGAGATGTATACCAAAGATCCCCCCAACATCTCACCCCACCAATGTAAGTCACCCAGTAACTGTTCTGCCAATGAACTCCTCCACTGTTGCTTTCTTTACCACACCACCAAAATTGCTTGAGAAAAGGGATGTACTGTTGTTGTCTGAAACAGAACCCAATATCTCAGACATAGATCACTTGTCAACAGCGTTGACCTTGACCAGTGAACCCACACTACGGCCCCAGACAGAGGGAATTACCCACCATGTTACAGGCTTGATTTTGAACGTAAGCACAGTGACTCTGCCCCCAACAGGAAATGTCACCAGGGAGACAACCATTGCTGTGGTCACCACCACCAAATCTTTACCATCTGATCAAGTCACCCTTGTGTATGACCAACAGGAAGTTGAGGCCATATTCCTGGTTATCTTGGTGGTTGTCATAATAGGAGAATTTTTCAGTGCCTCTTCTGTCACGATTGTAGACACAGTCACCCTCCAGTACCTGGGAAAACACCGAGACCGCTATGGGCTACAGCGCATGTGGGGCTCCCTGGGCTGGGGCCTGGCCATGCTGTCTGTGGGCATTGGGATTGACTATACTCATATAGATGTGCTCATTGATGGGAAGGGGTGTAAGCCCCCTGAGTACCGGAACTACCAGATTGTCTTCATCGTCTTTGGAGTTCTCATGACCATGGCCCTGATTGTTGCCACTCAGTTCCGGTTCCGCTACAACCACTTCAACAATAGTGATGGTAAAGGGAAAGAGGTAGAGATCCCACAGGTGGAAAGGGACAACTCCACTGAGTCCTCCGAAGAGACTCCAACTGCCGCAACTCACTCGCAGGCCTTCAGTTTCTGGGACTTGATCAAGCTGCTCTGCAGTGTCCAGTATGGCTCGGTGCTGTTTGTGGCCTGGTTCATGGGTTTTGGATATGGCTTTGTGTTCACCTTTCTCTACTGGCATCTGGAAGACCTAAATGGAACTACCACCCTCTTCGGGGTCTGTTCAGTCCTGAGTCATGTGTCCGAGTTGACTGCTTACTTCTTCAGTCACAAGCTTATTGAGTTGATTGGCCATATCAGGTAAGAGAAAGCTTACTATCGGCTGCTCCCCAGCAATGGAACTTTCCCTGGGATAGCTTCTTAGGAGTATGATGCTTTGGGTGGAGATACGTTGGGGTGGAGCTTTCTGCTGCTCCCCCTTCTTCTTCAAGCAGAAATAAAAGGAAGCAAGACACAGGCTTAGTTGGATTATCTAAGAGAAACAAACAGGAGGCTATAATAATCTCCACCCCCCCCCAAAAGACATATAGGTATGAGGTTGTGTATTAATGGACTCTGACAACTAATATCACAAGTATCAACACAGTGAACTCTATTATTCCCTGAAGCTCAAGGGCTTACCTGTCTGTGGCACTTGTGAAGGATGGTTTTAGTGGATGATAATTGCCTTTCTCCAGCCTTTATATTGTCTCCGATACCTACTAATAATAGAGAGCTGGGGACTACGGAATATAAAGAGTGGCAGAGGCGGGGCATGTAGTTCAGTGGCAGAGCCCTTATGAATGTGAGTTTTGATCCCCAGAACTGCCAGGAAATTAAAAAAGAAAGAAAGAAAAAAATAACTGTTATATTCAATAAAAGTGTGATATAACTTCATAGTCCTCCAATCCATGATTTTATATGGAAGAGATTTTTATATAACATCTCCCCTGAATTAGCTTAGGTTTTGAAGTTTTATGTGCCTGATGATATTTTACCTGAAGTTTCTTGTTATTCTCTTAGTTAAAATAAAATAGACAACTGCCTATCTTTTCTGTAGTGTAGTCATTTACCATTAGCATCTGTATAAAGCAGATCGAAAAGCACCTGGCGATATATAGTCTTTTCTGCTCTAAAATGGGAAGTGAACTACACCTGACACCTATGCTGTAGAAAAGTGCAACAGACCTGTCCACAAACTACTGTGTTGATCTCATTAAGCACCTGTGTGTGTGTGTGTGTGTGTGTGTGTGTGTGTTACTCTTCTGAGCTGCCTTGCCAAATAAAATTTTGCAGGCATCAACAGTGGGAAGGCTTGGAAAACCGTGATACTTCTTCATTTTAAGGTGAAGAGAGTGTTTTCTAATTTACTGTCTCAGTGAGAATCACACTTTCCCCTAAGTCACTGTGAAGAGTTTTTCTTGTTTGGTGTTCTTCATGAGGTTGTGCCCTGTTTCTTTTCTTGCTCACATCGTTGACTGTGTGCTGTCGCTAAAAGCCAGGCAGTGTATGCATGGTTCCTGGATTTTGAGCTCCTGTGGCACAAGTAACTTAAGCACACAGAAAGGGGACTTAAATATTGGTGAGAGTGCCTCTCGATCCTGTGTAAGCCATGCCTAGTGCTTATCCCTTGGTGCGTTTGTTCTCTGCACCCTGGATGTGGGAGTAGGCCTCGTTGTTCAAAGTAGCTTTTGAATCAGTATTTCATTTCAAAGGTCATGTCCAGTTCGGTGTCAAGGATGAGTGGAATTCCCAAACAGAGTAATTTAATCAGCCAGCAACAGTTGAAACGGTTTAAAATATACGTACACATGTACATTTTCAGATAGGCCCTCCTTACATCTAGAAAAAGACACCTTCTAACTATATGAAATATTTATTTTCTTTTTATTTTTTTTGTTTATTTTGTTTATTTTCTAATACTGGTGATTGAGCACAGGGTCCCATGTATGCTAGGTAAACACTCTGTCACTGAGATCTCTCCCCAGGCCTTAGATCCGTATCTTCCATAACAAGATCATAGTCAGTTCACTGATCTGTTTGGCAATTCAGTGAGCTTATTACCCTTGTAGTCTTCCTTTCTAAGCACTATCAGCAACTATTTAGAAATGACAGGTCGCATTAATTTCTTGGTGTTATGTACCCAAAACATTTCTCTTTTCCTGCTTAGTGATGTAATCAAGAAGGGGGCTTCTGTGGCTTCATAGTTGCTCTCAAGAGAGCTTTGAGGATTCCATCAATGTGAGGTTGGTTATTCTCCCATTTTTCTTTTAAATTCTGTCCATTAAAATATTAATTAGACTCTTGAGGGATGCAAGCACAAGCACCTGAGTCTGAATTCCTAGCCTCTACAGGTAATCTGGATGTGGTAGTGTGTCTGAGATTCCAGTACTCTGGCGGAGAGTGGAGGAGGGGTGAGCTCACAGGCCAGCTTAGTCTGTCACACACAACATGGAATCAACAGACACCCTGTCTCAAAGAAGGCAGATGGTGAGCATGGCCACCTAATCTCTCTGACTTTACACACATGCCTAGGATGAGCGTATCTGCAGTTGAAAACATGACCATTCACATGCAGTCACATACACCATGCACAGATACACAAAACATGTTACTAATTAAAAAGTTCTAATAGTTACAATAAAGTTAAGCCCACACTTGTACTCAGAGACAAAAGGGCTGTTTCTCTTGGTATCATCTATGAGAGCCCAGTCAAATGGTGGTTGTTGAACCACGGGAGTTGAAATGTGTAAAGATGACTACTTAACTTTTTGTTGGAAAAATATCAGTACATGATAAAACCTAGAGAATTATCTTTCTAATAATTTTAGACTTTATACAGATTCATAAATCTAAGCTCCTGGTGTATTTCTGTGCATTTTGTTGTTGTTTGGTTCCTATTGAGAGTTTTTGGAGTTAACACTACCTTAAATATTTGAAAATATCCTAACATAGTTGCAACAATGTCTTCATAAAAATTTTGCACAATGTGTATGTGATGTGTATGTGTGTATGCACACTTTCACCTTGCTTTTCTTTTCCTTTATTTTTCTCTTTACTTTTGGGGAGGAATGGGGCTTGGGGTAAGATCTTTCTGTGTAGCTCTGGTTGGCTTGGAAGCCTTTATGTAGACCAGGCTGGCCTCAAACTCACATAAATCTACCCGTCTTTCCCTCCTGAGTGATGGGATTAAAGGAGGCAGCCACCATGCTTGGATCTCCTTATTTTTCTTAAAACAAGATATCTCTCTAGTCTGGGACTTGCTGATTAGTCCAGCAGGACAGAGAGCCCAGGCATCTGTCTGTCTGCATTCCCACTCCTGGATTGCAAGCATGTGCCTGCTTGCTTACATGGGTTCTTGGGATTGAACACAGGTCCTCATGCTTGGAAGGCGAGTATCTCATGATGATTGAGTTGTCTCACTAGTCTACTGTTTTTGCAGATTGTTTAGATAGTTTCATAATGAAGACAATTTCATAGGAAAAATTGTTTTAAAAAAACTGTCTATCTACTTTTGAACCACCCAGTAATTAAACAGTTCCACACTTGTACACAGTGTTTCGAGGAAAAAATCAACAGTCTAAACACACATAGGCACAGAATAAATAGTTTCTGACTTGGCCTTGGATTTTATCAGGCAAATATGATGATTCTTAATGCTTGCACTAAAAAGTCTTTTTTTTTTTAATTTGAAATCATAAGACTTTGGAATGTACTGCAAGTATATTTCTAACCCTATTTATATAAGGATGGTTTACTGGAGTTCTAAAGATAGCGAAAGAACATGTTTACCTTGATGATCCTTTGAAGAGTCATGAGTAGGTTGTGACCAAAAATAAATCTCAGTAAGTCATTGTAAGTTTATAAGCCATTGCTACTCAGTATTTGGCCACCACTTATGTTATTCTAGTTAAATTTAATTCCATTTTAAGGGTTATGTGAAAATCTACTCCATCACTTTGTCCCAAATTTTTCATATTTAAGGTCAGTCTTGGCATGTAATATTAGAGGGAAAAATATTACCCATTGTTTTCTATGTATTAGATATTTATGTATGAACATAAGGTACTAGCTGTGTACTATAGGCTAGCCAGTTAGTTTGGCAAAGATGACGCAGACAGCAAGAGGAGCTCCAGGCTTTCAGAGGGGAAGACTGCGGGAGTCTTCCTGCAGGACAGGTAGGAAGGACAGAGCTGCACCTGACTGAAGATTCTGGAAAGAATACACAGCATGCAATGCTCATTGGAGGAACACTGAGCCTAGAAGAGGGAGACATGACCCCTCTATATGTGTCTAGACTTGCTCATTTGCTTCTCATACTTTTCCTTGTTTCTACCCATCTCTTTGTGCCATCCCCTGCTTCTGGACCCAATGGCTCTGAAGAGCACTGAATCCCAAGGCTATGCTTCCTGGGGTGCCACCCTGTCTTCTGCAGAGTTCAGTTAATGAACTGGTTATCCACCAGCAGACTCCTAAGAGGGCTTTTATAGTTCCATACCCAGGCTGCATCTAGATCAGTGACATCAGACTCCGGTGTGTATTTTCCAAAGTCCCTAGAGGGTTTCACTCTGCAGCCAAGGTTAAGAAATGCTGGGCTAATGAGATGCATGGCTGACAGGAAGTGAGGGAAGATCAAGGGCACTGTTTTTGCCTTCCCAGAATATGTAGTATGGCCCTATAACCTTTGCACTCTATTCCTTAATCCTTCTAGGTGCTCCTTTCCTTGCCTGAAGGACTTCTCACACATAACCTGTGGTAATTGGTACTCAGGAAACTTGCCTTGTACTAGGTCATTCCACTGCTGTACTCCCGGGCACTAGGTCTATTCAACTCAGGATGTTTCTGCACTGTATCAGGCACCATCTCTGGAGCATGCCTGTTTAGCCTATGGGTCCATCTACTGTGTGGACGTTTCCTCTCTTTACTGCACCTGGCCATGCTGGTCTGCTTGCAGTAAACACAGTTCCAGGCTTCTCAATTTTCCCCTTTAAAGTACTCAGAATAAGTGACTGTTTCCCTGGTTAGATGCTGATTCATACAGTATCCTACTACCTAGGAAGAATTCTGGTGACAGTGGCAGCCACTATGACAAAAAAAAAAAAAAATGGAAGTTAACAACTTCCTTGTTTTTCCCCACCTAGACAAAGTCCCACTGTGTCATCCTAGCTGGCCTGGAATTCTCTGTATAGACAGGCTAACTTCAGACTCATCTGCTGCCTCTGCCTCCTGAATGCTGGGACTAAAGGCGTCTGTGCTAACTCTTTAGTTAGCCATCTGGCTAACTCAATTCTTGATTAAAAAGCAAGACTAAGGTGGACCTTTAACAACCTCTGCTTCCCTTTTAATTTAAAGGAGCAGCAGTTCTTTTTCAAAAGCATATCTTCCTTGGCTGACAAGATGGCTCAGCAGGTGTCTGCCACCAAGCTTGATGATCCGACTTTAGTCACCAGAACACACTTTAGGAGAAAACCAATCCCTTTGAGCTGTCCTCTGCCCTCCACACACAGTCACCTATGCCTGTCACCTCCCTGTCCCCACAAAGCTAATAAGTAGGAAACGTTTATTAAAGTATTTGATCATAGTAAAATGTTTTAAATGACATAATTAAGTTTGCAATTATGTTATATGTGCTCTAAATGATCAATTATTGCTTTGTAGTGTTTAAAATAATCAGGGTAATTGTGCAATTTACTTGAATAATTACCCGGGCCTTGAGAATCTCAAATTAACTGGATGCAAGGAATGTGTGCTAAATGGACTGAGAAAGACAAAAGCTATTGAAGGTCAAACTGATGCTGACGTGAACAATGTGACCTTTCTTTGGTGGCAGATGGGAGTCATAGCAAGGTTCAGTGCACACAAGGTCTTATTTTGCACAGGAGGTAGCCACTAGACTACAGCGTATGGCCTATAGCTAACTCAGAAGTTGGGGACTACGGAGATAATTCTTAAAGAGTCCTTGTGGGAGGCAGGAACTGGAACTGCAGAAGTAGCAGCAGAAATCAACAGATACATTTTGGGAAGGTGAAACTGATAGACTGGATCAGTAAGTGGGAGGCTACAGATCCTGATGCGTCCAGGTAGGGTGTGGTGGCTCTGAAATAGGAAATCCAGGAAGGAGAGAGCTGAAGAGGAGGGAAACATAATGACCTGGATTTAGTGTTGAGCTTATTTGAAGTTGGAATACTCTACAGGGAGCTGCCAGGCACACAGTTAACTACTCTAAACTTGGGCGTGAAGATTTGGGACAGTTTAAACCACAAGCATAGATAAGATTGCTAAGGAAATCTTGTAGGCTAAAAAAGGTAGTGGGCTGTGGAAAATCAATTATAGTCTCTCCAAGGCAGCATTGCAAGTCCCTGATGGTGTTTAATCATTGGCCTGTGACTTCTGCTTCAAGTAAGTACCTGCATGCTGAGAGCACGTGGCGCTTTAGGGATGTGCTATGGACTTTATATGGACTTTCCCACATCTGGCTTCAGAAGGAGTCACCTTCAAGCATCCTCCACTATCATTGTGAGAGCCAGTGGCCTGGTTTATGAAAGGCTGCTTCATATCAGATGTCAGCACAAGCTGAACTAGCTTGTCCAGCTCAACCCAGAGCTGCCACTTGACAGTGTGTGGTAAGTCAGAGAGCTTTCATGTCTGTTTGTCCTCTGCCGACACACATGAAGTTAGTGCCTGTCTATTGAGAATGGTTTATGAAGGCCAAATGGAGCATGGCGGTTTCATGTTGTAGTGACGAGTGCATTGAAGGGGGTCAGCTAATGTTTAATTGTTAAGTTTCTTGTAGCTGCATGGCCCATTGGATCTAGTAAAAGTACAGGTAACAGTATAACATCAAGAGTGTATGGATCAGCAAGTTGCCAGGTCAAGGTGCATAGGGTCTCTCAAAGAGCTGACATCTTCCTCAAACATCTTGCTCAAATCAAGATTATTTTTCTACCAGTTTATGGTGATTGTAAATTGTCAGATGAAATGGTATTATATTGAACTGATAGAACAGTAACTGACAAAACCTATATGTGTGTGTGTGTGTGTGTGTATATATATATATATATATATATATATATATATATATATACATATACATATACACATATGTATACATACATATATATTCATACATATGAATGAGAATATGAATGAGAATGAGAGAATACACTTGCTGGTATGCATAAAGATGCCTATGAAGGACAGAAGCCGACTACTTCAGGTTTCCTTCCTCAGACGCGATCCACCTGTGAGTTCTCTCTCTGTCCTTGTCTTTGCCAGTAGGCTAGACCAGCCAGCTAGGGAGCCCTAAGGAGCTGGTTGTCTCTGCCTCTCAAGCACCCAGGATTGTAAGAATATGCCTTGTATGGGGTTGGGGTTAAAACTCAGCAAGGACATTGACAGCTAAATTATCTTCCCAGGCCAGAGTTTTAAATTCTTATAAAACACGAGATGCGCTTAGAAATCAGTCTAGTCTAATTAAAATTAATTAGTTCCAAACCGTCAAGTACCTTTGTCTTTGGTGAGTTAATGGACCCTAGCTAGTTAATAAAATAAAGTATACTAACTTTTCAATGGGAAAGTGATGTCCTGTTTCCTCTGTCTGAGCAATGAAGTGGTTGACTCTTTTCATCATCACACAGAAGGCAAGCATACAGTAGTCAGAGCCACAGTGTTGCTACGGTGCCAGTGTCAGTGTGGAGCATGTGGAATGATGAGTGGTCTATTGTGGGAATTAGGTGTTTATCCCCAAGACCTGAGGCAGATGGATTGCAGTCAAAATGACTGTGTCCTTTGCCTTCTGTGTAAAGGAGACCGTGATCATCCTGGAAGCCCCTGCTTCATAGCACTTTGTTTTGTTATTGCTTGCCATATTTTTTCATTTGTGCCATGAAAAAGTGTGGTGAAGTATTGCAGAGGACAAATGTAGTCACCGCCTAACTCTTGAAACTGGTCAGTCAGCCAGACACTTATATTAAATGTTTCCATCAGTATGTGCTTTAACAGTTAGAGTTTTGAAGTATTTGGGTGTGGCAAGCAGCCCAATTCTTCCAGAAGCAGTTTCATAAAGACCATGATTTTGTGCAGTTCTGAATTCTATCTCTTCAATTATTAAATTCTAAGCTTTTCATCACATTATTTTTTTCCCATTTTACACTATATTTAGATGTATTAATTCTCACATGCTAAGATGAACCAGATTAGAGATAAAATTGTTCAGGTCCCTCATTTAAAGACTTTGCCTGGCAGCTTTGGCCTTGTAGCCTGTGCCAGCTTCCATCCAGTGTCAGCTCCGTCCCTCACTAGACAGTCCTGGGTGTGCTGGGTGTGCTGGGTGTGCTACTGGGTGTGCTGGGTGTGCTGGGTGTGCTGCTGGGTGTGCTGGGTGTGCTGGGTGTGCTGCTGGGTGTGCTGCTGGGCATGCTGGGTGTGCTGGGTGTGCTGGGTGTGCTGTTGGGTGTGCTGCTGGGTGTGCTGGGTGTGCTGCTGGGTGTGCTGGGTGTGCTGGGTGTGCTGGGTGTGCTGCTGGGTGTGCTGGGTGTGCTGGGTGTGCTGCTGGGTGTGCTGCTGGGTGTGCTGGGTGTGCTGCTGGGTGTGCTGCTGGGTGTGCTGCTGGGTGTGCTGGGTGTGCTGGGTGTGCTGGGTGTGCTGCTGGGTGTGCTGGGTGTGCTGGGTGTGCTACTGGGTGTGCTGGGTGTGCTGGGTGTGCTGCTGGGTGTGCTGGGTGTGCTGGGTGTGCTGCTGGGTGTGCTGGGTGTGCTACTGGGTGTGCTACTGGGTGTGCTGGGTGTGCTGGGTGTGCTGCTGGGTGTGCTGGGTGTGCTGGGTGTGCTGCTGGGTGTGCTGGGTGTTCTGGGTGTGCTGCTGGGTGTGCTGCTGGGCATGCTGGGTGTGCTGGGTGTGCTGGGTGTGCTGGGTGTGTTGGGTGTGCTGTTGGGTGTGCTGCTGGGTGTGCTGGGTGTGCTGCTGGGTGTGCTGGGTATGCTGCTGGGTGTGCTGCTGGGTGTGCTGCTGGGTGTTCTGGGTGTGCTGCTGGGTGTGCTTGGTGTGCTGGGTGTGCTGGGTGTGCTGCTGGGTGTGCTGGGTGTGCTGGGTGTGCTGGGTGTGCTGCTGGGTGTGCTGCTGGGTGTGCTGGGTATGCTGCTGGGTGTGCTGCTGGGTGTGCTGGGTGTGCTGGGTGTGCTGCTGGGTGTGCTGCTGGGTGTGCTGCTGGGTGTGCTGGGTGTGCTGAGCGTGCTGAGCTGCAGCTTTATTTAACAGTAAGTCTGGATGGCAGTGATTACAGGGGAATTTCATGTACGTCACTTAGTGTGGATTATGTAGAGAGCAAAGGTGGGGGAAGTAGAAGGTAGATGCTGTTACTAGCTGTAATACTTGAGTGTGAGTTATTTTTTAAAAATTTAAAAAAATATTATTTTGTATGTGTGTGTTCACGTGATGTTTCTGCATGGGCTATATACTCGTGTGTGTGTGTGTGTGTGTGTGTGTGTGTGTGTGTGTTTCAGAGAAAACCTCCAGCAGTCAGTTATCTCCTTCCACTTTTACTCGGGTCCCGGGAAGCGAACTCAGGTCACTCAACTTGCACAGCAAGTGCCTGCTGGGCTGTCTGCTACCCCGAGTAACTTATTTTCGATGTATCAGAGCAGTAAGGAAAGTACTTGAATGACACAGTTTGCATACTAGAAAGTAGACTCAAATACGCTCCCTTCCAGGCTCCCTGTTTACTTACTTAGTGTGGGGCTGTGCATGCATGACTCCCACAGCACACGTGTGGAGGGTGAGTGGAGGGGACTTATGGGAGCCAGTTCCTGCTTCCCCGTGCGAGCCCTTGAAGGGAACGCATCCTGTCAGGTTGGTGGCATGAGCATCTTGCTGACCCTAGGTGCCTTTTTCTAAGATATTATCTTTTACAGAAACAATGGTACATTGTGCCCAGCTTAAAGACAAGGGGGGTGGCGTGTGCCAGACTTTGTTAACTGGTGCTCCTTAGAACCATGGGGGCACATCTTGTTGGCTAAAGTGCTTGCTGTGCAAGTATGAGGACTTAAGTTCAGATCCCCAGAAACCATACAAAGCTGGAGTGATAACACTTGCCTGCATTCCTGGCATTTCCACAGAGAGATGAAAGGCAGACTAGGAATCTCTGGGGACTCCTGGGCCACCCATCCTGGTGTGTGCAGCGGGGACAAGAGACCCTGTCTCAAGGCGAAAGGCAAGGACTGGCACCAAGATTGTCCTCTGATTTCCACACATTTGCCGACACACACACACACATACACACACACACACACACACACACACACACACACACACACACCAATATTCATTTGCATGAAAATGCATGTACAGTCATACTCACACAATCACATACACACATAATCACACATACACAGGGAGAAGGAGACAGAGAGAGAGAAGGAGGGGGGAGGTAGAGGAGGAGGTAGAGGTAGAGGAGGAGGTAGAGGTAGAGGTAGAGGAGGAGGTAGAGGTAGAGGTAGAGGAGGAGGGAGAGGGAGAGGGAGAGGAGGAGGGAGAGGGAGAGGGAGAGGGAGAGGGAGAGGGAGAGGGAGAGGGAGAGGGAGAGGGAGAGGGAGAGGGAGAGGGAGAGGGAGAGGGAGAGGGAGAGGGAGAGATGTGTCCCACCATCACCATGGAACACAAGAATGAGTTCTCAGATTATACTTGCTTCCAAGGCAAGCCTTTTACCAATTAAGTTATCAACTGAGCCCCTTTAGTGCCATTTCTTAAAGCCTTGGGAATATAATCTATGCATTCAATCTCTGTGATAGTTTGTATACAGCATAATTGTAACTATAGCTAGTATTACTTTTTATGTGGGTTTGTGAAATCAATACAGATTGGAAAAGCTTCTTGGAGTTATTTCAAGTTTTGACTATTATTACTAAAGTATATGAAGTAAAGTCTGAAACAAATAGAAGAACTTGTGATTAGGACTTAAAAGGAAGTAAACTGACTCTTATGTCCTTTGAAAGAGCATCTTTGCAAAAATATATCTGTATAATATATCCAGGCCTCCAAGATGACGTATTAATAACGGTCCATTTGGAACCCAGCTACTCATAGCTCACAACAAAAGGCCACTGTTTCAAGAACGAAAACATGGTTCAGATGCTAGCATGGTGTTCTCTTCCACCTTCAGGATAGAGGAGGTACTTGGAGACTTAAAGAGAGCAGAATTGGCTTGTTACACTTCCATAGCTTTGTGACTGTAGCCTGCACCTGTTCATGACACGCCAAGGTGGTAGTCAAGGTGTACACTGGACAGTCGTGAAGACTGTCCCTACATATTCTCTGTTTATACAATCACAATCAGACTCATGTAATAGTGTATAGTAATCTTAAGTTTGACATTCCCAGCGACCTAAGAATTACCTAAGGTAAAGGAACATTTCCATATACACAAAAGAAATACATGGCCATTTATGTAAGTCCACTGTCCTTTTCCTATGGCAAAAACCCCAGCAATGATATTCAGTGTGGTGTACTCACAGGGAGGAACTGCATGCAGGAGGTAGACTAAATATATCAGCATAGAAGGCTCTCAAATACCAAAACAAAATTAAGTGGGTACATGTCTGAATGATATGCTTTGATACATTTATTAGGTTCTAACGATAGATAAATATTAAAAAGTTAAGCATTTTCATGGATAAACGAACATATTTAGAAAAATACTGAATGAAGAGACACAGAGTACACTGTAATTGTTATGAGACTTGAAGTTTTTTGGCAAGATGTAAGGAAAGGGGAGCAGAGAAAACTTATGCTGTATGACAGTGTCCTGACCAAGGAAGGAGGGAAATGGGTCCTAAGTTTCCAGTTCCTGGTGTTCAGTATTCTCTGCATTTTCTTTTGTTTGTATTTCCTATTGGAAAAAATTGAATACCTTGTCTCCTTATAGTGGGCGTATATAACCTATTCTACTATTGAAGATCCAAATATATCTGTGTAAGTCATTGTAGCTGTGTCTTAAAGAGGCATATCCTTCCAAATATATCAGGTGCCCACTAAGACTTTTTATACTTACTATGTTTATTACTAAGTTTCCCCTAAATAACATAAATATAAATCATTAAAAATGTGCTTCATGTTATTACCATAGCCTCTGGCTCTATTTTCTTTTACTTAATAATGAGACTTGGTGTCCAACAACAACAGCCCTGATTTGAGTAGTAACTATAGTTCTTTTTTATCAAAGGGAGTGAGGTTGTAGTGGGGCTGTTGAGAATGTGCAAGGTTTGATCTAGAATAGGAGTGAAGTAGATGAAGCGAGGAAAACTAAAGATCACACGAGGATATGAAAAAGCCAAGTTATGTCCAGTCTGAACAGCTGTGTGATTACTCAATCCCTTCAGTGTTGGTCTCCTTCTTAGACAAACCACAAGCCTAAGTCATTTAACTCATTTTATTTCTACATATCCATGAAAATCTTTAGGGAATTGCAATTGTATAATTTAGAATAGAAGAAATCCCTAGAAGCTTTTTTTGTAATATCTCTCTCCAAAGACTTTTTAACTTAAGGAAGAACACACACACACACACACACACACACACACACACTTCATTCTTTATTTCTGAACTATTAAGAGCTGTTCTTTGGTGGCTTTCTACTGAAAACATGCCTGACTCTGTAAAAGGCACCAGTTATTTAATCTTTGCTTTCCTTGGAAAACAACACACAGAATGTGGTTCTGCAAACAATAGAAGATGGACTTTTGCTTATACCCCCTGGTTTTGTGTCTTTGGACCATGCTACTGTGTGTTGTGTGCTGCCTGTAGAGGTTGGGAGTGCGGTGCAGTGCTGGGGTTACCTCCACAGCCAGGCACTTCATTCCATTTAGGAAACTGAGAAAGAGTGAAATAGGTCAGCCGGGGTTTCCCTCCAGCTGCCAGTCCAAGCCCTGGATGGCTGGGTAGTATGGCGGCCATCATGTTTTCTCTGTCTTATGAGTTTCATGTTCCTTGTTGGTGAAGCTGGAGCAACAACTGTACCTGAGTTCATTCCATGTTTAAAATCCAGTGAGATAATGCACAGTATTGACTAAGTGCTTGGGTAGGAACAGGAAGCAGTATCATTACTGTTAAAGTTCATTCCTTGAGCAAATGTTTATTAACATTTATTAACATAGTCATGGCAGGCAGTTTTGTAGACGCAGGCAAACATGCAGTATATAATATGACAGATGAACAGGCTTCATGGACTAATGTTCTATTGGGGTAGGTAATAAAGAGTAAACATTATTTTAATTTCATGACATGTGAAACATCCCAAATCAGCTAAGGCAAGGGAGTGGGTTTAGTGTGGGTAGGTCAGACATGTGTGTGTGTGTGTGTGTGTGTGTGTGTGTGTGCTTTCTCTGAAGAAATGTCAGTTGTTCAGAGTCCTGTACATTAAGAATTGAGGGACAAAAAAATAAATACAGGCGTGTTAATGGCCTACGTGGTAAAGAACAGTAAGTGAGCAGAGCAGGCCGAGTACTGCATGGCTCAAGGAGAGAGAGAGAGAGAGAGAAAGAGAGAGAGAGAGAGAGATGAGAGAGAGAGAGAGAGAGAGAGAGAGAGAGAGAGATCCCTAAAAGGTTGATGATGGGAGGAAGGCTAGGATTAGATTTAAAGAGCAGGCCGAGTGCTCTGTGCTGAGTGCTCTGTATTGAGTGTTGTATATTGAGTGCTCTGTGCTGAGTGCTCTTTGCTGAGTGCTCTGTGCTGAGTGCTCTGTGTGGAGTGCTCTGTGCTCAGTGCTCTATGCTCAGTGCTCTGTGTTGAGAGCTCTGTGCTGAGTGCTCTGTGCTTAGTGATCTGTGTTGCGTGCTCTGTGCTCTCTGTGGCTTGTTCCTACCTCCCTTCTCCTCTCACCATGTAAGCCTATCCTTGGTTTCTGTTACTTACATAGCTAACAGGAGACCCTGAGTCTCCAGTAAGCAAGGAACCCTCCTGGCCTCCTGTCCTGCCTCCATTGGATGGATGCCTGCGGTGTCTGTAGCTTCCTCAGTGGATGTGGCCTCTGGGCTCCTTTCTTCCTGGAACACCATGTGCTTCTGGGTGATCCAGAACCTTGGACCGCTGCTGAGTGCCATTTGCTTTTCTACTTTTCTTCTGCCTGCTCATCTCATTGATTCGTGAAAGTTTAAAATGTCAGAAAGCTTTCCAAAGCCAACACAAATACACACCCAGCTTCCTTAATCTAAGTGCTCAGCCGTGTCATGTGAAAACACATGAACATGCCTAGCTACTCTCCAGGGACCCACCCTGCAGTAGGAAAACAACACGTGGCTGTCAAGTCTAATAGTGACCCTGTGCTGGATCCCTGCCCCCCCACAACCCTCTCTTTGCTCATCTGTGAAATGGGCTGCTGGAGAAGCCACTGTACTTTTTTAGTTCAAAGTATGGGTCTACTTGATGCTGTGGTTTTGAAAGAAGTCCCGCATCAGACTTCCCCTTCCTGGAAGTCCTTATCCTTTATGCTCCATGATGCTCAGACTGTGAGATGCAGGAGACATGCACACAATCCTATTTGTCCATCCAGCTAGTGATGGGGATGTGGGTGTGAGACTTAGAGCAGTCCTGCTGCACCAGATTGATGTTCTCCAGAGCTGTGTGGCTTCAGTGCAGTTTAGAACATAGAGTCTTATGGGTTTGGGCAGAATTCTCAGGGCATCCATGTTCTTGCTGAAAGCTTTGCTTTTTTTTTTTTTTTTTAAAACTTAGTGCTGGCTCACACACTGTATTTTCTACTCCATGCGTGCCAGGGTAGAAGGATGTATGAAGTGCCGCAGCACATGTGTGGTGGTCAGAGAACGACTTTACAGAGTCACTTCTTTTCTCCCACAAAGTAGGTTCTGGGGTTGAGCACAGGTTGTGGGCTTGGTGGCAGGCACCTGTCCTGACTGAGCCATGTTTTCAAACCCCACATGTATTCTTTATAGGCTTATTTGATGTGTTCGAAAGTGACCTTATAGAAAGGCCGCTTTGAGTCTGCCTGCCTGAATATAATCCACGTGCCCACTGTGCTCCACACTGGCCAAGTGTACTAATTAGCCATGTTTGTACAAGCCATTCATTTTATATCAACCAGTGGGAAAGTAAATGCCAATCCTCCAGCTAAAGTAAATGAGCAAATATGTCTGAACGAGGTTGTCCAAAGTGCTCCCAGCCCTTCTCGTAGAGCCAGCTTCCTTCCACCTAATGCAGAGTCCCTGGGACACCAGCACTGACCCATCGTTTATGGAGAGGCTGCAGTGACACACTCTTGAGGAAGTGAGTGTTTGTAGAGGTGGTTAAATAAACATGAAGGCATTTATATGGGCTCTCATCCATCCTGACTGCTGTCCTTATAAGAAGTGATCAGGACAAACAAGCACAGAGGGAAGACATACTTCACAATGACATAGGACAAAACAGTCACCGACAAACCAGGGTGGAAGGCATTTGAAGAAATCAACACTGTTGACACCACCTTCCTGAACCCCAAGCCCCAAGAATGCTAAGACAGTAACTGTCTATTGCTTAAACCATTCAAGTACTCTGTAGTATGTACAGGATAGACCCACAGTTCTGGCTTCATCCTGCTGTGGACTCTAGGCCTTGGAAGAGATCGTTACCTAGCCTTGGTTTGGCCATATGTAGTAATGTAGAATTTGCTAGCTCATAAGGCAGCTAACATTCGTGTCACATGGGACTTGCAGTTGAAGAGGCAGAAAACCTTACTCAGAGAGACTTAGGTGAAGAGAGGAAAAATATACTGTATGACTGAAAAGCCCAGCCATTGGCCTTAGGGATAGTTTTAAGTAGGTCTCAGATGATGTCATCAGAACTTGGGTTCTTCCTTCTACCAATTCTTTGGTGACAGACTGATCCAGACAGATGCTGGAGACCCTAGGCAGCTCCAGGGTCGAGTCTAGCTGGAAACTGAGGAAGACCTCAGACTAATTTGCTGCATACATTGTACCCCTGTCTGCCTCGCACCCCCTCTTCCAAAGAAGGGATACCCGCCTGCTCAAGTGTCCTCGCAGCCTGCTTCTCCAGTTCCCGTGGCTACTCTTCCACATGATCCATCTCATTTGGGGTTCTCCATCCCCTTTATTTTCTGGCTCTTTTTTATTTTTTGTCTGTCTGATATGTAAGTCACGTCTTCAAATGCACCACTACAAGCACAAAAGCAAGAGGAGTAGCTTTGGACTTGGTCACAGTTCTCTTTTAGCTTGAATTTTAATTAACTTTTTGAGTTCTCTCAAATGTCACCTATAGTCAACTAAACTTTGAATGCCTTTCCCAAAATAACCAATATATCAAATGCCACTGATTATGCTTTGAAATTATAGTATTCATACCATGTGGCTACCTCAGCCCTACTAGGAAAAACTAAACAATTGTGTGTGTGTGTGTGTGTGTGTGTGTTCACTTGCCTTTTACCTATTTGGAAAATGTAACAGCTGAGCAGAAGTAGATGTATCCCATTAATGACAGTACTATTCAGTTTTGAACATTCTAATTTTCTTCCTGGACATATACAGACAAGTAAAAGAACAATAAAGAAATGTAAATATGACCAGAGACTGCCACTACAGTGACCTTGCCAATGGTCACTGTCATTGTTCTACTAGCTTCTTAGCCATCTAAGAGGAGAAAGATCTGACAATAACATGGAATGACTTGGTCCAGCAGCAACCTCAGACTTTGTCAACTCAACCTTTTTTGGTATCCGCACAGAACACACGCAGCTAAGATGATCATTGCTTCTCTCCCGGTCTTCTTTTATGATGCACGGTGGTTCTTAGGACCTGTCCTCCAAGGATGGGTCAGTAGCCCAGGATACCTGCCTGGTGTCCTCCACGAGTTCTTGGTTGGTGTCCCCCAGGAGTTCAGGCTCATCCCTTCAGCTGTTCTATGGGAACACCACTGGTTCTTGGAGCTTTGTGGCTTACATGTGGCAATTCTGTCTTTTCCTGTGACAGGCCTATTGTGAGCAGAGCCTTGTTGTCTGCTTTTGCACACGTGCTGGCTTCCATTGTACAGTGTCTCAGGCTATCCCCCAAAGTCCCTGTGCATTGAACTGTTTATATCTTCACAGTTTATCGTCAAGCTTAGTCATGAACATTGTCAAAAATGTTGCCAAATACCTACCTTTCTTCCTTTCTTCCTTCCTTCCTCCCTTTCTTTCTTTCTTTCTTTCTTTCTTTCTTTCTTTCTTTCTTTCTTTCTTTCTTTCTTTCTCTCTTTCTCTTTCTCTCTCTCTCTTTCATTCTCTCTTTCTCTCTCTCTTTCTCTTTCTTTCTTTCTTTCTTTCTTTCTTTCTTTCTTTCTTTCTTTCTTTCTTTCTTTCTTTCTTTCTTTCTTTCTTTCTTTTCTCTCTCTCCCCCTTCTTCCTTCCTTCCTTCCTTTCTTTCTTTTTTCCTTCTTACATTCCTTCTTTCAATTTATTTACATTTCAAGTGTTATCCCCTGACCAAGTTTCCCCATCTCCTGGAAATCCCTATCCCATCCCCCATTACCCTGCTTCTATGAGGGTGTTTCTCCACCCACCCACCCACTCCCGCCTCCCCGACATCCATTCTCCTACACTGGGGCATCTATCTTCCTGTCTATCTAACCTTTATAGGAGTAAGGAACTCTCCTCCCATTGATGCCTGACAAGGTCATCCTCTGCTATATATGCAGCCAGAGCCATGTGCTCCTTTGTTGGTGCCTTAGTCCCTGGGAACTCTGGGGGGACTGGTTGGTTGATATTGTTATTCTTCCTATGGGGTTACAGACCCCTTCAGTTCCTTCAGTCTATTGTCTAACTCCTCCATTGGGGGCCCCACACTCAGTGCAAGGGTTAGCTGTGAGCATCCAGTTCTGTATATGTAAGGCTCTGGTAGGGCCTCTTAGGAGACAGGCTCCTTTCAGCAAACCTTTCTTAGCGTACACAATAGTGATGGAGTTTGGTGACTGTATCTGAGATGATTCCCCAAGTGGGACAGTCTCTGGGTGGCCTTTCCTTCAGTCTCTGCTCTACACTTTGTCTCTGTATTTGCTCCTGTGAGTATTTTGTTCCCCTTTCTAAGCAGGACCGAAGCACCCACACTTTGGTCTTCCTTCTTGAACTTCATGTGGTCTGTGAATTGTGTCTTTGGTATTCTGAGCTTTTGTGCCAATATACCAGGTATGTTCTTTTGGGATTGGGTTACCTCACTTAGGATATTTTTTTCTTGTATATTTTCTTTATTTATATTTCAACTGTTATCCCCTTTCCTGGTTTCTCCCCCGAAAATCTCCTATCCCATTCCCCCTCCTCCTGCTCACTAACCCACCCACTCCTGCTTCCCTATCCTGGCATTCCATTACACTGAGGGCCTCTCCTCTCATTGATGTCCAACAAGGCCATTCTCTGCTACATATGCAGCTGGAGCCATGGGTCCCTCCATGTGTACTCTTTGGTTGGTGGTTTAGTCCCTGAGAGATCTGGGTTGGTTCATATTGTTTTTCCTCCTGTGGGGCTGCAGACTCCTTCAGTTCCTGGGGTCCTTTCTCTAACTCCTCCACTGGGGATCCTGTGCTTAGTCCAATGGATGGCTGTGAGCATCCACTTCTGTATTTGTCAGACACTGGCAGAGCCTCAGGAGACAGCTATACCAGGCTCCTGTCAGCAAGCACTTGTTGGCATCCACAATAGTGTCTGGGTTTGGTAACTGTATATGGGATGGATCCCCAGGTGGGGCAGTCTCTAGATGACCTTTCCTTCAGTTTCTGTTCCACAGTTTGTCTCTGTATTTCCTCCCATGGGTATTTTGATCCCCCTTCTGAGAAGGAACAAAGTATCCACACTTTGGTGTTACTTCTCCTTGAGCTTCATATGGTCTGTGAGTTCTATATCCTGGGCATTCTGAGCTTCTGGGCTAATATCCATTTATCAGTGAGTTCATACCATGTGTGTTCTTTTGTGACTGAGTTACCTCACTCAGGATGATATTTTCTAGTTTCATCCATTTGCCTAAGAATTTCATGAATTCATTGTTTTTAATAGCTAAGTAGTACTCCATTGTGTAAATGTACCACATTTTCTGTATCCATTGCTTTGTTGAGGGACATCTGGCTTCTTTCTAGCTTCTAGCTATTATAAATAAGGCTGCTATTAACATAGTGGAGCATGTGTCCTTATTACATGTTGGAGCATCTTCTGGGTATATTCCCAGGAGTGGTAAAGCTGGGGCCTCAGGTAATACTATGTCCAATTTTCTGAGGAACTGCCAGACTGATTTCCAGAGTGGTTGTAGCTGCTTGCAATCCCACCAACAATGGAGGAGTATTCCTCTTTCTCCACATCCTGACCAACATCTGCTGTCACCTGAATTTTTGATCTTAGCCATTCTGACTGGTGTGAGGTAGAATCTCAGGATTGTTTTGATTTGCATTTCCCTGATGACTAAGGATATTGAATATTTCTTTAGGTGCTTCTTAGCCATTTGAGTTTCCTCAGTTGAGAATTCTCTGTTTAGCTCTGTACCCCATTCTTGATAGGGTCATTTGGTTCTCTGGAGTCTAACCTTTTGAGTTCTTTGTATATATTGGATATTAGCCCTCTATCAGATGTAGGATTGGTAAAGATCTTTTCCCAGTCCTTTGGTTGCCATTTTGTCCTATTGACAGTGTCCTTTGCCTTACAGAAGCTTTGCAATTTTATGAGGTACCATTTTTCAATTCTTGATCTTAGAGCAGAAGCCATTGATATTCTGTTCAGGAACCTTTCCCCTGTGCCCATATGTTTGAGACTTTCCCCCACTTTCTCTTCTATTAGATTCAGTGTATCTGCTTTATGCGGAGATCCTTGATCCACTTGGATTTGAGCTCTGTACAGGGAGATAATAATAGATCAATTTGGGCTGGAGAGATGTCTCAGCAGTTAAGAATACTGCTCTTCTAGAGGTCCTGGGTTAAATTTCCAGCAACCACATGGTGGCTCACAACCTACAGTATACTTACATATATAAACTAAATAAATAATTAAAAATTATTTTTAAAAAAATGAATGGATCAATTTGCATTCTTCTACATGCTGACTGTCAGTTGAACCAGCACCATTTGTTGAAAAGGCTGTTTTTTTTCCCCCAACTGGATGGTTTTAGATCCTTTGTCAAAGATTAAGTGACTATAGGTGGGTGGGTTCATTTCTGGGTCTTCAATTCTATTCCATTGATCTACCTTCCTGTCACTGTACCAATACCATGCAGTTTTTAACAAATTTCTCTGTAGTACAGCTTGATGTCAGGGATGCTGTTTTCCCCAGAAGTTCTTTTATTGTTGAGAATAGTTTTTGCTATACCAAATGAATTTGAGAGGGAGGGTCCCTCTTGGGCCAGGAATTTGAAGAAAAGTGGTGTTCTTACCTGTGCTCACAGGCGTGTTGGCTGTTCTGGGTGACCAGCTCTCTCCTGGTGGTATTTGTGTTTGTAGCACTGTGGCACATGACCAGCGCTGGGCTCAGATGGAGACTGGAAGGTTCCTGTCCCAGGCTACTCATGGGTTCCTGTGTCCTGAGGGTTCCAGGACAATCCCTCTGAGCAGCAGTGGTGGTCTTACCTGTGCTCACAGGCTTGTCTGCACTCCTGGGAGGCTAGCTCTCTCTTGGTGCTATTTAGGAGTGTAGCCCTGTGGCAGAAGATCAGCTCTGGACCAGAGGGAAATCAGAAGGCTCTTGTCAGGGACATCTTTTTTAACCTTCCTGTTTCTAGGAAGTTAATCAATTTCTTCATAAACTATATACTTATTCCTATACTCTAACCAGCTATCTGAAAATACACACTTATAAACATAATATATTCATAATATTTAGATCTTATTTGCCTTTGTATCTAGTATATGGTGTAAATATGTTTAATACATATTTATTAATCAGTGTTTGATTTAAAGTATTCTTAGTTCTCACCAGTTTATAAATATTTATTGAGTACTCATATCAGGCACTAAGTACAAAATGGAGTGATCATAATATAGGAGGCCTCACCTTCCACTGATGACATGGTCAGCTTATAATGTATAGTTTCTACTAAGCTAAATGTTGTGCACTTAGTCACATGGTGTTGTGGTCATTTGTCAAGGGGATATGTGTACAGGTGAGTAAGATCTGAAGGAGTACCATCAGGACACAGGGATGGGGTGGTGCTGAGCCAGTTTCCTTCAACATGTATGTGGCCTAGAGGACACAGTGCTGGGCTTGGTAGGCCGTGTGATAAATGGCTTTTAAGATAATATTGGTTTGATTTGAATGTCCCCACTTCATTCCATATGCTTTCTGATATGTAACTCTGAAGCAAGCAAAGAGTTTCCTAAAGTCCGACTACAGATAACCTTCTTGTCTTCCTCCTCCTCCTTCCCTCCCTCCCTCCCTTCTTCCTCTTCTTCCTCCTCCTCCTTTTCCTTTTTGGTTCAGAATGAAAATGATTGTGGAAATACTATTTCATTTTTTCAACTCTTTAGGCAACTATGTGGTTTAGTTACACCCAGACTATCAATGGATTAAAGAATAGGAGCAATATTCAGTAGTTTCTCAGCTATGACCTTGTTATTTTTTTTAATTTAAATTTATTATTTTTGTTTAGGTGTGTGTGTGTGTGTGTGACCAGTGTGTGGGGTGTGGGTATTTATGGCAGCTAGAAGAGGGTGTCAGTTTGGCCAGAGTTGGAGTTTCAAGCAGTTGTGTCTCCTGACAAAGGTGCTAGGACTTGAGCTTGAGTCCTCTGGGAAAGCGCCCGGTGCTCTTACCCACTGAGCTGTCCCTCTAGTCCCTGCTTTTTTAAACTGAAACAGAAACCCAGGTCACAAAACACAGGGACCTGGAGATATAGATTAGCTGTGTAGAGAATTGGTTGAACATCACAGGTTGAGGCTACTTAGACTCCCTGTTTCCACCTGTGCTGTCTCTGGAATAATTTCTAGAATAAGTCTGGATGAAGAGGTTTCCTTATTCCCCTTTGCCCTTATACTTTTTATCCTTTTTATATCTTTTCAACATAGTCTCTGTCCATCTTTCATTTTTTTGGTTATTTTTTTATTCCCTTTGCTCCTGCTGTGTGTAATGCTGTTTCTACTTTTGTCAATTTTTAACCTAGGTGTGTCTGACCCAATATGGGTAGCAAGTTTTTCCATACCTTTTTTGTGCATGTGTCCTTGTTTTAACTTGTTTATTGACATTGCTTTCTTCCCAGTGGATTGACATTTTTTTAAGACAAGGATCATTTTCTGTTTGTTTCCATTCTCCTTGAACCCAGTAGTGCATAGTGTGCACAGTGATGTCTTGGTAAAAATGTACTATTAAAACACGTGTTCACTGGGATTTTGTCTGGCTCTTGGGGATGGGGACTCTGACATATTACAGTCGGTATCCTGCTCACATATGCTGTATCAGGAACCCCAAATGACTTCACAATTCTGTGTCTCTCTTCAATATTACCTATTGACAACAATATCAGCTTTGTGATTGCCAGTCACCCAAAAACTGCTGCTGCCATGAATTGTGGTCATATAAAAAGTTAGAGTCTCATAAGCACTTTTCTCTGACTTTCACATTTTGCTCCAATTTAGGTTAATCTGACAAGGTATTTGGCTGTTTGCGCTGCTAGCACATCTTGGTGGGTAATGTCACTTACACCAAATACCTGCCCCAAACCTGCCTCTTTCTTGTCTGCTTTTCTTACTGACTCCTGCTACGAAACAGGAGAGAGATGATAGTTGTTGCTACCCTCACAACAATGATTTCTAGGTGTCCATTCACACTCGCTCTCGGAGAAGTGCTTTAGGTCACTGGTACCAAGGAATAGTCTAAGACCCTGAACATAACTTTATGTTCAGTGTAAAGACTTGGTCTGTCCAGAAGATGGCCTAATGAATACCTAATAATTTCCTTTTTATTAACAAACTCAGACTAAATGCACTGGCTTCAGAGCTACCCTAACAAAATACTAGCATCAGGACAGCTTAGAACGCTTGTTTTTCTTCAAAGTTTTTGAAGCTAAAAGTCTAACATAAAAGTGCCATCAGGGTAAGGTTTCTGAGGCCCACTCTTTGACTCGCCTTCTTCTACTATCTGCCCCATCATTCTCTCCTCTCATCTTCTGAAGATTCCAGACCTGTCACATAGACTTAGGACCCACCCACGTGACCTAGTGGGGGGGGGTCACATTACACGTCACCAAATACATTCACATTCAGTCTATAAAGGGAAATGTAGTTTAAATACCCTGGTTGTTCAAATACTCAAGGGATTCTTGGGTCGCTGAAATGTTTTTTAGTCGGTCAGTATGTTTATGTCTTTGCCTTTACTCAAGTACCACTTTTCTTCCACCTCATAACTCAACCTTTGCTAATTGCTTAAAGCGACTGTTCTCCAAGATGGTGGGTGAGGACTGAAATGCTCCGCTTCAATATTCATAGCTTTCCATGGCTGTAACAAAATACCAGAGACAACATTTAAAAGGAGGAAGACATGTTTGGGCTATGACTAACTTGGCCTTGTGTCTCTGGTCTTGTATTTGGGAGTGACATTGTGGTATGGAATGCACGGGGAAAGCAAGCCTCTCACCTAGTGGTGGCCAAGAAGCAGAAAACAAGGAAAGGGGTGGGTCCCAAAAGCCCCTTCAAGTACACCGCCCCGCTATTAGTTGTTTTTCTCACTGCTTTGACAAAATACCTCACATGGCAACTTCAGGGGACGAGGGTTCATTTTCACTCTCACAGTTTTAGGTGGTGAAATCTGTTATGGCAGGGAAAGGGTGGTGGCTTGTCAGGGAGGCTTTGGGATGTGACTCCTTCATTTATAGCCTGGTGACTTAAGGATCAGAGCATGGGCCTGGAAGCAGGGCCAGCTATAATCTTCAAAGACCTGCCAGTAGTTCACCTCCACCAGCCAAGCCCACAACCTCCCAGAACAGTGCCCCGAGCTGTGATCTGCACTGACTTCTCCACTGCATTCCAATAGCACACCATCTGGGGACCATAGCTGTCCTGTGTACACTGTTGGGGGACATTTGAAATCCCAAATCTAAGAGGCTCCCTCGGGAATCCTGGAATAAAGTTTTTGTCAGAGAACAAAAAAAATTCTTGGATCCCCCCCCCCCTACTTTTTTAAGTAATGGTATTGCCACCACTTGTCAAGTGCTTGTGTTGTGAGATCACCACAAACTATATCAGCATTTGATGTGTGAACATCCTGTTTTAGAGAGACAGAGTAAGTTGTTCTGACTATTCTCATTTTACTTTTTATGGGACTCTTTTTGGTCTAGCACACTATCTGTTGTGACTTTGGAACCAAGGGGATAAAGTGATGGTAAATTAAATTCATGGCAACCAAGCCGGTTGGTTGCAGTGAAGACCTCAGAGTCCCAGAAGGCATACACCAGGAACTATAGTAACTGAGCTCCACATATGGAGAATCTGGGGGTCCCAGTGTAATGCACCCTTTAAACTGGTTCCTGAACATTGTGCTACTTTAAGCTGAGAGTTTTGAACTGTTTCCTGGATCTAATAAAGTTTCCCAGGTCAAAAGCCTGGTTAGAGATGGGCGGTAGGAATGTTAGAGGGGGATTGCAATTTTGCTTAGGACAGGCTTACAGAATATCACCGGGGTCACTTAGGAGAAGCATGCCCGTGGTTCTCTGCCCTGACTCCGTGTCACAACAGCCTTGGAGGTTTTTAATGTGCCACACATGGGCTTTACCCAGAGCACTCTTTATTGAGATGGGTCTTGACACACGTTTGGAAATTATTAGAGTAAATTTGATATATAGCTAAGGCTAGCAATTAATGAGCTAGGACAGTCATCAAGATTGTGGCTTCAGGGCCAAATCTGGACTACATCCTGTCTTTTTGTATAACCTATCAATTAAAAAAATTCTACATTTTGAAAATGGTTGAGAAAAAGCACAAGAAGAATTCATGAAAATTATTTTAAATTTAAATTCTAGTGCTTCTAACTAACTGTTGGTATGGCCACACTTATTCATGTGTGTAGCATTTGTGGCTGCTATCAACACCACCACAGTGGAATTCAATTGCAATAGACTGTAGTGCAGAAAGCCTAAGTTGTCTACTTCATAACCCCTAATATGATTGGCCTAACTGATCCCTATGTTAGGCTAAGTGGAAGCCATGAACAGGGCTGCTTTCCAACTTAAAAACGGAGTTGATGGGACTTTCGGGGAGTGGGGGTCCAGAAAAGGGGAAATCATTTGAAATGTAAATAAATATATCAATAAAAAAACGGAGTTGAAAGGTCTGTTTCTGTATAGGGGTTTATATCTTAGTTTTCTGTGTCGTTTTTTATAGCAGAGAGAGGCTGATAGATTAGGAGCAAGTAAAAGTAATTTTTATCAAACGAGATAGAAATATATTCTTTTATTCACTAAGCCGCATAAGTGTGAATGTGTGCACATGTATCCAGGTACACAGATGTAGAGCTAGACGGTCCAGGCCTCTCTCTATGTAAGGAACTTCCCTGAGGACCTCATAAGCTCTTTGTAGTGGTGTGTCGTGGTCCCTGCCCCTCCCTGCGTTCCTCTGTCGTTTCTCCGTCCTTTCTTCCATACTTTTGATCACTTCCAGTTACAGCAGTGTTTAGGAAATGTAAAAATACAGTCGTGCAAGATGAGGGCAGAGGGCAGACGCCGATTGTCCTATGGGCTCACTCGGCCAGGTTGGAGGGAGGCTCGGGGGCTGTGACCACTTTCTATGCTTCTAGACGGCCTGAGAGTGGCTTCCAGCACTCATAGCAGACAGCTTACCACAGCCTGTGGCTCCGTGTCCAGCGGATATGATGCTCTTTTTGGGTCCTATGTGTACCTGGATACACACATTCTGTCTGTCTGTCTGCTTGCCTGTCTGTCTGTCTGTGCCTCTATCCCTCAAGGAAAGAAAATAAAAGCCTCAAGGTTAAGAAAATTATCAGAAGATAGAAAATAAGGGTGGGGGCTGTTCCTGTGCCCACCGGCTGAGAAGCAGCCACAGTTGTATCCAGGCTTGCTACACAGCCTCATTCTGTGCTCATTTTGATTTACTTATGTTTTTGGTGGTAGTAATATGAAAGATTGCTGTACGCTTATCTTAGTTTTCAGAGATGTGAATTTTGGGACACTCTTTGGTGACCTGCATATCTAATCAAGGCTTAGGTTATGTGCATTTTTACACTTCCCCCAGTCACTGTAACCTCTCTGCCCATTGTTGTGAAGTGACTCTGGTCCCAGCCGCGCTCAGGCTCCAGCCACCTGGAAGGAGGCCAGCAACGTCATTATGTAGCTGGCTGGGAGCCCACACTGGCTAACAAAGCATCTGTTTTGCCACTAATGAAGTTTCAGGAAGGGTGATTCTGGCTTTGACATTAAGCATTTGGGGACATTAAGCATAAGGCAGCAGGCAGGTAAAGTAAGGATAGTCTCCTTCCTACACTGGTGGTTACGTTTTTCCATGAGGCATCCTGTTCCTAAGTTTGGAACATATCTGTTTAATCATGAGTGGTTTGGAGAGTGAAATAAGTAATACACACAGTTTGTGTTTCACACTTGGCCCTCAACTTAACTCTCCCTTTTTTATTATTATTATTATTTTTCCAGGGTTTTGTACATTGGCCTGGCCTGTAATACAGCTCGTTATATTTACATTTCCTACCTGGAAAATGCCTGGACCGTCCTCCCTATGGAAGTTCTTCAAGGTAAGCTGACAGCTAGCAAGAGAACAGTCTCTTTGCTGCTCCTGCAGTGACCACAGTGGCCCTGAGCCATGACCTTCTACATCTGGTTCTACCCCGGAAGGGAGCGTCCACTTCTCTGATTGCAGGTGCTGGCTCTTCAGCTGCTCTGAATGCTGTCTTGTGTTGAGCCAAACAAAGCTGGATGTTTTCCACACCCTTGTTCAAACAAAGAAAGAGGAAGGAATTGTGCTGCACAGTCCTCCTAAGGTGGTTCTAGAATATAAAGTGATATATCCTTCAAAAGCTCATGTTCTTCTGAAGGTTTTTTTTTTTTTTTAGATTAACTGTACATATGAGAAAATATGGCTCTAATATTTTCTCTTAGGCTATTTTTATTGCATCTGGTGATTTGTAATGAAACCTTGAGTGTCATGTTACTGTTTTTCTACGAACCACTTAAGTCCTTACTCACAAGCTCTTTTGACTTTCTTCTGTTGCTTCAGGGCACTGTTTCCCACCGAGATATAAATCTGAAAGGCTTTTAGCATGCGGATCCAGAGTACTGAAAACACTGATCTGTGCTCAAAGCTTCTTGCCGTGTTACTAGATTCTAAAATCTTTGTTAACCTATATAGTGATTGGTGATTTGATTGTGATCTTCAGGATGAGAAAACTGGAGTAGAAGTCCTGTGACAACCTGGGCTCCTAAAGCACTGTTCGAAACATTCTGTGATTGTATAATTCCATTAGCTTTATTAGGTGCTGCTGTATCATTTCCTAACGTGAAGGCTGGAAGTCTACTTCAGCCAGGATAATGTCCTGTTGTGCTCAGACTCACAGTGACTCATCTAAGTAGACTGTATAAAACATGGTCATTTACCATAGCCCTGCTCACAATGAGACAAAACAGAATATTCTAAAGGATATGTATCATTATAGCCATGTAACTATGTAATTCAGAAACATACACTTTTTAAAGGTGCTCTTCTCAGATCCAATATAATGTGTAAGGTAAGAGAAAGTGTGTTTACAAATATATATGCAAAGTTGGGTTATATAATAGCAAGCTATTGTTTATTAAAAGGATAGTTGTTGTCTGTAACTATTAGAAGTCTGAAAGGGTTTTATAGTGAAGCATGCATCTCAGCATTGTGTCACTTAAGAATCATAAAGCACTAGGCACGAAGAACAAGGGCTCTCACATAAGGAAAACCGAATTATTTGCATTTCCCACTTCAAGGGTCTGCTCTCTCGTCTTGCTTAATTGCGATATCTGTTGATATATAATGAAATTAAGACTCCGTAAAGAGATCTGTGTGCCTACTAAAAATGTATGTTGCTATAAAAATATAAAAATGTATATTGTATATTCACTAATACACTATTTTTTCTTTAGATTAGATGTAGAATAGATAGAAAATGACAGTTTGCGTAAAAGACTCAGTAAGAAATAGCATTTGTGAGTTTGGGCATGCTGGGTCATACCTGTACTCCCAGCACTTGAGAGGTTGAGGTAAGATGATTGTTGTGAACTTGAAGCTATCTTGAAAACAGTGTAAGATCTTGTCTATAAAAACCAACACAAACAAACAACAAAAGACATTCATGTCGTGTTTAAAGGAACAATCTAAGAGTTTTAGAAGAGAAGAAAACAAATGTTCTTTGTTGTCAATTTAGAAATCCTTGTCTGTTTTTTAGCAAAAGATGTATAAGGTGAACTGAGACACCATTTTAAAATAGACTCAGGTGCTAAGGTCTTGCTGTGTGCTCTGGAAGTCAGACACTGCAGTGTGTGGATGGACAGAGGACTGCACTTGCAGCGAGAAGCACAGTGGAGAGACTAACTAGAGCACAGAGTAGAGGCCTGAACATTTTGTTGAAAAATTCTTCAAGATCTGATCTGAGCTCGCATATGGAGGGTCACATGTGGCCTCTCGGGAGTAGACACCTGTTGTGGAGCATCATAGTGGACCAAAGAGTAGATGGCAAAAGCCACCCACGCTCAGGAGTACAAACATGGTGCTATACTCAGGGCTGGGTGGAGTGGCCATCACAAGCTGCTGACCTGGGCCGTACTTTCTTATGGTATTCCCTTCAGAGTGTGTCATGTGGGTGCCAGGCATGTTCCGAATCTGCCACAAGTCAGAAAGTTCCATAAATCTATGCCTCCTGCCCCAGCAGAGGGTTCTGCAGCCTGTTTCCCAAGAGCTCCCTGTTTCTATGCTGGAGGACATGGCTTCAATCCTAGGCAGGAGTGCTGGGATTCTGGCTGCACAAACCGTCTTCTTTGATATGTGGTATCCCCAGATGTCTCATGCAGATGAAACCAGTCTACACTATATTACTAAACATGTTTGTGTGGATGTCCTTGATTCTGGGATTTATATAGGCTTGTCCATATGACCTTAGGGTCTGCCCTTAAAGGAGATAACCTTAGGATATAGTCAAGGAAGGGAATAATTGTAAGGAAATCCTGACTGTGGGTCAAGTCCACTCGTCATCATGGACACCTATTAAGGGTAGGGGTGTAGCTTAAGGACAGTATTTGCTTCACCGATGCCAAGCCCCTGGGCTTGAGTCCCAGCACTGCGGGGAAAGAAAGATGTCCTCCCAGTGTGTGTATTATGTGTGTGTACACACATGTGCATGTATTAGCAGCACACATTGAGAAGTTACAGTTTCACTTTCAGGAGTTGAGTCTCTCTTTCTATTGTGGGTTGCAGGAATCAAACTCAGGTCCCCACACTTTTGTGGCAAGAACTTTTACCTGCTGAGCCATCCACTGGCCCAAGGACAACTTCTTAACAAAATATAAGGGAAGTCTGTCTATAGCTGCAGGCTTTTCTACTCATGCCCAAGTTCCAGAAATAATGACTCTGAGACTGAATTATTTATGAATAAATGCCTAAGCCTCGAGCTTTAGCTCATTCCCACTAGCTTGTAACTTAATTAACCCAGTTTATTCTTTTCTAAGACCTGCCACATGGCTAGTTAGCTCTCCTCAGGTTCAGGTGACTGACACTCTCCATTGGCTCTTTCCCCGTGTGGCGTTCAGCGCTCTCTTGAAGCCTGTCCTTTGAGAAGGCCGGCTACCGTTTTCAGCGGGCACTTTAGCAGCGCCATCTAAAGAATCAGGCTGTCTGCTGTGGTGAGTCGGCAGTGATTTAAGAGTGGGTCTGAGTGCTAGCAGAGCTGTTGGACGGCAGTAATACTGGCCAAGATTATCTTTATTTTTCACAATTACTTTTACAAGGAACATTTATACACCTGGGATTGTGACATCTGATAAAGGTCAAGATCACATGGGCTATGTTCCTTTCCTGTATAGAGGTTAGCTGCAAAAATTCACAGAAAGACTCAGCAGCAGATGTGATCACAATTATTCTCGGTGTTAGTGTGTAGTGATGACCTGAGTTCAATTCCAGGGATCCACATGGCAGAAGGAGAGAACTCTTGCAAGCTGTCATCTGGATTTGTCACATGCATGCACTCTGTCCAACATATAAAGTAAACAAGTGGTTTTTTTTTTTTTTTTTTAATGGAGGCTTAACAGTTAAGAGCACTGTTTGTTCTTCCAGAGCAACCAGGTTTGATTTCCAGAACCCACATGGGGGTTTACAACCGTCTATAATTCCAGGCCTAGGGGATCCAATGCCTTCTTCTGGCTTCTATGGGTATCAGGCATGCACACGATGCATGATATACATTCAGACAAAACACCTACACACATAGACAAACAAACAAGATGTATTTAAGGAGAATGAAGCCACACAGGGCTGCTATGGTGGAAGACCTCCTTTTGAAAATTTATTTTTATTCATGTGAATGTGTATATGTGAATTTATGTGCCCCTTGTGTATGCATGTGCTCACAATGGCTGGAAGAGGGCACCAGATTCCCTGGAATTATTCTACAGGTGGTTATCAGTCACCCAGTGGGTGTTGGGAGCCAATCACAGGTGCTCTGGAAAAACAGCCAATGTTCTTAAGTGCTGAGCCATCTCCCTACCCCGAGGAGGTCTTTTTGAGTTACTTGAGCTAATGTTTCCTGTGCTAAAAAGTGATAATTGGCCAGCTCCTCTGTGGGCTCTAGGAGGTGGATGCAGAGTCGAGACTGAATGAGAGGTGGATTTTCTGTCAGTAGCACAGGGCTTGGTCTCAGTCTGTCTCATGCAGTATGCTAGTCAAGGGGGTAAGAGGTCTGTTTCCTTCTATGTTCTGGAAGCTCACTGAAAAGCTTTATAAGACAATTAGCCTCCAGGCTTTATCTGACAGCTGAAATTCTAGACATGATTCCAACGGCTAACACCCATATTGAAAATTTTCTGCCTGACTTAATCGTTGAAGCATGTGTAGTTTGCTATGTGAATAACTATGATAGACAAGTCCAGTTAGTAACTTGAATACAAAAGTCAAGTATTTTACAGTTACTGAAAGATTTTTAAAATGTTTCCTTCAAAGTAGAACTCCCTTGTCCATCTGGAATGCTTTCTGGTCCAGGATGCTCCTCTGGCAATTGTGTCTCACATTTAGCCTTTTCTACAATATTTTCAGCCACATGAATTTCTGTAATTTCAGTTATATCGTTACATAGGACTTAATTGCTTCCAAATTAGTTTCCAAATACTAGTTTTGTTTCCATAGTGTAACCCCTTGATTAAAAAAAATCCACACTTTTACCATTTGAATTCTCCAAAGATGTATGCATATACAGAGATGCAGGTTTTGTTACCCTCTGTATCCTGTACTGTAGTTGCTATTTTCTAACTTTGAAATGCCCTAATTAGTAGATGAAATAGTTCTTAAAAATGTGTAAGTATCAAATAACTTCTGCAGCCTGGGCCAGTGTTGCTTCTTTCCCATGGGCAGTGCCTGTCATGACACTGATGTGGGATGCTCACACACTTCAACACTCAACTTTGTTAGTTGAGGGAATTTTTAAAAATCTGCGATAATCTGGAAGTCATAAAGTAACATTTGCTTTGCCTCTTCCCCTGCCAATGAGCTCTGCATCCTTGTGCAAGAGACTCACAATCTGGAGTTAGAAGAGACCAACAGTATAAACAAGAATCAACCAATCAGTCTAAAGTATTAATGCAGCATAGGGCCATAATTATTGTCCAGTTAGTATTATATAACACAGTCATACAAAGGTAAAGTTATTAATATATAAAAACCAATGTCAAGGAGAAGATAGTTTAAGAGTCCCTTGCTAGGAGCTGTAGGAATGACTTCATGTTCAAGAGTAAGTGCTGCTCTTCCAGGGGATCCACGTTTGATTCTCTGTACCCCTGCCGAGTGGCTCCCAACCACCTGTAACGCTAGCTTTAGGGTATCTGATGTCCCTGGCTTCTGATGACCTGGCACACTTACATAGAGACTCACATGCACATACAATATTAAAAATAATAAAAATACATTTTAAAAAAGACTGTCTTCCAGAAGAATCAACTGCAATTCCACCTGCCATAAACTGGTTCTGCAGCCTCATGACGAAAGCATGTGGGAATCATAATTGGTCAGTGCACACTGGTCTTCAAAACACCTTTGATGATGTGCTATTTTTATTTACATTGAGAGAATTCATTTTCATGACTGCATGGAAAAACACAGTAGACTATAGTATTGCCAAGTCTTGACATTAAACACATTCAGTTTTCACTGACGCTACCAAAACCTGCTTTAAGAAAGACAGGAGGCATAATGTAAGATTCATGAGGTTCTCAAATGTTGGTTTGGGTTTTATAGAGCTCAGTGTTTTCCTTTAAGTATATAAATGAAATACAGCTAGTGTTTTCCCCCATCCTCTTTTGTTTATATATGACATGGGGACATTTTCTCCTGCTTTATCCAGAGTGTGTTTTACCCACAAACACTTCCTTCTTTACCTTCCATCATGAGACCCACTGCCTGCCTAGCTTCAGGCCATTGACCTTTTACTAAGTATGAAGCCCTGTGCTGGGTGCTATGTTCTTAAGGACATTGATGGGCTCTTCTTTCAGGTAAATCCTGTCCTCACTGCTGTGTGGCACACCATGAGCTGTGATAACTGGGGCCATCTTTTGTCTTTTGTCTAACATGCTGTCCATCACATAGCAAGATACTGATGGATGTGCCCCGGCCCTCGGGGGTTTTCAACAGGGGACCCTAGAAGAGAAGGGCAGAGAAACAGAGACAGGAAACGCGAAGAATGAGGCCAAGACTAATGAACTGCTCAAGGCCTCAAAAACTATTTTCTCAGGGAACTCATACAGGCAGGGAAGAAGTAAGGCAAGTGGGATTCTTCACGTAGCCCGGGCATTCTGCCAAGGTGAATCTCTGGCAGCTGTAAGATGTTTTCTTCTTCTGGGAGGGCACAGTGACCATTGACCACCCGATCTCTCCAAGGTCTGTAGCTGAGAAGTCAAAACCTAAGCCTTTCTTTAAAATGAACTCTAAACATAAAGTAAAATCAGTTTAGCTCCTGGCAGGATGGATCCATACGAGATTCTGACAGTGCTGTATATTGCTAAATGTGGAGACATGGACCCTTAGCAATAATTGCACCTTATAATTTTCTCCCACCACCACCACTACCTCCTCCTCTCCTCTCCCTCTCTCTTCTCCTCCTCCTTCTCTTTCTTTCCCCTCTTTTTTCTTCCTCCTCCTTCAGAAAGTTCTTTGTTGTTGGCTCTACCTCTGGCAGCCTTGCTCTTCACCTTGCTTGCTTTTCCTTGAGTATGTACAGCTTTCCCAGCACACCTTTCTGTTAACTATGTCTGGCCAGTATGAAATGAAATACTACCTCTCAGTCCAGTCCACGAGACTTCCCATAGGCATCACTCCTCTTTCCTAGTTCAGATGCTGAAACAAGGCATTAAGGAGGGCCATGTGCAGTTGAAACTGTGATTGTCTGTGCGGAGCAGTGCTGCCAATCCTCTGGTCTCCTGCCCATTGGGCATCATGTAAGCATGAATATTACTATGCAAAGACAGGAGTCTGAGGCTTGTTTGCTATGATAGTCTTATTACCTTAGCCATTACAGTTACCTTCTGCTGTCTGCCTGGTGGAAGAAAGAACTCTCTTACTGAGGCTCATAAGATTTGTCTTTCAGAGTTCTCTGGTGGAATTTTTGGGGTCACTTAAGTATACTATCACATCATCTGCAATTAGTGATATTTTGACTTCTTCCTTTCAAATTTGTATCCCTTTGATCTCCTTTTGTTGTCTAATTGCTTTAGCTAGAACTTCAACTACTATATTGAATAAGAAGGGAGAGAGTGGACAGCCTTGTCTAGTCCCTGATTTTAGTGGGATTGCTTACAGTTTCTTTCCATTTAGTATGATGTTGGCTACTGGTTTGTTTTATATTGATTTTACTATATTTAGGTATGGGCCTTGAATTACTGATCTTTCCAAAACTTGCCATGAAGGGGTGTTGGGTTTTGTCAAATGCTTTCTCAGCATCTACTGAAATGGTCATGTGTTTTTTTTTTCCTTTGAGTTTGTTTATATTGTGGATTGCAGTAAAGGATTTCCATATATTGAACTATCCCTGCATCTCTGGGATGAAGCCTACTTGATCATGATGGATGATTGTTTTGATGTGTTTGGTTTACAATAATTTTGTTGAGTATTTCTGCATCTATGAATATAAGAAAATTTGGTCTGAAATTCTCATTCTTTGTTGGGTCTTTTTGTGGTTTAGGTATCAGTAATTCTGGCTTCATAGAATGAATTGGGTAGTGTTCCTTCTGTTTGTATTTTGTAGAATAGTTTGAAGAGTATTGATATTAGGTCTTCTTTGAAGGTTTGATAGAATTCTGCACTAAAAAGATCTGGTCCTGAGCTTTTTGTTTGTTTGTTTGTTTGTTTGTTTGTTTGGGAGACTATAAATGACTGCTTCTATTTCTTTAGGGGTTATGGGACTGTCTAGATGGTTTATCTGCTCCGGATTTAAATTTGGCACCTGGTATCTGTCTAGAAAATTGTCCATTTTGTCCAGATTTTCCAGTTGTGTTGAGTATAGGCTTTTGTAGTAGGATCTGATGATTTTTTGAATTTTTCTAGTTTCTGTTGTTATATCTCCATTTTCATTTCTGATTTTGTTAATTTGGATACTGTTTCTGAGCCCTCTGGTTTGTCTGGCTAGGGGTTTATCTATCTTGTTGATTTTCTCAAAGAACCAGCTCCTGGTTTGGTTGATTCTCAGTATAGTTCTTTTTGTTTCTACTTGGTTGATTTCAGCCCTGATTATTGATTTCAGCCTTGGTTGATTATTTCCTGCCATCTACTCCTCTTGGGTGTATCTGCTTCTTTTTGTTCTAGAGCTTTCAGATGTGCTGTCAAGCTGCTAGTGTATGCTGTCTCCAGTTTCTCTTTGGAGGCATCAGAGCTGTGAGTTTTCCTCATAGCACTGTTTTCATTATGTCCCATAAGTTTGGGTATGTTGTGTCTTGATTTTCATCAAATTCTAAAAAGTCTTTAACTTCATTCTTTATTTCTTCCTTGACCAAGTTATTGTTGAGTAGAATGTTGTTCAATTTCCAGGTGTATGTAGGGTTTTTGTTGTTGTTCAAGACCAGCCATAGTCCACAGTGCTCTGATAGGATGCATGGGATTATTTCAGTCGTCTTGTATCTGTTGAGGTCTGTTTAGTGACTGATTGATTATATGGTCAATTTTGGAGAAATTGTACCATGAGGTGCTGAGAAGAAGGTATATGCTTTCATTTTAGGATAAAATGTTCTATAGATATCTGTTAAATCCATTTAGTTTACAACTTCTAATAGTTTCACTGTGTCTCTGTTTAGTTTGTGTTTCCCTGATCTGTCTGTTGATGAGAGTGGGGTATTGAAGTCTCCCAACTATTATTATGTGAGGTGCCATATGTGCTTTTAGGTTTAGTAATGATTCTTTTATGAATGTGGGTACCCTTGCATTTGGAGCACAGATGTTCAGAATTTAGAGTTCTTCTTAGTAGATTTTTCATTTGATGTGTATGAAGTGTCCTTTCTTATCTTTTTTGATAACTGTAGGTTGAAAGTTGATTTCATTTGTTATTAGAGTGGCTACTCCAGCTTGTTTCTTGGGACCATTCCTTGGAAAATTGTTTTGCAGCCTTTCACTCTGAAGTAGTATTTGTCCTTGTTACTGAGGTGTGTTTGCTGTATGCAGCAAAATGTGGGGTCCTGTTTACGTATCCAGTCGGTTAGTCTATGTCTTTTTATTGGGGATTAAGTTTATTGATATTAAGAGAGATTAAGGAAAAGTGATTGTTGCTTCCTGTTATTTTTGTTGTTAGAGGTGGAATTATGTTTATGTGGCTCTCTTCTTATTGGTTTGTTAAAAGAAGATTATTTTCTTGCTTTTTCTAGGGTCTAGTTTCCCTCTTTTTGTTGGCGTTTTCCATCTATTATCCTTTGAATGGCTGTATCTGTGGAAAGATGTTGTGTAAATTTGTTTTTGTCATGGAATATCTTGGTTTCTCCATCTATGGTAATTGAGATTTTTGCTGGGTATAGTAGTCTGGGTTGGCATTTGTGGTCTCTTAGGGTCTATATGAGATCTGCCCAGGATCTTCTAGCTTTCATAGTCTCTGGTGAGAAGTCTGGTATAATTCTGATAGGTCTGCCTTTACATGTTACTTGACCTTTGGCTCTTACTGCTTTTAATATTCTTTCTTTCTCTCGTACATTAGGTATTTTGATTATTATGTGATGGGAGGAATGTCTTTTCTGGTCTAATCTATTTGGAGTTCTGTAGGCTTCTTGTATGTTTATGGGCATCTCTTTATTTAGGTTAGGGAAATTTTCTCCTATAATTTTGTTGAAGATATTTACAGTCCCTTTAAGTTGGGAATCTTCACTCTCTTCTATACCTATTATCCTTAGGTTTGGTCTTCTCATTTTGTTCTGGATTTCCTGGATGTTTTGGGTTAGGGCCATTTTGCATTTTCTTTGACTGTTGTGTCAATGTTTTCTATGGTATCTTTTGCACCTGAGATTCTTTATTGTATCTCTTGTCTTCTGTTGATGATGCTTGCATCTATGACTCCTGATCTCTTTCCTAGGTTTTCTATCTCCAAGGTTGTCTCCCTTTGTGATTTCCTTATTGTTTCTACTTCCATTTTTAGATCCTGGATGGTTTTGTTTAATTCCTTCACCTGTGTGATTGTGTTTTCCTATAATTTTGTAAAGGATTTTTGTGTTTCCTCTTTAAGGGCTTCTACCTCTTTACCTGTGTTATCCTATATTTCTTTTTTTTTTTTAATTTTTTTAAATTTTTTTATTTATTTTTATTTATTTTTTTATCCTATATTTCTTTAAGGGAGTTACTTATGTCCTTCTCAAAGTCCTCTATCAGCATCATGAGATGTGATTTTAAATCCAAATCTTGCTTTTCTCATGTGTTGGGGAATCCAGGACTTGCTATGGTGGGAGAACTGGGTTCTGATGATGCAACGTAGCCTCACTTTCTGTTGCTAAGGTTCTTGTTCTTGTCTTTCTCCATCTGGTTATATCTGGTGTTAGTTCGTCTTACTGTCTCTGTCTGTAGCTTGTTCCCCACTGTGGGCCTATAATCCTGTGTCAGCTGTTCTGGCAAGACCAGCTCTCTCCTGTCCAGAGTTTGGGTGTGGAGGGCTGTGGAACAGCCTTAGCTCCTGGGTGTAGGTGGAGACCTGAAGTATCCTGTCCCAGCTGCCCCACTATTCCTGTGCCCTGTGGGCTACTGGCCGGTTCTGCTTTGGACAGTTATTGGGATAAAGTGGAGATCTCACATCTGAGCCTGGGAATGAGAGCACTCATGGGAGACCAGCTCTCTCCTGGCAAGACCTGTATACAGAGGGCTGTGGAACAGCCTTGGCTCCCTGGTGCAAATGAAGACAGGCCAAATGTTTTTTTAAGAAATGTTCTTTCCCCCTTGTTTGTACATTCAGTCTGAATAGTACAGAAATGTTCCATTCCATTAGCCTCAAAGCTAATCCTGACTGAGCCCAGGAAAGCTCAGGAGGACTGAGATACTAGACTATACCTGTCTGATCTTTGAGGGTCATTCATTGTCACTCAGCATATTTATCAAACATCTACTATGTTATTTGGTGACAATTACTACCAAGGAACCTCAGTACATTTATGACAAATAGCCAAAGAAGGGTGAGCTTATGCTGTAGCAGAATCCATGTGGGGGGATTAGAGGTGTGCATTACTGATTTTTCCTTCAGTTAATGCCTCCAGTTGATTTAAAGGACATAGTTTGCAATTATCTAGTAAAAACACCCCCAAACAGAAATCTAACTGTACAGATTCTTTTACAACTGCCACCCAATACCAGCCAACAAATTCTAAACATAATGTCAATATCTAGATGAAGTTATACAGCTGGAAAATACTTTAATTTCCTTGTCAAATAAAATCTTAGAAAACACAGCTTTGAAAGAGGAAGGAAGAAAAAAGGAAAGGATGGGGAGCAGGGGGCAGTGAGAGAGATGTGTGTACATTATTATTCAAATGCTCTTGTGTGTAACCAAGCCCTTATACATGGGATAATTCAGGGCTTGTATGTGCTCTAAAATCACAACCCCAAATATAATGTTATCTTGCGGTCAAATACATAGCCATACCTATCTACCCCTACTTACAGATCCTGCAACTAATAGCTTAGACAGAGTCTTCAATAAAGTTAGCCTATGGCCATTTGATATGGTTTTAGGTCATTGGAAATCATTTCTTAAAGATGAATCTATTTGAATTTTACTATTGAGTCTAATTAATTTTGTTTCTCAATATACTTTTGAATTTTATTCTGGTATTACTCATAAAATAATATAGCCAATAATTGACTTCTGAAAAAGAAGTCAATATCATCTTTAATAATATAAATGAAAATGTTCTAATTGTATACTACTATGTCAACATTTATAACTAGGACTCTGTCCAGGCATTATTTGATTCTGAAAAGACTGACAATATCTACAATGTTACGGTTGTTTAACTGGACAAAGCAAATAGTTTATTTGATATCTGTGGAAATTAATTAACTTCATGCTATTAATAACTGTTCAGTCTATATTTGTAGTTAAAAAATAACCAAGATTGGTTCAGGAATGTAGTTCAGTGGTAATACATGCCCTGTGTGTAAGAAGGCTGGATTTAACCTCAGCACTACCAAAGACAAAGCAAGGCAAACAAACTTCATAAAATCTACTTCCTTGAAATTATGGCTGAAACATATATGAGAAACAGGAAAATGGATTTAATATTTCTAAGTTAATGATAAGGCATATATTGATATGCACAGTAAAATAGGGTTTATTCTTTCATGGGCCTTCTTAATCAGTTAGTCCAGATAACTCTGCATTAAGATTCACCTTTCCTGGGAATGGAGAGGTGGTTCAGTGGTTAAGAGCTCCAACTGCTCTTCTGAAGGTTCTGAGTTCAAAATTCCCAGCAACCACATGGTGGCTCACAACCATCTGTAATGAGATCTGATGCCCTCTTCTGGAGTATCTGAAGACAGCTTCAGTGTACTTACATATAATAAAAAAAATAAATCTTAAAAAAAAAAGATTCACCTTTCCAGTGCTGGATATATTTATATTCCTGTAAACACAGATTTGCTTCTGAGATATAGTTAAGTTACTTGGAAAAAGTGCAATCCTTCTGGGTTTTACTTTTAAGGTTGCTCATGTGCGGCCAGATCAGGCTCAGTTGAGGGATAAATATTACATAAGACCCCACAAACCCCTCTACTGCACATCCCTCTAATCCCAGGGATGGTGTGTTTTCAGTAGGTCCAAGCAGAAGACTCAATATTTCTTCAAAAATATACAGATAGCCAGTGGCACCTGGCAGTGCTCAGTACCGCTTGTCACGGTTGTAAGCCAAAACATGGTGGACACTGTTTTGCACAGCAATTTGGATTGCTACTATTAGAAGAAAAAAATTTTTTAAAAAGTTTTGGTTAGGAGACTTGTAGATTTCTGGTGTGTGTGTGTGTGTGTGTGTGTGTGTGTGTGCTACAACACTGTGAGTGTGCCTAATGCTACAACACTGTGAGTGTGCCTAATGCTCCAAGGCTGTGAGTGTGCCTAAGGTTACTACAACACTGTCACTGTCACTAATGCTACTGAACTATATGTTTAAAAAAATAGTTAAAATGACCATCAGAAGTACATTGAATGCTTGAATGAAATTCTCAAAGCAAAAAAAAAAAAATTATATTGCAGTGGCTTAAATGAAATATTTATTTTGTATGTTTTATTATAAAATATGTACATGTGTTTACACATATGCATAGTATATCTACATATTATAATAGGTCCCTGGTTTAATAATTCATGTCACAAAATAAGTGTTATCCAAGGAGTGCCGAGCAGACACCGACACCCGCCTGCTCTTCCTTCCTCCGTAGGTGTCACACACGCAGCCATCTGGGCAGCCTGCATCTCTTACCTCAGCGCAGCTGTTCCCCCGGAGCTGAGGACTTCTGCACAGGGAATCCTGCAAGGCCTTCATCTGGGTCTGGGGAGGGGATGTGGTGCCATGATCGGAGGCGTGTTAGTCAATTATTTTGGTAAGAATGATTTTTCTTTTGGTCCTTTGGGGAAAATCATTTAATAGTTTTTTTTTTTCTTTTCCAACTTTACCAGTATTCCTGTCGTCCTTTTACATTGCATGGTTATCATAATTGTAAAGCACATGCTCAGGTTGTGAAGATGTTTAAAGCCATTTAGGTAATTCCAGGAAATTAGGTTGCAAAGATGGTCATAGCCCAGGCTTCTGGCAAATGGCTGATGAAATGCTACATAAACCTCAAAGGGGCCAAACAAATGAATAAGCTCACATGCTTTCTGTTGGGTCCGGTACCCTACACCTGCCGGGACAATAGGAAAGAAACAGAATCCATCAGCCTTACGCAGAAAGGCCTCCCTATTCGTGGTGTCTTTGCATCACAGGCTGAGACAGTTAGATCATTCTGGGATTTTTGATTGCTTGCTCTTCTGTGCAAGGTACCCTGGGTTGTGTAAATTTATAGCACTATTTAAGACCCGCTGACCAACTGCAGATGAACAGCACTGTTCCTTGACAAGCTGGTAGATGGCGTCATGAAGACAGCACTGAGGATCACGTCAGATGGATGGGGCTGAGAGACAGTCCTTCACTGAGCAGCCCCAGCACTGGGGTCTCCTAATCCAGGCAGCTAAGAAAAGGGCACTGGCTCACTCTGCTCAGTGAACCTGTCTTTCCTCTGTCCCAGCATTAGACTGTTTACAGTGGAAGGCTGCTGTATTTCCTAGAATTACCATTTGGGCCGCTCTGCTTACTTTCAAGGGGCTGCTGCAACCTTCAGAGGGATTGGCATGGCGTGCCTGGTGATCCTCCTGCTCTTTGCCCTGATCCAGTGGCTGGCAGTACCAGACGAGGAAGAAGGTGAACATTTTCTTTCCTTTCATCTTTGGAGGTGAGCGTAGGAGGCTAAGGCTTTGAGGCCAGGCTTCTGTATAACCCAGATTGGCCTTGAGTTTGTAATCCTGCCTCATTCTTGGTGGTTCCCCCCAAACCCCACTGTACTGTGAGCTGGTCTGCAGGCAACATGTTCTCAGTGGTGTCTTGGTGAACTCGTGTAGAGATGGCACACCTCCTATAATGAGAAGAAGACTGGCTGCTGAGCTGATGGCAGGCTCTTGGTTTTGTTTTATGTAATAATACATGGAAGTGGCAGTCTCCAACCTCCCTGCAGTTCTGAAGAGATTGCAGATTTAAGGCAAATAAGTATAAAGCTATGTAGTAATTTACTACCAGGAATATGGGGTGCTTTTCTTAAACTGTACACCTTTACCTTCATTAAACATATGTCTATGGATGCTTCTCCCGACAGACATGGCCTTTGTTAAAGCTATCATTCAAAGGGGAAGGCAGGCCAGTGAAACAACTCAGCAGGTAGAGGCACCGCTGCCAAGCCTGACAACCTGAGTTCAAACCCAGAGACCCACACAGTGAAAGGAGAGAACCAATGCCCTCAAGTTGTCCTCTCAGGCCTTCACGTGTGTTCTCCGTCACTCCCACAAACACCACACACAATTTTTTGACATCTTAGTTGCGAGCCTATCCTTTAACATCTAAAACATCTCTCTAGTCCAAAAAAAAAAAAATAATGTAAGGAGGTTACATCACATGTAATGTGTAGATGATATGAGTCACGTGATATAAAACTTTTGGTGAAAAGTGTCAGCCAATAGAAGGCTCATGTTCTTGGTCACTCTGTGCCATCGCAGAGCTAGCTGGTCATCTTGGACTCTCAGTCCTTGTAGTATTCCTGGTCTCGGGGCCTGAGGTGCTGTAGTAAGAGCACCTCAGGGGAGGGTCTCAGCCTCACTGAGCAGAATAGGACAAAGACCAGGCATGGCTCTCAGTCACTGACTGGGAGTATGGAGTCCCAGGTGTGCACTACCATGTTAGGACTATCTTTTCCTCCACCATTGTTTTAAAAATGTAGAAAACTTGAAAGTCATTTTAACATTATTTTTCTCTCTAGACAAGACAATGCTGGCAGAAAGGATTCCTGTTCCCTCTAGTCCTGTTCCCATAGCAACCATCGACCTGGTACAGCAACAGACAGAAGATGTCATGCCACGCATTGAGGCCAGACTTCCGCCCAAGAAAACCAAGCACCAGGAAGAGCAGGAAGATGTAAACAAACCGGCCTGGGGGGTCAGCTCTTCCCCTTGGGTGACCTTTGTCTATGCTCTCTACCAAGTTAAAGAGCTAGTACAACTGACGAGAGACAGCCGTGCCTCTGAGATACAACCTTTACAGGTAACGCTCTGCTGGGCTAGCATGGCGCCTACACTGTAACTCCGTCCTCGTTCATCAAAACACATGGGGAATGGAGAAACAGGCATGTAAGCAAAGGATTTCAGTGGTCTGGGACCACTCTGTCACGGGAGTGCATACCAGGCAGCGCAGAAAGAGAATGTGCTGTGTGGAGTTCAGAAAGGCTTCACAAAGGAATGTATAGTTCTATCTTTTTAAAAGATTTATTTATTTATTATATGTGAGTACACTGTAGCTGTCTTCAGACACTCCATAAGAGGGAGTCAGATCTCGTTACGGATGGTTGTGAGTCACCATGTGGTTGCTGGGATTTGAACTCAGGACCTTCGGAAGAGCAGACAGTGCTCTTAACTGCTGAGCCATCTCTCCAGCCCCTATTTTTCTTTAAAGTAAATCTATCCCAGCTTTGCACACTATAACTTGTAGCCAGAATATATAGCTCTTGCTTTCAGAAACCATGTTTACTAATCTCAATAATTCAGAATTCCAGGGGGACCATTACACATACCAGGAATGCAGTAAAGAGCTGCTAAATTAACCCGTTAATCTACGCCTCATATGGCTCTGTCTGATGCGCCACCGAGTAAGGTCTGTTTCCGAGGGGCCTCACTAGGGGAGCTAAAGGCATGTTCTTTCTTGTTCCCAAAGGCTTTCCTGAAAAAAGTCAAATGGTACTGATAAAATTAGCAATTGTATGAATAAAGTTGTACCCTGACTTTGGAAAAGGAATGTGCCTTCTGTGGAGAGTTTGGCCAAAGCCATAAATCTTCTCCTTTGTTAGATTAATCTTTCCACTCTCTTAATATGTCAGCTTTATACTTACAGTAGCTTAAAAGGACCCAGAGGAGGGCAGGCAAGACAGTTGGTAAAAAGACCTCTCACCAAGCTTGATGCCCTGAGTTTGATCCCTGGAATCCAAAGAGTTGAAAGACAAACCAACTCCCACAAGTTGTCCTCATCCTTCCATACCCATGCCATGGTATACTTATATCCACAATAAAACAAACAAACAAATAAACAAATGTGATCTTTAAAAAGGGACTCAAAAGGAAAAATAAGAGGGAAAATAAAGAGTAATTTCTTTTTTAAAAAACTGACAAACTACTGGTGATTGCAGAGATGGCCCAACAGTTGTCTGCTACTGTTGTAAAGGACCCGAGTTTGGTTCTCAGCATCCAGGATGTACCCAGCATCACAACCGCATCTGCGCTCCATCTCCAAAGGATCTAATGGCACTCATGTACAGGTCCCCATCACCAACACGCATGCACACACGTAATTCAAAATAAAACAAAGCTTCATACACGAAAAAGCAAGTTTGTCAAACTACCTTAAATGATTACTGTACAGTGTCTCCTGGCTCTTCAATATTGTGGTCTTCCCAATTCGAAGTGGATACAGGTATCCCATGGCGCTTGTCCAGTGACTCGCCACAGGGCTGGGGTACTCTGTAAATATTTGTGATATATATGTAAATGTAAAGTTGTTTGCCTAGCAGTGACAAGAACACAGATAACAGTGTTCCCTTAGCCATAGGTGTGTCTGCTTATAGTGTTTGTGTTTTTCATGCGGCTCTGGCAGTAGCACATAGGAAAGGAGATGAGAGGTAAGATGTCTATCCTATTCCTTTATGCGTTGGTCCCTGAAGTGGACTTTTTGAGAGCTCACCACACATTTGCTGTGTGAAAATATGTATAATGGTTGGATTTATTCTTTCTCAAACACCATGGACCATCTGTGTTTCCTTCCAGGGGACCACTGAGAACCGAGAAGTCTCTCCAGTTGGTGGAGCCCAGCGCGCCCCACGTGAAATTCACTCTGACTCACCCAGAAACCAACCATCCCCTGACACAGCAGCATCTCAAACACAGTCCAGCCCTGCTCACCCCAGTGCTACCCCACATGGACAGGAGAGTGGAGAGAAGCAGGCTCAGCCCACTGTGGGGGAGCACTGAGGGTCATTTCATACCCTGCATGGCACTAGGCACCTCGGCCAGGACAGAGGGCAAGGCCCCAACCCTGACCACACCTCTGCAAGGCGGGCCACTACAATGCATATGCTTCTAAATATCTAAACTCATTACTGTGGAACACACACACACACACACACACACACACACACACACACACAGGCACCTGTGAGTACATGTTGGCAGGAAACCAGAGACATCCCCAGTCCTGTAGAAACACAGAACATTGCTGAGAAGGAGCCCTGCTCTTGGTTGGTTAAGTCTGACCTGACTTCACCAGGGCGAAAGCAGGGAGAAGCAGAACTCACAGCAAGTCGGGTGAATGAAAGGCCATCAAGGTGAACAAGGACTTTATCTCCCTCTTCTGATTATTTATTCTAAATATTGGGTTCTTAGTAAAAAGTGAGAAGGAAAAAAAAGTATATCTATAGTTTTATTTGTCTTGAAGCAAAGCAGTTTAAAATTATAAAACATACTGAAAAGGGAACCAGATGCTTTTCTGTTGTTTAGAAAAGTTCAAAGTTTCACTGAACTTTGTACATCTCTAGCAAGTATATTTTTATATGCATATAGTATATAGTGAGCATAGTTCCGTGGGAAGCAAAGCGCTTCCTGACTCCTGCACACGGAGCTGAGCTTTAAAATGTCTCTGTTGCAACGGGCTGTGAAGACAAGCAGAAGAAAGAGAATCTTTCAAAGAATCCAACCAGCTCAGTATCCTCAGCCACGACAGACAAGGCTTTTCTAAGCAGATCCTTCTATTGCAGCCTCTGTTGCTGTATTTTACAGTGACTTGGGCTCTAATTAGCTAATGGAATAAAAAAAAATAACCCATTGGATTCCTAAGTGTTAAGCTAAAGAGTACTATTTACAAAGAGCAGGTTAGGTTTTAAGTGCCTGGGGGAGGGACATGATGTTTAAAACTTAAATTAAAACTAAATACAAACTAAAAATAGTAGGTCTGTTTTGTTTGTGAAGAACTAAGTAGGAAGCCAGGAATGGGAATTCTGGGAATAAGAATGATTTTCTAAAGACTTAAGAAATGAATCTTAGTATCTTCTTCTCCCTGAAACCATAGTCATACACTGAAAACCTTTGGGCTACAAACTACACCAGTTACCACCACAGACAGAGGCTGTCTGGGTGCTTGCGTGTAGAACTTGTTCCTAGAAGGAAGGCAGAGGCTGTAAGGCCTGGGGCTGCCTGTGGAAGGGGGCTGCCGCTGTGGCTGCACAAGTGTCAGTCATTTTGTGCAGGAACATGAGAATGGTTCAAAACGGAAGCCTCTAACCTAGGAGACAGGATCGCCTGTACAGCGAAGGCTTCTGCATGACAGTTCTGCCTGCCCCTACATCTGGAGGAAACATTCTACACCTGGATGTCTAGCTTTACCACAAAAACAGAGCTTGGAATTATGGGAACAGTTAAGCAAATGGTTACTTTTGCACTTGAATGGTACTGCACTGTCAACCACGGCTCATTTAAGTGACCTTTAAAATCAGATGTATTTATTATGTTTGTGTAATTATAGAAATGAAGTGGGAGACCGGCTGAGCCCCACCTATGAATGTACAGTATGTAGATTGTGAAACTGACTGTAGGGAATCAGAGCGTTGTATCTTGTGTTTACAATTCTGGTTGATTTCTTTGAAAAGCTGCTGTTTTTGGAGATGCACAGTGGATGTATTGAAATAAAAGGTAAATACCATTTTTAAATATTTCTTAAATGAAAACACGTGACCAAACAAGAAAAAAACCCTCTGCCCTGTAATGAATGACATCAAATTCAACATGCCTTCGTTACAAAATGTTTACTGTGAGCGTCGATTCAACAGTGCAGTAATTTCTAGCCTTTTGAGCTGACACCTTCACGAGTTTGTGGACTTTGTGACTTTTTCTTCTTGTTCTTACAGTGCCATATGTCACTTAAAAATATTAAAGTGAATTCCAATTAAACCCGATTTGAGAATTTTATAACCTCTCTTGAGATCCTTGGAAATACTCAGGGATGTGAGTGCTGAGGTTAGTAATCCCTGCTACAATGATTCGTCCTGTTCCCCTCTGCCTACAGGAACCATATGCTGCCCTAGAGTTCTGTGTGGACCCAAGTTGGCTTGCTGCTACACTAGACTGTTCTTTTTTTTTTTTTTTTTTTTTTTTTTTTTTTTTTTTTTTTTTTTTTTTTTTTTTTTTGGAGACAGGGTTTCTCTGTGTAGCCCTGGCTGTCCTGGAACTCACTCTGTAGACCAGGCTGGCCTCGAACTCAGAAATCCGCCTGCCTCTGCCTCCCAGAGTGCTGGGATTACAGGCGTGAGCCACCACCGCCCGGCTAGACTGTTCTTAAAACCTTAAGCACAGTAATAGTACATCCCAAATGACAGTGCACCTAAAGAGCCAGAGTCACAGGACACTGTGACCTTATCATCCTACTGACCTTGCAGTGGCAGGAAGCAGGCAGGTGGCTAGCACTCCCGGGGGGGGGTTTGCAGCTTGCTTTTAGTACCCCTAAGGGAAAAGCCTCTCAGGATATCAGCAGAACAGCCAAGAAGGGAGGCGCATGCGTGGTCAGATCATTTGTCTTTAAAAAGCCCTACCTGGGCTACATAACCTTCCTCCTTTGAAATATGAGGATTCTGAAGCCAATGGGGCCTAAGTTATGGAATCATGGTCAGAGCCAGGACACAGACTCAGATCTTGCCCTGTCTACCACCTGCCCATCACAGTGGGAGGGAAGGCTTCCATTGTGGTACGAGACACAGCTAGGCCAGCCTTGAGTTCCGTGTGTCCGAAACCCATGTGCATTTGTTCCTATTCTTGATTTCTAGACATTCTCTAAAACCTTAAATCAGCATCCCAAGCAATAACCTTACCAATAAAACCTCCTGAAAAGACTGTAGCTTCTCTATGTTTGCTGTTCCAGTGTGAATGTGATGTGCGCCCATGACACTTACAGCTGATATGTGCCTACTGTGTCTCTGAGGAATTGGATTTCTATCTTTAAACCACTTCCTGTGGTACAAACGGCCACACAAGACATCACCAATGGGAAGTCTCAGGGCCTTTACTTCCCTGAGTTTTGTAAGAGCACTTGGGCCCAAGTTAGGTGACTCTGTGAAGGTGAGGGTAGGGTTATGAGACATGATTACAGGAAAGGGAAAAGGTGATTTCCCATCCAGACATCCCTCAGTGCACTGCGACAAGACACCCCTGAAACTCTAAACTAAACTCATTACTGTTTATGCAAAGCTTTAAAAACTCCCTGATGCAGGACTACTAAACCAATGGGCATCTGGGAAAGTGATTCTTGTATGAGGACAGGATTTGGGGGTGAAAGAAAAGTGTTTTTCAAATTAGAAATCACATAGCTTATGCAGGGCCAGCTGTGGCTTATGAAAGGGTGCGACTTTCTGCTGTCTGGGAAATGCGAGCCAGCCCAGGCCAGCATCTCACCTGGTCCCCATCACTCTGGGACGCTAACACACTTGCCCTATTGCAGCTTAGACTAGACCCAGTTGTAACATGGCAGCTTGGAGACTTCATAGTGCTAGGTCAAGAATGTAGGCCTGGGGCCAGAAGTCTGTCTAGACTGAAGCTTTGTCAGTCACCGTTTATATGGGCCTGAGGCCTCCTGTGTAAAACTGAGGTTTCGGTGAGAGACTTAGATATCCTGTGGCTGTCAGTCACTTAGGGCAATGCCACAAACCCCTGGTATTCTGCCTGGACTCCACCCCAACAGTCACCTGGCAACAGCCAGGTGTGCCCCGCCCCATGGTTACCTGGCAACAGCCAGGTAGGCCCAGCCCACTATAAGGGGTTATTTCCCACTCTCTCCTTACTCTCTTGCTCTCTTACTCTACTCTCCCTCTCTCCCCATTCCCTTTCCTCCTCTCTCCATGTGGCCATGGCCGACCTCTACTTCTCAACTTTCTCCCTCTCTACTTCTCTACAATATACTCTCAACACCATGGACTGCCTCATCTGGACCCGCTGTGCTGGAGCAATGGTGCAGGTCTTCCCCTAAAGAGCACTGGGTCTAGTCTCCCAGCGGCCACCAACCCAAGCCATCCCGCCAACCTAGATCAAGGACTCTCATGCCCAAGGGACCCAGTTGGAACTCTTCCCTGGCCCCTTCCCTTCAGTCCTGAGCCAGAGCCCAGCCCCGAGGGTCTACACTCCTGTTCTTAGCTCTTCTGTGACCCCCATAGGCACCTGCGATGTCCAAGACTGTAAACCTGTCGCCTTTGACCTCCATCCTGCTGGCTCCCTGGGCGACCCCCTAAAGGCTGTGCCTTCCCCACCTCTGGTGCGAGGTCCCGAGATCCCCGCAGCTCCATTCTTGCTTGCCTGGTGGTTCTGTGGAGATGTCCGTGGCAGTCGAACTCCCTGCGTCCATCTTGCCCAATGGCTGGAGCTCTGGGCAGGACAAAGGGGCCACTGATTTACCCACAACAGACTGCAGATTGGCTAATGGGAGGCAGGGCTAGAGAACGAAAGTCAAGTATGAGAGGCTAAACTGGCACCTCATCTATGTAGCGTCACCCAGTGGGGAGTCTGGGAAGGTAGCTTGCTCACAGGGTCATCTGAAGTCACCTGTCTTCTGCAGGCTTCATCAAACATCCCATGTGATCGATGTGTAGGATTCCACTTCCGGTTAGACAGAAAAGCCAATCCAAAACGTACACATCTAATTGTGGGGAATTATCCTATCCTCACCACATAGAGGATAATGTGAGATCCTATTTGGGTTCTCACCCAAGTCAACATCAACATCACCTCTGGACCTTAAACTACATATATGTTCAGATATATTGATGCAATCAATCCATCAGATATTCTAAAATCTGTAATCTCTTAAATTTCCAAATATTTTAAAGAGACATGAATTCAGATATTTTCCTGTCACATGGACACGCCTCTATAATTCAGCTCTGAGTATTACTGGCAAACTATATAACTAATTCACAAAGTGTCTTTGTGCTTGTAAACTGTGTTCTAAAACCTTTTAAAAATACCATTCGAATGATAGGATTTTTAAACCATTTAAGTATGGCCACCTATGCCGCTTCTCACCCACACATTCGGTGCTGAACACTCCAACTTGCTTTAAACAGGATGCTGTTGTGAGGCATCTATTGTAAGCAAGGGCACAAGAAGGGTTCTGCTGTGTGTGTGTGTGTGTATGGCTGCGAAGGTGTGGAGCATAGCTACCACTGAAGGGCAGTCATTGGCTGCTTCAGAAAGAGGAGGGAGGTCAGAGGGGAAGGACTGTCACTGCCTGGTGGGCATTAGAACTGTGACTGGTATTTGTCATACACGCTGACTCAGAGCCCAAGGATACAAGCCCAACAAGCATTTCACCAGAAATGTTTTAATTGTTTAGCTTCTCACAGCCGTCACATAACAATCTGACAGATCCATGATTCCTTCTGAAAATAAGCATGAAAAACAGCAGCCCGAGAGACTACCACTTTTTTTTTTCCCCCGTGTACACTGACTTGCTGGTGCTGGGAGCTGCAGCTTCACAGTGAGGTCTCTACAAGCTCAGGAAAGCTGGGGCTGTCATGGTGGCTACGGCGGTGTTAACGTGCCAGTCACACACAAACACATTCTATACTAGACAAACTGCTCAGTGACAGCTGAAGCCAGCAATGCATAAGCACTGACCTGTTACGATCCACTGCCAATAAATAAAGTTACTGAAAAAGGAAACCAGATTAAGCTGTGGTGAAATGTTACAACTCCTGTCTATTTCTGCAAAAGAGTTGACAAAATGAATAGAGTCCATTATTTACACACAAGTGTTTCTGCCTGTGTGTGGGTGTGCATGCAAAATCAGAGGAAGTCATCAGACCCCCCAGAACTAGAGTTATGGATGGCTGTAAGCCCCCATGCCACTCGATGCTGAGGACTGAACTCGAGTTCTCTGTAAGGCTCTTTCAAACCACTGAGCTATCTCTCCAGACCCCATTCTTTGATGTTTTAAAATCAACATGAAAGGTACAGATTGAACTGAGTGAAGTTTCTAAGGAAAGGGAAAAGACTCCTGACATTATATATGTCCGTCAAAAAGCAGAGGCAGACACACTGACGTAGAGCTTCAGAGAGAGAGAGCATCATTGAGAGTGAATATAGGAAAGTTCTGAAGTCAGCATCGCTCTCAGCGGATGACAGTGACCAAGGCTGTGTCTTGTCCCCCCCACCTTCCTTGTCATGCTTTTTGTTGTTTTATCATTACACTGCAAAACAACCTGACTTTGGTTCTCAGAGGATAAAGCGGCGACCTGTTCACAGATTGTCTGCCGTAGTCAGCTCTTTGGGCTGTTTCTGCACCTCTCCGTGGGCTCAGAGCTCAGGTAGAGCTCATTTCACCCTGGAGTTCATGATGGATCAAGAAATAAACATTTGCTGTCTCTCTAAAAATAAAAGAAGTATCACAAATCTATTTTGTGAGAATTCATTGTAGACATACATAATCAGTTTAAAAAAAATAAATCTCAAAATGTCACAAATGCTTCCATACTTTCAATTTTAATATATAAAAAGTACAAAAAGTAATTATAAGTTTTAATCTGTCTGCATATAAAATCTTATCAAAACTTTAAATATAAACCTAAGAAATGTTTCTTCTTAATCACAGTTATTAAATAGCTGGTTGGGCATTGCTTAAAAAACAGAAGAAAACAACAACAACAAAAACTTGAGGCACCAACACCATGAGATCAAGGCTATAGGGAGACAGCCCTAAACCTGCATGTGAAGAAGTGTCTTATACCTGAGTCCCATAGGCACCAGGGCTACAGTGTCGCCAAAGCTGCTGACGACACTTTTATTCTGACTCTCAAACCTATATTCCACCATCAATAGCATTTCCAAACGTGAGTTCTAAAGATTATTAGTCTCATGAAAAATGGTTTGTGGTTAGTAAGTTAGAAGCCCTATGCATGATGTCTACGATTCCTGTGTAGCATTAAAGGCTGAGGAGCTTGCAGAATGCGTGACTCTCAGTTAACCACAGCCAGCATCAGAATTCCTTCAACAGCACTTCCTACTATCATGTGAATGGCACCTTAGAAAGCATTGATACTGATCAATGCAGCTCAGGGGCAGGGAGGACAATAATGCAGCCGTTTGAGCCAGCTCCCAGGCATCCAGAAGGGAGCTAGTGCCTGGTGACTGGAAAGTATCAGGTCCTGTTTACTGGTCCTAAAGAGGTTTGCCCTGTTCCTGTGAAGACCTTCATTCAGGGCATGTGGCAATGAGGCTTTCCACTGTCACACCCCCTCAGAAAAGCTCTCTTGTGCAAATGCAAATGAGTTTTTCCTTATTGGCATGGCTTCTTTTTCTCTGAGGCGCCTGGGTTCCACCCAGCTGGAACAGGATCTTTGCCTTTTTCTTGCTTTCCTGTTCAGCATGACGCTAGCTTGCAGGTAGACTGTCAGTCTGCAGGCTGAAGAGCTGCTCTTCCAAGAAGGCGCCCCCAAGGCCATATTGCTTCTCATGGGTGCTGACTTCCTCTGGGGACAGGTGGCTTGCTCCAAGAACAAACTCTGCAAACCTAAGAAAATTTTGTTTTAAATAGTTAAATAGTTTAAAGAGTTTGTCACAGAGGGTTATCTGAAAGATGATGTGTGCCTCCCTGCTTATTCCTTTAATTTAATTTGAATTTGTGTCAGCTCAGGATAGCATTTAAACAGGGAATGGCTTATGTGATTTGTCTATAGACAGCAAGGGGACTCTGTAAGTGTAGACAGGGTGATGTACTGTACTGCGCAGGCAGGTGTACCAAGCCATGCCCTCATCTTCCCGGTTCTTCTGAATGTAACAGATTGTTCAGAATTCACAGTCAATGCCTCACTCAGATCCGCATGACACCTAAGACCTCAGTGGCAATCTCCCAGCAGGCCAGAGCACCCAGGAAGTAGAACTCCCATAATTGTGGTGTAAGGTGTGGCCAACAGAAATGGTTGCTTCTAAGCAGAAATGTATGCTGCAGATACTATGTTATTTTCAAGTCACTTCAAACATGAACTGTGGCCAGGGCAGGACTTACTTTTTTGGAGCCTGGAGTCTGGAGACTGCCAGCCAGGAAGGGAAGTCAGGCCTGCAGCAGGCCTGGCGCAGTTCCTCCAGAGCGCTGGCTGTTTCCGCTTCCGCTTGCTCCCTGTACTCGTCTTCAGTGAGATACCTCACCACCGGAGCTTCTGCTGTGAACCATGGCCTCATTTTCCTAAAACACATGACATGTGGTTGCCAGATTCTTGCCCAAATCAGTCCTTAGAGTAGACAAAAATACATATCTTAGACACCAACAGTAATACCTGGGAACTCCTTGTACGGACTTCCCACAGTCCTTCTACGACTGAGGGGTAAGGACCAGGCCGTGTGAGCCTGCTCTGTGTTTTTCTTCTCTCACAGCCATAGCAGTGCCTAAGGCCTTTGAGAATCAATTTCTGATTGAGATGTTGATTATATTTTTTCACTGATTTCTAATCAAACAATTAGACAAAGAGTCTGGCTTCCTGTTTTGCTAACTTTCTTTGGGAAACTTTCCATGTGTCCCTTTATTAATCCCAATAGGGAGGAACAGCACTTACTATACTAGGAAGAAACTGGAATTGTGGGCTATCACTCCCACCTAGTGGTGGTGCCTCTGATTAACCCAACACAGAAACGAGGTGCTGCACAAGGTCCATCAAGGAAAGGAACTTGAATTAGTTCTTCTTTGGCCACATAAACATCAAGAACCTAGAGGCTGGATGTTGTTTTCCAGTCAGGAAAGGAATAAGTGTCATAAAACTATAGCAATCTGTACTTTAGGAATTCAAGATGCTAATAGAGACATATTTACTACAAAGTTTCAAGTAACATTTGTGCTTCATTCATCAATGAGTCTTAAAATGTTTGTAGGCAACTTCAAATATAATTGAAGAGATTTCTAAGTATGTGCGTGTATATACACACACACATATATACATATATGTATATATATACATACACACACATATATGTACATATATGTACACACACACACATATATACATATATGTACACACACACACACACACACACACAAGAATGAGCGAACTGGATTGAAGAACAAGTGACATTGATTCTTTTCTCTTCTTCTGAACAACTAGCCAGGTTTCCTACAGGAAAAACCCAGGCTCTGACCCAGAAGCCTGGAGCACAACCCAGCTTGAGGGTATCCTCACTGTCTGAACTTAGCCAATCCCTTTCTGGTTCCACCTCACTGCATCACATGGAAAGGAGTGCAGAATCCTTGCCTCATCAGTCACTGAACAGATGAGATGGGATATTTACACAAACTGCTCAGTCATCATCAAAAGAACAAGTATTATATATTAACATACACAGAAAGAGCACTGTGCAAACCAGAAAGTGTGATGCTAAAGTCAAGACATTCTTTGTCTGGTTTGTTATTTAACTTGTACATTTCTACTTTAGTCCCTACCTTCTCATATAATTATTCCTTACCAATGTGTAAAGTAGATAGCATAGCAGGGCATACGGATTACTATAGAATGCCCACAGACACATAATGGAGTCATCATGAGAATGAGAACACACTTGACTACTAGTAAGACAGTTAGTTAGGTAGCTAAGGGAAGGAGAAAGGAGCTCTGGGTTCCTTGGGCCGCACGCCTGGCAGGCTGTGCAGTGGCCAGTCTCCTCCCAGTGGAGGGACCTCTTCCCAGATGGGGGCCAGGAGAAAAGCGCTTTGGTGTCAAGGTCTCCCACCTGCACTGCTATCTTTCATCCTATGACTACCTTGTACTGTTACTGATGTTTTACCCAAGTGATGCTGTCACACACTCCGCCATCAGATCCATAAACTTCCTGTCACTGTGGACTCTGCTTCCTCACAGCAGTTTACCGAACATCTATTAACTCCCTTTACCAGCCTTAATCTAACATTCCTACTTCAAGTCTCTATCGGTGTCTGCCTGGACCACAGCGAGGTCTGAGAATGCCTTCTGCTACAGGAGCGTTCCTGTTTACCTTAGGCCAGAGAGCAGATGGGTCTACCCCACCAGCCAATGATACTTGTCTCGAGTTTAGTTTTTGTCAGATGATTTTTTTATTTTTCATTAGATTAACTGCCAATATTTTCGCTGAAAAAAATTACATCTAAGTTCTAGTCTACATTTACAGTTTTCCCTGAATATCAATCTCAAAGCAGAATCTATGTTTTCCAAACAATCTATTCCTGTTAGTTTCAAATGTTGCCTTTGTGATGGAGATGCAGTGCAGAGTTTCCCACAGTCCTATTGGTCACCCACTGCCTTGCTCCTGCCTGTGCCCAAACTTTTGGATTTATACCTTCTGTCTACACAGGAGTCAGTGACTGAAGGGAAGTGCACACTGCTGAGCCCCACCCCAAGCCACACCCCAAGCCCCACGCACAGAACCAGGCTGGGTTCCTCAGTGAGCCCATCCAGTGGGCCAGAGCACACCTCACTCACTGTACTGGCAGCACTGTTGCCCGATGATGGCCTTATGTGGCCTTTTCTCTGTCAGGAAAGACTCCACATCTGTTCAAGGGCCACTCTGGGTCATTACTTAGGATTCAACCCAATGATCTCTCTTACAGGAAGTCCTCCCTGGATTAACACTTTAGTCCCCGAGCAAGCTGTTTTCATTCTTAAAGGATACAAAAGTGTTGGGGCTGGAAAGGTGATTCAGTGGCTAAGAATGCCAACTGCTCTCCAGAGGACTGCAGTATGATTCCCATGATTCCCAGTACCCACATCAGGTGGTCCACAACTGCCTATAACTGCAGCTCCACAGGACCTTCTGGCCATTCTGAGTACCCACAAACATATGGCAGACACACACACACACACACACATACACAGACGCACCCACACACTTTTTTTTTTTAAAGGCAGCTGATATATAATTGCATGCTCACATCTCTACAATACACACCATCAAGAGCAGGCCCGTCTCCATCTGTGTGCCTGAGACAGACGCACAGACTATGGAAGCACATAACAATACTGCGTCAGCACAGGTTATCTTATGCATTTTCAGGAGGCTAAAGCCTTACTTTAAAACCTAAAACAAAGCAAGCCCTTAATAATAATGAACTGAGTAGCTCCTTCCAATCATCGAGGATACATTCCCCCTAATTCCTATCTTGTGAGCACTATTGCCATATTGGTTCTAATGAAAAGAAATGTCTGATAAAGTTAGAAATGTTATATAGCCCAGAGCCCAAGCAACTCTGTCACTGATTTTAGTGAGCTCTAACCTCAGAGTAATTTGTGTTACAACTCAAAGGAGATGGAGCAAACGCTTAGAGCTCCTTTTCCTCTAAGAAAAGTGAAACCTCCAGATGAAACATAATTATTTGGCCGGGCAGTAGTGGCACACACCTTTATCCCAGTGAGAGTGAGTTACAGAGCAGCCAAGGCTACACAGAGAACTGTCTTGAAAAACAAAATGAAACCAAACCAAACGAAAAACAAGGACAAAAAAAAAAAAATTCCCCAAATCAAAAAAAAAAAAAATCCTATAATTACTTATAAGATGCAACCAAAAGTATCTCTTAAAACAATAAATTAAACCAGAACTCAAAACGTCAGATTTGGTAGCCATGAAAAAGATACCCACCGCCTCAGATAGCTGAATGCTCTCTGTAGATAGTGTAGACTCCAGGAGGACAGGAGGAGGATCATAACAGCATAGGCAAAGTGCGGCACGGCCATACCAGTGTAGACCAGAACCAGGGAGAGGAGCCTCAGGGTCCACATCAGAAGGTCTCTGCTCCCCTCATCGGCAAGAGGCCCATGACTGTAACAGGCGGCAAAGCTACAAAGTCCAACAACGGAGACATAGCCTAGAGACACGAGAAGGGCAATCGTTTAAACCTGGGCTGGGAGACCGACAGAGCGCTGGCTGAACAGTAACATCTACCAGTTAACTCTGACTTCAAACATTAGGAAAACAAACAAAATGTTTCCTTTTTTCAATAAAGTTTGAAAAAAGCATCTACAGCTCACTAGTCCTTGATCTGAGCTCACAGGATGGCTTTTCAAGACACATCTGTACATGTGCAAGTGGTAAAGTCAGAAGAGGTCGTCACACACCCTAGAACTGGATTATAGGGTAAGCTAGCCAGTCCAGGTCTGGAAGCTAAACTCCAGGCCTCCGAAAGAGCAGCAAGCACCCTAAACCACTGAGCCACCTCTTCAGCCTGACAGGCTAACTTTTGTAATAATTTAAGATCTATGGTAATTATTGTGATAATATACAGTCATATATCTGTTTTTAAGTCCAGTGTCCTGGGTGAACAAATGGTTTCATGGTTGCTTTGGTTAAAAGCAAGCCAGTGGATATCATACTTTGCTTATAAACCCTGTATTTAATTTTTAACTTCTAGTCACTAAAGGAGAATGTAATTTTGCAGAGGACCAATCAGGTAGCCACCCTTTGCTAGTCCCCCCCACCCCCCAGTCCTTCATTGTATATGATACTTTGTTTCCAGTGCTATTAGATGGGAAGTATACAGCGCTTCTAATGATTTCCACCCTAAGTGCTAAATTTGTTTCTAAGCAAATCTGACATTCAGTTCCTTATTTATAGTAGATCTGAGGAGGAATAAGTTAAATTTAAAATGGGCCCCACATCAATCCACTAGAAGGTGGAGCTCTCACAGGCTGTCTTCCCTGGCTTCTCCAGCATCTCTGTGATGAAAGAAACTACGATGGGGCTATTTCTCTTGTCCAGCCTCAGTGGGAGAGGAATATTTCATGTTATGAGTAAATTATAAATATTTAATATAATAGGAAAATAGGCTAAAAACAGTGTTCAAGAATGAATTGCTTTTGTTTTAACACTGGTACCCTCATGTATGAAATCTAATGTTAATAGGTCTGCATTTCCCATGATTTCCTAACAAAATGAAAGAAATTTGTAATATAAAACAAGAAAATTAAATGGTATTTTTATCCTGCTTCTGAAAAGTCAAGTTTCATTAGTAACAATTTCCAACCTTTTATACAGAATACATAAGGAATGCTGAGAGATGAGGGGGCCAGCTTTGAAAACTCTTATAGCGCAGCTGAGATGCAGTTAAAGTCCAGCCACCATTCTCGAGTGTTTTTACTCTTTTGATGATTTGTACAGAGAACTAAGAATGATTATAAAGGTAAGTAGTGTAAAAAAAGACCTGAATGAGTTCAAAGACCAACTATGGTAATGAAATACCATGAAATAACACAATATTATTTTAACGGCACCTTCCCTTAAATCAAATGAAAATGTGTGGTAGGAAGCCCCTTCTTGCACTTCTCAGCCTGGCTGACAGATAGGAAGTTCTTATGTGTTTACCTACCTAATGCAAACATTGTGTTTCCACACCACAGCCACTTCAGAGCTTCCACCAACTGGCACAAAACATAAACTGAAGCAAACCAACAACCAACCATTAGCGCCCCAAATGTGCTATACTGTGTGTGGAAGAAAATAAACGACACAACATACATACACACATATACATATATTGGTTCATTCACTTTCATAAAAACAGAAGCAAACAAATTAAAAAAATCTGTGCTTGAAAGGTCTACATCAAATCTAAGTCAAGTATTTATCTAATCCAGAGTCTCGCTGGGGCCCCTGCTAGAATCTACATGTTAACAAGACCCTCAAGTGCCTAGCAGGTACTGAAGTTGGAGAGTACTACTAAAAAGTACACAGTTACCTCAAAATAACACCATTTAGAGTTTTGATCAGAGTAACCATGAAGCTACCATTATGAATTAATATTTATTTATCCTTTAGAACATTATTTAATTGAAGGTGTAGAAGAGGGACAAGAACAAAAAGTCCAGATGTAGTTCCACTAGCATTTAAAGCCCTAAAGAAGCAAGATCATTCTGCTAAGTTACGTTTCAGAAAATGGTACCAAAAATGTCACTAAATTTAATGTTACATTACTAATGTATGTCCTATACATTACTAATAAATTAAAACTAACTTTCCAGAAACAGACACATTTTAAGGTCAATTAATATAGCAGAGGAGCACATTAGGTATTAAGTATGTAATTTTTCATATCCATAAAATCTTGGTTCCCATTTTTGTACTCATTTGCATATAAGAGACCTACCTTTGGAATGTGTTTCTTAGCCATCAGAAGGACAAAGACTAGTGTCATTAGAATACCTAACATGGTACCCGAACAGTAATAGAAAACAGGGCTTCTGTCAAGACAGAGAAAAAGTCACATAAATATCAACTAGCATTTTCAGCAATAAAATCTGAAAAAAGTTCTTGATGCTGATATGGCAATAGTAGCAAGTAAGGAATGTTAAGAAAGAAAAACTCTAATCACATCGCATATAGTTAAAACTGAAATTGGCACTTGAACGTTTCAGAAAATAGGCTGTTGCAGAATGTCTACTTGTCTTCTACAGTCAGAACGGCATCCGATAATACTATAACTTGTCACATGTCAGGAACTTGCCGGACAGCTTTACAGGAACTCCCAGATAGCTACAGCTGAATCAGAGCAGGAAACTGAGCTATCAAGAAGTTAAAGGACTTTGATGTGCATTGGCTGCTAGAGGATTCAGAGCCCAGCTCGCGTCAGCATGTAGGCCTAACGTCCAGGCTTTCTTCTTCCTGCCATCCATCCATCCATCCATCCATCCATCCAACCATCCACCCACCCACCCACCCATCCATCCATCCATCCATCCATCCATCCATCCGCCCACCCACCTGTCCGTCCGTCCGTCCGTCCATCCATCCACCCACCCACCCATCCATCCAACCATCCACCCACCCACCCACCCACCCACCCATCCGTCCATCCGTCCATCCATCCGTCCATCCATCCGTCCATCCATCCGTCCATCCATCCATCCATCCATCCATCATGCAGTCAGAAAAGCTGGCAGATAACACGACACATACCTGATGGTACCACAAAGAAAAGTTCAAAAGTGAACAATAAGAACGATGCAGAAATATTTGTATTTGCCCAGTAGCCTGGGCAAATTAAAAAGTAAATATTGGGAAGGGGATGGTTTTTATAGGATAAGTTACAAGAAACAAAATATCAGGCTAACATGTTTATCCAAGAAGCAAGAACTTGTCATGTCTCATATCCTACACCTCAGCCACCAATCTAGGAGGCAAATTAATTTAGTCAACAGCTAGCGCCTGGGATCAGAGCACATGAGCAAACCCCAGAACTCTGGAGAACCAGCCAGTGACGGTGGCTATAGGCTCTGTAGCCAAAAAATAATAGCAATAGGATAAGTTCACATATGTGTATATATGTAAAATGACGTAAGCAAAAGTACTCTGTACCATGTACATATCTGTTATGCCTCCATCTTTAAAGTTGATTCAAATGCTACCTTCAGACCTATCATCTGTAAACCCTAGCAGAACCACAAATGCAGAATAGTGTGCAAATATTTAGCACAGAGTCACAAACAACCTATAGACTTTTAAATCAGAACTTAAATTTAAATCACTACAAATATAAAAAGGGGCACTTACTGGCTCAAAGTCTTTGCATAAAAGAAAAGGAGAACGCCTGTCACAAACACAAGGAAGAGTTTGAAATCCACAACTGGAAAATAAACACAAACACAACCAATGTTTTGTGTCAGTATATAAAACTGCAGAAAGAATAGGGAAGTCAATTCATTGATTGTCCAGACCATTGTAATGAAAACAGACTTACTGTTTCGATTCACGCTTACTATGTAGGTAAGTATCCTCCCAACAGGCTTCACAGAGAAGCACACAGTTTCTCCATATGGACTGAAGACTATGGTCATCTCCTTAGTCTCCTCTGGTGCCCAAAAGTTATGAGTCACACATTTGATAAAGGATAAAATGGTTTCAGTCTGCTGGCAATTATGACTTCCTGTGATATATACAATACTGAGCAGGCCTGGGCTGGTAACTGTCACCTACAAAACAGGAACGAATCAATCCAGGCAGATTCAAAACCTTCCCCTTGGCACCTCAAGACACAAGCAGAGGAGTAAGAGGCCAGAACTGGCTGATGAAAACACCATGATGCACAAGCCTGGGCTCTGGCCCCCAGTGGCCGGAACTTCACATACCTGCATTCAGTTCACAGACGCTTTGAGGAATGGAGGCTTTGCCAGGTGTGGGGGTGCATGTGGCCGTGGTCCCAACTCTTGGGACTCTGAGACAACGGATAGCTAGTCTGAGGTGACATAGTTAGCAACATGGACGCGCTAGAGACTGGTTAGGCAGTCTGAAGTGTGAGCACCTGACTGAAGGGGTGTTTACAGAGCACGGGAGACCTGCAGGCTGCAGACACCCACTTGTAAAGGAATTTCATCAGATAAAAAGTAGAAGAACCACCGAGTGTAGAGAGAACTGCTGCTGGGTGGACCTGAGCAAGGGGAAGTGTGTGCCATCCGGGGCACTGGCAAGGCCTCAGACACACAAATCTCCTCTGCGGCACACACTTCGTCCTAATAGACAGGGAGTGGCACATGTGCCTACAGGTGCTGACACGTTAAGAAAAGAGCTAGCCCACAATCATTTCTATTTTTTTCTTTTTTTTTCTTTATGACCTTAATTTTTATTTTTTACATTTCTTTAAATTGAAAAAAAATATATTTTTTTCTGATCCAATATATTCTGATCACAGCTTCTCCTCCCCTAATTTCTCCCAGATCCTCTCTACCCACCCAAATCCACACCCTTTTTCCCTCTGGTTAGAAAACAGGCACCTAAAATAAATAAATAATAATAACAAACTTAAAAAAACAAAACAAAACAGAAAAAGACAGAAAAAGTGCCCCGAGAAAAAGCTCAGGGAACACATACAGACACAGAGACATTCACACACAAAAGCCCCAGAAAAACACAGAGCTGGAAAATGTGACATAGAAGCAAAAGGCCTGAAAAAAAATTTTAAAAACTCCAAAAAATCTCAATGACTTTGTTTTGTGTTGCCCATGTACTGCTGGACACGGGGCCTGCCCTTAGGAATGCTTCAGATACCAGTAACCTTTCAGTGGGGAAACCTGACCTTTCCTTTATGAAGCTATCGATCGGAGACAGCATCTCAGTTGGAGATGGGGGCTGTGCTCACCTCCCTTCTCGGTGCTGGGACCCTGTGTTTGGACCTGTGAGGGCCGGTGCAAGCCACCTCAGTCTGTGAGTTCCCCTGACGGGCATCAGTCCTGCTGTGGCTAGAAGCTCATGTTTCCTTGGTGTCTTTCAGCCCCTGCGGGTCTTAGAATATTTCTGCCTCCAGCTCGTCAGAGGATGTTTCCCCATTTTTAAAGTGTATTTCTTCTATTTTAAAGGAAAGGGGCATCAGGCAAGAATGAAGATGGGAAGCAGGTGCTGGAGTTATGACTTATCTGTTGAATGTAGAATGAATGAACAGGAGTGTGTGTTAGATATGAAGGACTGCAGCTTTCCTGGCCCTAGAGCTCCGGGCAAGGTGGCACAAGAAACCACATAAGCCTCAAACATCTTATTTTCTAGAAAGAGTACAAGCTGACCTTATGTCCTGGGACAAGGTCAAACTTATCCCTCAGCATCTGGTAGTCCTTCCCAGGGCAACCGTTAGGTAATTAATTAATTAATTACTGCCTTAGATCATATCCCTCAGAGGTTACCAGTACTGCCTGGTTTTGTGTGTCAACTTGATGCTCTAGAGTCATCAGAGAGGGAGGAGCCTCAGCTGAGGAAATGCCTCCATGAAATCCAGCTGTAAAGCATTTTCTAAATCAGTGACTGATGGGGGGAGGGCCCAGTGAATTGTGGGTGGTGACGTTCCTGGGCTGGTGGTCTTGGGTTCTATAAGAAAGCAGGATGAGCAAGTCAAGAGGAGCAAGCCAGTAAGCAGCACTCCTCCATGACCTCTGTATCAGCAACCTCCAGTTTCCTGCCCAGTTTGAGTTCCTGTCCTGACTTCCTTAAATAACAAACAGCTATATGGAAGTGTAAACTGAATAAACAAACACTTTCCTCCCCAATTTGCTTTTTAGTCATGGTATTTTAACACAGTAATAGCAACTCTAACTAAGACCCTTCCTAATGAGGCTACTTTTAAATACAGTTCCTCATGCTGTGGTGACCCCCAGGCATAAAATTATTTTTGTTGCCACTTCATAACTGTAATTTTGCTACTGTTATGAATCTAGATGTAAATATCTGTGTTTTCTGAAGTTCTTAGGTGACCCCTAAAGGGGTTACAACCCATAGGTTGTGAACCAGTGATTTAGATGGCATATTCATTCGGAATGGTCAGGGGAGGACCTGGGTAGATACAAAAAAAATAAATGTCCTCTCCCACAGAACTCCCCCTTGAACCACTCACTGTATGCTCATCAAATTAGCTTTTATCTTGATAAATTCTCTTGATAAATAAAGCCACATAAAATGTATTTTTAAATCCCAAAGTGGTACATTTTAATTCCACATTTTTAAGTCACGATAAAAAAGCAGGTCCTAACCTGTACAGTTGACCACATATATGTCCACTCTATTTGTGAATGTTGATTGTAGCAATAGCAGCCTGACACAGAAGTTCTAATTAAGTCTGTTTCCTTCAGAGATTTACATCTTGGAACTGAAAGATAAAAAAATAAAATAAAAGGATTACTTAAGTATTTAATTTTCCAAAATCCCTTTAAAATTTTTGCTCAAAGGGAGATTTTCATAGTTTTTAGTATTTTATGACCAAAAATTCTTCTACATGGTGACGGTCCTTTACTCTTCCCTATCTAGCAGGCATCTGTCTGAAAATATCCCATCAATACTGTTAGGTTGCTTACTGAGCAGCACATGTGAACTGATGTCTTTAGTCCTACAGTGGTGGCAAGAGTTAAGGGAAACTTCCTAGAAAAGAAACTCACGCAGAATACTCCAGAATAAGTTGCAAGAACAAGTCAGTATCAGGACAGACAGATGACAAATGTGCACAGTATTAGGATGAGCAGCGTCATGGTGGCTCAGCTTCGGAACATCTGGGACAGCTGCGGCTGGAGGTAAACCACAGCCACTTCTAAATAAGGAATCTACTTCGCCATGAGAGCAGAGTACAAAGAAACTTCAGGTGGGTACAACGGACTCAGTAGGAAACAGAGGACAACATTAAACAGGGCTGGACCTAATTGCCTAGTAAAGTGTGAGCAGAACAAGCACCAATTACCAGGCAGAGGCACAACGGGACAAGGCGTCTCTCAACTCCGGGCCCCACAGTAAGGAGAGAACCCAATGACTTAGGCTATAAACTGAGGAGGGTAGAAGAATAGATTGGAGAGCTCTTGGGAAGACAAATCAGCACAGTCCAGAGCTGCACTGGACGAAGGAGATGAAGGCATCTGGTGGATGGGGGTTGGGGAGGCACTTACCCAGATTCAAGTGCAGATGCAGAATAGGAAACAGGAGCATGGCGTACTCATGGGCGCACAGAGAAATGAGCCCTTTGCCCAATTCAAAGTACAAGAAGGAAATCTATAGACAACCCTGAATTTAGAGCAAACTGTTATAACAAAGTTGGGTAAGGACCAGTAGCTACAAGTTGATCATTATACCCATTTGGAGAATAATGTTGAATAACCTTGATAGGTACCTGCCCTGGCCTGAAATATCTTTTGTGACACGCTGCAGTGAGGACAGGCACAGCCCCTCCTTGAAACAGCTGTACCAAAGTGACAGTTCAGTTATATAATGACCCAGGATGTTCTATTGTGACAGATGAATCCTTTCACGTTTTCCTCTTAGCATAGTGATGAAACACATAAGCTTTTAAATTTATCAACAGTCTGAGCTGAAAATACAAGAATCTAGGTCAAGAGCCAGATTTCAAAGCTGTAAGAGGATACCTGACTCTTAGTTAAACACAGGATAGCAGAAATTAAAAATGCATTCCTTCATGATATGCCTATACACAAGAACCCAAAGAAGATAGTATAGCCAGTGCTATGAACACAATAGACAGCCAAGGCAGAGGCATTCTTGGGTATAACTGAGAGGCACACAGCTCAAAGCCAAGGGCAGCAGGCTGGAAGAACAGTCTTTGGAAGTCTACTACTAGAAGTTAGCATTAGAAAAGAAAGAGATCAAAGAATGCAAGGTGAAACCAAGAAGTACTCAAACAGCTGTGAGAATACAATGGAACCCTTGGAAGCCCTACCAGTTGAGCCCGGGAGGAGAGAATGGAAGGTGTCAGGTGGGGCCTTCCCATATCACATGCTCCAACTCCTGCCTACTTTGAACAGGAACCAGAGCTAAACTGGGCAGCCAGACTGGACACTTTGTATAGAGAATCCTTGATAAGGGATCCATTTACCACTAGAGAAGAGCTTGTCCAAGCAGGAAAGGTGCAGGGTGTGGGGCCACAGGTTCCCAACCCTACTGTCCCAGAACTTTATACAAATCCTCACTGGCAGTCTGGCACTAGGTGCGCTTCATGCTAAGGGGATTTTTTTTTTTTAGATGCTGCCAAGGGTTCTTTCTGTAACCCTCCTAGTGAGCCCCACTATTTAAGGGCTGAATTAACTTATCCATGCTCTGCAGAACATCTTCTTGTGAGGATTGAAAACAAAGGTTATTGTCAAACGAAGGCTTTTCACAGGGTCCCACAGCTGTTTTCTAAGTCACTGGACCCTTTGTAATTCCTAAAAGCAGGATGATGTCTGTGAGTATAGTGCCAATGCATGGATGTAGGAACAAATGCTTCTGTTAACGCAAGCCACATCCATTTTGCACTTCAGCTTACTCTAATAGCCTTCTAGGTGGTCTTACTTCTTCTAGAAATATCCCCACGATTCCCTCTACAACCATTCTTCTAAATAGGCAAACAGATCTTATGAAAACTTCCCTTGGGGTCCATTATATTCCTCTAATCACTTCTGCTAACACCAAGACAAACATCTATCCTCCTTTAGAAAGGCCCAAGTAGCTCTATGACGACTTCTTCCTCTCTCTTGCTTGATGGCTCCAGACAGATCAACCCACCCACCCTCCTCAAAGTACCACTTTACTCCTGCCTCAGAGCCTGGGAAGGCTTACCCGGTCAATAGCTGGCATGTTTGTGCACTCTTCTCTGGAAGGCCCTGTCTGAGCCAGGTCTGAGCACGCACACCCACACTACGCTCACCTATTTTCTGCTGACCACACAGGATCCACCTTACACATGCACTTTTTACCATCTTTCTATGGAGTTACTAAATCCCTGCAGCATTCAAATACCTGTCATTTGCATGTGTGTTGCAATCTGAGAGGATTAGAGGATTATCTGAGCAAGAACTGCCCCGCCAGTGAAAATATAACCAATTTCCCTGAAGAACTGCCAGCACAAGAAGAGGCGCACTAAGCCCTGCCTTGAAACCTCCTCAGCAGTATCACTGTGTTCAGCCTGTCCCCTGCCATCCATTCCAGAGCCCGTAAAGCAAGGGGGCCAATGGTGAGGGGTGAAGCAAGGGGGCCAATGGTGAGGGGTGAAGCAAGGGGGCCAATGGTGAGGGCATACACTACGCCCCTCTCCACTCCATCAGCAGTGTACCCTAAACTAGAGCGTAAGGCTGGCTACACTTAAAGAGCCTCTGGGTAAGGACTACCTTTCTTGTTCCTCCCAGATGAGGAGGCCAAGAAGTGGCAAGAGTCTTGGTTTTGACATCAGTGTGTATAAGGCACTTCCCGGTTAGAACTTGTTCAGGATTTCCTGTCTTCAACAGATTAATGAGCATGCAGATCAGATTAATCACTTACATTACCCAAGTCAGGTTTATGTAACTAATGAGACAGATCCCTCAGTTCACTTTAAATATCATGCAGCTTATAAAACTCAGCTAATGTAGTGTGAGGACTACAGTGGTGCTCCCTCCCCCCCACACACACTTCTGTGACTTTATTTTCTACTGTCTCAGCTACTTTGATCCAAATTATTAAACAGAAACTTCCAGAAAGAAACAATTCATAAGCTTCAAGGAACTACTCAGTTTATTGTTAGTATTGTTGTATTATTAGTCATTGTGAATCCTTAACTGTCCTAACATACACTGTTCCAGTGCGTGTGGTGGTGGGGAGGGGGAAGACTATGACAACAACAAGGACACGGGCAAACACGTGGCTCAGTACTCTGTATTCGGGGTCTCAGAAGGCACAAAGGAGCACTGTTGTACATATTTAAAGCCTTGCATCACCTGCTTTGTTAATAAGTCAAAAGTAAATGACTCCTTTAACGGTTTTTCTTGTTATTAGCTTCTTTAATGCCTCAGTATATTTAGCTTGAAAAGTTTAGTCAAACATATGGTAAAAATATTTAGTTAAAACCTGAGGAGCAGATAGTACTTAAACCTACTTACGGAGTCTTCCCTTCTCAAGCCTGAGCAGATGCTAAACCACTTCCCATATTTAAAACAAAAAAACAAAACAACAACAACAACAACAAAAACTTTATCAGCATCCCCCTGGGATCCTAGCCTTCCACAGTCTGCACACCAGAAAAATTATCTCTAAGGCAACCAGAACCAAAACACAGCAAAGTACCTATTATATTTACTTCTAAGTCTTTGTTCTGTAGCATGTAAAAATGGGCATATATGAATAATCAGTATAAGACAATGCAGTTAGAGCAACTCAGCCCTGCATAGCACAAAATGGTTAATTAACACATTCCTGTTCAATGAAAAGCTGACCACAGACAGTCCCCTAAGGTGTAAGATACCAGTATGGGCACAAGGTGTGTCAGAAGCTAATAACTGCTTACTGGACATCCACTCTCTCTTTCAGTCTTAGACACCCTACTAACTTTGTTAGTGCCGGGATATTATCCAATTAAAAGTCTCTATCTTGACAGCCTCCCTTGAGTCTATAAGTGACACTTGTAATGAAGAATACAAACAAGCAATCTTTTAAAGGACGTCGTGAATGATAGGAATAAATGTTAAACTCGTGGAAACTGCGTTTTGGAGCTATAAATTTCTAAACCAGAATCTTAAGCACCCCAAACAGTCTGAGCAGCTCCCAGAGGCTTCCTATTCACTGGGTTCAAGGCTGGGGCCTCAACAGTATTTTGCATGTGACCAGCTACCAGGTCACAGCAGCCAATCAGAAACAGAATTCCGGTTTCATTCTGAAGCTTTAATCCTTCTCTAGCCTTGAGTTTGCGGAGATTTCTGAAGAAGGATAAAAAAAAGGTTTCAGACATAAACTTCAGACAAAGGGCCAGCTGTGCGGGTGTCCAGCGGGGTGATCCCGAACAAATCAAATCGTGAAGCATCCAATGCCCGCAGACGGGGGCGGGGCCTGGCCTCACCCACGCGTGACCCTGTGGCCCCGAAAGGAGGCCCGCTGCTCGGAGCCGGGGTTACCTGACATAGCTGCCTCCTCCTCCCGCGCTGCGCCCGCTGGCAGTGTGGCCAGGGGCTGCAGCCAGAGCACCAGCCACCACGGACCGGGCAGCATTGCGACCAGTGCGGCGGAAGTGGCGCAGCAGACCAAGGGCGGGAAGCGGAGGTAGGGGATGGAGGGGGCGGAGCCAGGTGATAGAGGGGGCGGAGTCGGCTGCGGCCCTGCCCTTCCGCGGTCCGCCGAGCGGCTCTCCAAGTGGCCTCCAGGGGGCGCTCACCCACCTTCCCGCGCTTCCTGCTCTCGCTCTCGCTCGTGTAGAGTTGGCGGGTAATTTAAAACCTAGCTGAGCCCTGGGCAGGGTTCTCAGAGCAAGGTGCGGGCTACTCAGGAAGGCATGCCCTTCACATGCACCCTCTCCGAAATAAGACCAGCAAGCCCCACTTAAATAAAGGCCTGGCTTGTTTGTTCCTCTCTTCACATTTTCCTTTTTTTTTTTTTTTCCAAAAGCAGTAACAAATTGAGAAATTAGGTACTTAAATAAATTGTGTCTAAGCTCATGAACACAGTACCTTTCCAAAAAACAAAAGGGTTATACAGGTCCACTATTAATAAAGTGTCACTTTAATAGAATTCTGGAGGGTGGTTCTGTGCTTAAAAGCACTTATTACTCTTCCAGAGGATTCGTGTTTCAGTTCCCAGCATGTGCATGACAACAGCCCCAGCCATATATCACTACAGTTTCATGGGATCCAGTGCCCTCTTCTGAATTCTGCAGGCATATGGTACACAGACATACACCCACATACTTAAATTAAAAAATAAACCTTTTTTTAAAAAAACGAGATTATATTTTTAAAAATTCAAAGATATAGTGAGTGTTCTAACCAACCTGGCAGAGATGATGATACTCTTGAAATGGACGACTCCAAGAAACTGGAATGCCTCACAGGAAACCACTCTGGGGAGAAGAGAAAGCCACCACCAACCACAAGAGAATACTCTCTCCTAGAAAGAGACTCACTGCTTCTGAGCCTTACGATGTATTGATAATCAGGGTAGTTCTGTGTTAAGAGAAAGCCTTCTTTGGTCTCTGGAAACCTTTCAATGTGACATACTATTCCATACTTGAAAGTTGACAGGGCATACTTGAAGGGTGTGTTGGTAGTGGCCTGTAATTCCACCATTTGAGAGACAGGGTTAATCATGGGTCACAGTGAGCCTCAGTGGCACAGGGGATGCAAGGCTAGTTTGACTACGTGACCTTATTTAACCTCCCTCTACCCCATCCCTGACCCACCACACATACAACACTCAAGTAAGAAGCTGTGTTCTTTTCTCTAATTCCAGTCTTCCACTAACAGCACTAAGCTCGATGTAATAGAAATCACTTTTTAAAAAGTAGCCCAGCTTCAACTGTTTTAAAGGTCTAAATAGGAAAGAATGTCTTTGAGTTACCTAAAGGAGGCTTTATCCAAATACCTTGTATATGTGTATACCTAATATGTGACTGTAAAATCTCAGAATTTTCTTTTTTAGGAAATTACTAAGGGGTGATTTTTAAAAAATAAACCATCATTATTTGAATATGTCCTTTATCAATTTTTCCCCATCTCCCTTTGGTATGCCTCTTGCAAAACGACTTTTTGCCCCAATTCTGTTCAAACTGGTTTGGTTAATTTGGGATAATGCTCAGGAAAGCAGCGGAAAGAAACATATCATCAGATGACTAATGTACTTCCTTACAGCTGTCTCCAGGTGAGAGAGAAGGAGCAGAGACATGGTGTTTACAGCACTGCTCTAAAGAACGAAACCATCTAATTACTAAAGTGGTAGATGAATTGAGTAGGTTGTTTTCAAAGGTAAAAAAAAAAATGGCCAATAAATATTTAATAGCCCTAGCTAGGGTGGCTATTTTTGGTTGTCAACTTGACTCCATGTGGAATTAATTAAAACCCAAATAGCTGTGTAAACCTATTAGGAATTTTTCTTAAATAGTTTGAAGTGGGAAGACATTCTTCTACTCCAGATCTTTCACGGTGAGAAGATCTACCTTTGGCTTGCAGCCTATATTAAGGCCATAGAAGAAGGAAGCTTCCTCTTTTTGCATAACTCCTCTTGCTGTGTCCATTCCTTCAATGTTGTTTGAGCCTTCCTGAAGACCAGTTGACACATCCATCCCCATGGACTGAATAACTGCTAGATTCTTAATAAACAGCAATAGTTGGATTAGCTGGTGCATTGTAAGCCATTTTATCAGTATGCTTCTCTGGAGAACCCAGACTAATATAGATTTTGGTACCAGGAATATTCTAGAGCAACAGAAGTAAATATAAAGATGAAAACTTTTTAAGTACCTGGAATAAGCGTTCCAATTTGCTAACATCTACAGTTACCAAAGCCTCTCCAAATATTGATGTTTCTCCTAGAAACTTGAGAGAATACTGAAATCCCATGGTATAAGCTATTTTACAAATGAGAAGACAAACACATTTGATTATCCTGATTCACCAATTATGAGAGACAAAGGATTTGGTGACTCTTTATATAAAACTTTTCGCAATTTGTAGAAAAATAAGGAAAATGAAGGTACTGGTTGGCTACTCCTAGCATTTCTGGATAGACTGACAAAGGAAAAGAATACACTTCATGATAAAATTAGGCAACTTCTACTTTACCAGAGTATGGAGTATAACAGTGAACTAGTGGTAAAGATGGTCAGCTTTAGATGTGTGGAAATAGTCTAAAGGTTTCTAAGTGTGGCCTGGAAGAGAATCTTCTCTCCAGCAACAACAGAGCTCAAATGCAAAGCCCTTAGTATAAGGTTGGGTGAATTAAGGCAAAAACTCAAGTCCAGGCCTTGGAGGGCATCATTCATTAAAATAGGGCATTAGTTGGTAAAGAATGGGATCCTCTAACGTGGGATGGAAATGTGTAGGAGGACTTCGTACCCTCAGATTCTTAGGGATTTATATCACTTGGGAAGTTGTCTCTCCACCCTGACAAATGATGTACTCCCACCTCCAACACTGAAATATTGCCTTGTCTGCTGTTGACTGGGGAAATTAATCCTCTACTGTCTGCTAAAACAGCAGTGACTTTCCATGAAGAAAATAACAGCCAAGACAATACTGATGTCCCTTGAGACCCACTAATAGTTACCTTTAGACTTAAGCCAGACTTAACCAGACTTAAAGTAAAGAAGGCTCCTGGAAAATAGTTCACGAGGAAGCATATTATACTGCTAAAGGGCTTAATGAGTTTGCTAAATCATTCACAATCTGGGGTATATGTGTGGGAATAGATTTTAAGGGTATGGGATAATGGTGGAAGGAATCCAAAACTGGATTGTGCTGAGTTTATTGATATGAGGCCTCTGAGTGGAGATTCCTGGTTTAATATGGAAGCTTGCACAGTTTTAAAAAAGTGTCAAAAGTTTGTTTGAATGGTTGGCTAGAACAAGTATTAAAAGATGGTCTACTGAAAAGAAGCTTGAAATGCCTGACATCTTTTGGTTTATTGATGAAGAGATTTGAAGGCCCGGGGAAATTGCAATGGTACAGTGGGTATGCTGTGTAAATGCTAATCTTTCACAATGGGGCAACCCATAAGGCATGCAATTCACTAATATTATAAGACAAAAAACGCTGAGAAGAGCACCAGCATATTTGAAGCATTTGGTTGTCGTTCTTTTCCTTATGCCAGACCTTAGAGTTGGAGATATTGTTGCTCAGTTGGATGATTTAAATGCAGTGAGTTGAATTGGGCTTCAATATAGCAGGGGCCAGGAGGCAGCACTGAATTTTCAGAGTCAAAGTAACCATAGTTATATTGTAATGGGCATCATAGACAAAGAGATACTCATAATGGCCTGACCCATAATGGTCAGCACAGGCAAAGTAAGTTTTATGGTGTGTCCGTGACTTGTATGGACATTTGGTATTGTTTGATCAGTTACGGTGTTTTCAGGCAAGAAATAGGTAAGCATACTGCATTTTGTTTAATCTACATAGGTTAAAAAAAATCTCAAATAAAAGAAAGACTACATTGAATTGTAGCAAAAGGGACTCTTGGCCTTTTTCAAATTTTCAGAATTCAGTCAGTTGGTAAACTCAGAACTCCTTAAATAAAGTTGCAATTAGGTTCCCTGAGGAAGGACCTTGATAAACTACCTGAGAGTTTTTACTGTTACCCTTTCTCAGATCTTTCCTAGAGGGAACTATGGCCTTTTACAATAGTAAGTATGCACTGGAATAAAAGAAACTATTAGACTTTTCAGGGTCTACTGGATACTGGTTCTGTATTGATGCTGATTCTAGAAGATCCCAAGAAACACTGTGGCCCCCAGTTAAAGTAAGTGCTTATGGAGGTAGACGAATAATGGGAATTCTGCAGTAACTCCAGCAGGTCTTTGAACTCATCCTGTGATTACTTTACCAGTCCTAGAATGCATAATTGGAATAAATATAGTTGGAAATTGGCAGAATTCTCTCAGGGGTTCCCTGAGTGAGAGCTATTACTCCTGGGAAGGCTAAATAGAAATCTTCAGAAGTTGCCTCTGCCAGGAAAAATAGTGAATGAAAAACAGTATCACATCTCTGGAGGAAATGGGTAGTAGAGAAAGATACTTATAAATACCAGCTAAGGTACTTATGAGTACCAGCTAATTGTAGAAATGAGGATTATAATTGACATGATTGTCCTGTTTTGTTAAAAATGTGTTTGTTCAGATATTTGTGGGGTTTTCTCTATTTCTTTAACATGTGATGCTGGATCAATTAAGATCACTTCAATGGTTATCATGTTTAATTTTGAGATTATAATTCTAAATTTATAATGTGTTTGTGTGTGTGTTTATGGAATTACCAGGGATATACGTGTATGAGACTTACATCATGTTAGGTATAATGCTGACCTGGTTAAATATATAATATATTTGCAATTGTATGTAAAATAGTTCTATCATGCTATATGCAATTACTGGGCTTTATTTGGAAATTTTGAATTAAGGATATGGTTGTGTGTCACGTTGACAAGAGGTGGACTTGTGATAGCAATTCTTGGTTGTCAACTTGACGACATTTAGGGTTAAATGAAACCCAAGTGGCTGGATACATCAGTGAAGGATTTTTTATTAATTATTTGAAATGGGAAGACCTTCTTCTAATCCAGAGTGTTTTGAGGTAAGAATATAAACCATTAATCCAGATCTTTTATGATGGGAAAATACACCTTTTATCTGGGTCATGCCTTCTGTTGGTAGCCTATAAAAGGACATGAAAGAAAGAACTTTTGTTTTCTTTGCCTCTTGCTCTCCATGGCAAACCCATTATTTACTGGCACTAAATGGTAACTTCTTCAGGATTCCAGTGTATACAAAAGACCAGCTAAGACATCAAGCCTCTGGACTGAACAATTACTGCATTCTTGGACTTCCTATTGATAAACAGCTATTGTTGGACTAGCGAGATCACAGTCTGTATGTCATTCTAATAAACCCTTCTCCTTCACCCTCCCGTGTGTGTGTGTGTGTGTGTGTGTGTGTGTGTTCACTTTTCAGTCCTGTTCCTCTAAAGAACATTAGAAAATTATAGGTAAAAGCTACATTGATATTCAATCTCATCGTATCAAAAGTGGCTATCTTTAAAAACTAAATACCAACAAATGCTGGTTAGTGTGCAGGGAAAGAAGAGCCTTTATTCATGTCTGATGGGAGTGTAAATTGAGAGGTTACCATGGTTATCAGTACGGAGTTTCCTCAAAAATATAAAATAAAACTACCATAAGATCCAATGATACCACTCCTGTATATATGCCTTAATGACTCTAAGCAAGTGAGCCACACCCCTGCGTATTACTGCCCTATTCACAGTAACCAAAACATAAAACCAGCCTAAATATCCATCAGCAGATGAATGATTAAAGGAAAAACGGTACATATGCACAACGGAATTTTCAACAGCAATAAAGAAGAATGACATTCACTGGGAAGTGGATGAAACTGGGGGTCATTATGTTAAGTGAAGGAAACCAGACTCAGAAAGACAACATTCTTTTTTTGTAATGAGCAGAATCTAGATGGAAATTTTTATAAACATATATATGACATGAAGTAGACAATTGGACTATGAGAAAGGAGGAGGTCTAAAGGTTGAAAGGTGGAGAGAACAAGAGATAGAATATATGTGAGATTAATGCAGAAGGGAAAGAATTAAAGGAGAAATGGGGGCAGTAAGAGAGAAACCAGGGGAAACACAATATAACTACATATAAGAAATATATATACATATACATATATATGTATATACATATGAAAAATGTCACACTGAAACTTATTTTTATATGGTTACAAAAATTAATTAAAAATTACAACTTAAAGGAAAGGTAAAGATGTACACTGTAAGCCTTGGGCAACACTAAAGTCCTTTTTAAAAGAAATGTAAGGCTGGAGAAGATGGCTCAGTGGGTACATTATCCATGTAATTCTACCCAGATGTTCACAATAGTGAATTTCATACTGAGTAAGTCCTGTCCTTAATACCTGTACAGAATAACAATGCTTTAATAAAAGGCCCCAGACCTTAGCAAACTGACTCCATGTTGGAAGTACTACTTAGGTTGTAAAACTCAGCAGCATGTAGACAATAACAGCTGCCAAAACAAGAACAAAGACCTAATCCATTTAAGTCCATAGTTCTGGGAAAGTTTGTCTGAGGTGAGCTCATCCTTGGCTGAAACTTTGATGGCAGCTTCTGAGAGATCCTAAGCTCGAAACCAGCCAAGCTTCTCTGAGAGGCAATAAGCATTTGTTATTTATCTATGCCAAGATTTAGAGGTATTTGTTATATAATAATAAGTAGCGAATACAAATCTATCTTAATCAGCTCTACCTGTGTTGGTACTCAAGGACTGGCTAGTCTTCTCTTGTTATTATCATGTTGTTTCCATAACGATCTTTTGTGGAGCTGATATTGGCAGTGGACCAATTAGAGAGAAGAGAAAATCATGGTGTCATTAGATTCAAGGGGACTCCGACGTTCCCTGCCATCATATGAAGTGGAAACTACAGAGTTCCTTGGGAAGTCATTTGAATGGTGTTTTGCTGGGGTAAGTATGTGAAGGAACATTTCATTAAAGTGGACACAGATGATAGAATCAGAGGTGAGGAGGACACAACATCTATCCCAACCCCGGAGTAACTGGGACCAGCTGGACTCAGGCAATCTGGAACTTTGCCAGACCAGTGGCATGGCTCCGTCAGGTCTGTCTGGGCCTGTGCTCAGAGCAGACCTTGGGCACAAACTCCACCACCAGTCCCACAACACCCAGCAGAAGCTCCACTCCCAGGTGCTTTTACATGCCCAGGATCCCAGGATCCCAGGATCTCAGGATCCCAGCAGCTTGATCATACCAGGACCTCAGGGTCCTTGATGCAGCTTGACTCCCAGAACCTTGGACACACCCAGGGTCACAGGATCCCAGAATCCCAGAATCCCAGAGACAGCTTGACTCTGAGGAATTCTGACAAACCCAGGATCACAGGAAGGTCAGGCTCCAGTCAGATATAGCAAGGGCAGGTAGCACTAGAGATAACCAGATGGTGGGAGGCAAGCATAAAAACATAAGCAACAGAAACCAAGACATACTTGGCATCATCAGAACCCAATTCTTCCACCATAGCAAGTCCTGGATACACCATTACATCGGAAAAGCAAGATTCACATCTAAAATCACTTCTCATGATGATGATAGAGGACTTTAAGAAGGCCATAAATAACTCCCTTAAAGAAAAACAGGAGAACACAGCTAGAACGCAGCTAGAAGCCCTTAAGGAGGAATCACAAAAATCCCTTAAAGAATTACAGGAAAAAAACAATCAAACAGGAGAAGAAAATGAACAAAACCTTCCAGGATCTAAAAATGGAACTAGAAACAATAAAGAAATCACAAAGGGAGATAAGCATGGAGCTAGAAAACATAGGAAAGAGATCAGGAGTCATAGATGCATCACCAACAGAATGCAAGAGATAGAAGAGAGAATCTCAGGTGCAGAAGATACCATAGAAAACATTTACACAATAGTCAAAGAAAACACAAAAAGCAAAAAACTCCTAACCCAAAACATCCAGGAAATCCAGGACACAAAGAGAAGACCAAACCTAAGGATAATATAGAAGAAAGTGAAGATTCCCAACTTAAAGGGCCAGTAAATATCTTCAATAAAAGTAGAAGAATACTTCTAATATCTTCAACAAAATATGGAATAATACTTCCCTAACTTAAAGAATGAGATGCCCATGTACATACAAGAAGCCTACAGAACTCCAAATAGATTGGACCAGAAAAGAAATTCCTCCAGTCACATAATAATCAAAACACCTAATGTGCAGAACAAAGAAAGAATATTAAAAGCAGTAAGGGAAAAAGGTCACGTAAGATATAAAGGCAGACCTATCAGAAATACACCAGACTTCTCATCAGAGACTATGAAACCTAGAAAATCCTGGGCAAATCTTATGCAGACCCTAAGAGAACACAAATGCCAGCCTAGACTACTACACCCAGAAAGACTCTCAATTATCATAGAATGAGAAAACAAGATATTCCACAACAAAACCAAGTTTACACACTATCTTTTCACAAATCCAGCTCTACAAAGGATAATAGATGGAAAACACCAACACAAGGAGGGAAACTACGCCCTAGAAAAAGCAAGAAAGTAATCTTTCAACAAACCCACACAAACATAATTGCAACTCTAACAACAAAAATGATGGGAAGAAAACACCCACTTTTCCTTAATATCTCTTAATATGAAAATTAATATTACCAACATATCCTAATTGGTTGAAATTCAAAAATACGAGGAATTAGAAATTTGTTGGCTCTTACCCAGTGGTCTTCTAATTCGGTAATTGGAGAAAAATGTCCAATATTGTAAAATCCATATACACTTTCTGATTGTATGTGAAAATGGCTTGCTGTGTACTACATAATGGTCTCAAAATCATGCTTCTCCTATCTCAGCCTCTCTATAAGTATGATTATTTATTTGCTGTTTTTACACTATACTGCAGCTTACATATTTCAAAATTATTTATACAGAGTTAGGACAGCTTACATATTTCAAAATTATTTATTCAACCAAAAGAAATGTAGACAATTAATTTGGGAGGTGGCTTGTAAGAGAACAATAAAGTTTGAGACTGAATGTTTTGCTTGATATTTATAATTATTGTATCAATTTAGAACAAGAGGACCTTATAAGTTACTCTTTTTCTGAGATGAATGGTTTTCAAAATCATCACAGCCAATGAATCAGAATCTTACCCTCACTTAATTTCTGAGCCACCCTCCAATCAGAACCATTGTTCATTGAAACAGTTAATGAATGACTTCTTGGACAGGCCATCTTAACACACACACCATTTCTTGCATGAATGTAACCTGTTCCCTGTGGACCAAGAATGATGACAATCACTCAAGTCAAATAGCTTTGATCATAGCAGGAAATCTGTATCCAAATAAGTGTGTCTACAATTCATTCCTTGCCGCAGCAGAACTGTGAACTCTTAGCTTAGCTACTAGGGAGGTAAAATCCTTTGGTGATGTGAGGGACATTAAAGTACAGCCTTATAACAATGAACTCCAATGTCTAAAAATTGTTCTTATTTTGGGTTTTGTCCCATCAAAACCCAAGATTTTAAGCTCTACTAAAAACAAAACAAAGAAAAAGACCTTATCATTTTATGTCCATTTAATAACATGTCCATCATTTTTATGATTTGTACAAAATATATATCGTGTTGAATATAATAAAAAAAGTGGTTCCAGGACAGCCAGGACTACACAGAGAAACCCTGTCTCGAAAAACAAAACAAAACAAACAACAAAAAGAGTGGACACAGATGAAAGGCTAAGGCAGACTCGTGAAGGAACATTTTGATGAAGCGGACACAGGAGAGAGGATGTTCTGCTAAAGCAAGCACATGAAAGGTCATGTGATAAAGGGTTATTTGCTAACAACATGCATGCATTGGTCCCCTTTACATTGCATGGTTGAGTTGCATTTGTTGAGATGCCATAGAGAGAAACTGTGCCAAAATCTTCTAGTGGTGTGCTGCAGTTTCTTGCTGCTTCTGTGGACTCAGGCTGACTGGATGCATATGTTGAGGCAACAGCTATGCTGAAGCAAAACACACACTGAGGCAAGGCACGTGGAGGACACGTGATGCTTGGAGGGTATAAATAGGACTGGACAGCCAGTGACGGAGACAGAACTTGACTTGCAGGTACAGCTAGCTGTGCAATGCTTGTGGGTCTCACAGCTTCATTATCTTTGCTTCTCTGAGGGAAGCACAGCCAAGAACTTCTCCTGGTGTCCCTCTGGGTCCCTCCTGCTGACCTGCGCTGAGGCTGAGGCCTGCTTGTCTCTGCCAGCCCTGCTCTCCTGAACTGGCCTGCTGGTGACCTCCATGATGTGTTTTGAGTGGATCTCGCTGCCACTGTTGACCTGTGAACCGAACTGCCGATTTCCAGACAACACAGAAGGGAGTTGCTCCAAATAGCCTTTCCTCCACATTCCAAATCCTTTCTTTTCCACTCTGGTGGGTGGTGGGCTACAAGGGCGGTTAAAATAGTTAAGAACCATCATTAAAAATAAGGCTTGAAAAATTAAAATCACAATCATGTGTAATAGCTTTCCTCTCAAAAGAACTAAATGGAATGGACAAAGTAATTGTTGCTGCCTATTGTTTAAAACTTCTTTCTAGGAGTTGGGCTATATTGTTTAAATAAAACAAGCAAACAAAACATGAATTAAAATAAAAACCTGGTGCCTGCAGCATCCTTTGTTTAGTCTTGTGGGGTGTTGAACAGGCTTACTTGGGCTTGTGCTAGAAAACATAAAAGGGCCGTTCCTCGGAGGAGAGAAGTCTGTAGTTACAGTCATCATCGAACTTGTCCAGAACGTTTGTATTGTAACTAGATGTTACCACCAGTCTGTGAATTTCTATACAAAAGAGATTTATCTTAAAGGACAAAGTGTATCCCTTGTAGATCAGCTGCTCCTGCACAGGGATCTTACCTGGACCATCTGCCCCTCTGTGAACCAGGATGAAAGATGGCATTTTGGAAGATCTGATTCTCATAGATGAAGCAAGCAACTTTCTCAATGCTACTGAGAATAATGATGCTGATGTGTGTGGGTAATAAACTCCAGCAGATCCCCATGGAAAGCAATTAGGATTGAGTTCCCCCAAATAATGCAAAAGCATAAACTAACCTTTAAACCAGGCAAGTATCATGTATGACAATAAGTAGTTGCAGTAAACACTTTGTCACTGTGACATGTACCTGACAAGAACAATTGAAAATGAGGTTGGGTTCATTTTGGGTTATGGTTTCAAAGGTCTGTAGCTTGCTCCAGAGATGAGGCAGAGCACCACAGAGGTGGGATTGTGTGGCCTAGGAGGTTGGCCATGGAACCCTGAAGAACAAAGAGGCTGACAGGAAAGGACTGGAGACAAGGTAGGCTCTTGCCTAGTGGGCACTGGTGTGTCAGGAGTCTAGTCTTCAGGATGTAACTCATCAGGGAACATTTCACGTCCAGACCATATTAGGAGCATTTTAGGCAAATTAGTAACCACAACTAAACCATTATATGTTATGTGATGGATGTTGCTTTAATATTGCACATAAGTATGGACAAGAGCAACATATAATAAAGATCTGAAAGTTCTTTAATTCTATTATAGTATTCTCATGAGTGTTAAAAAAAGATAATTTAATTTTCAAGCCCTGTAATTTTAGTTCTTGTTATTTATCACTAATTCATTTTCTCTAATTGTCTTAGGGTTTTAACCAGTTACTATGAATCAGAAGAAAATTTCAACTCATATCAGAAATTATTTAGAAGCCTGCACTTGACCTCGATAGAAAATTTAATAGAACTAGAACTAGAGGAATGCAGGAAAAGTCACACTGTGTTGTACCATAAGAAAGACTTGGGCCTCTGCAGAGAGAGCTGTGGGAGTTATGAGGTCACATGCCACACAGAGAGGGGGTTGAGGGAGGGAGAGAGAAAAGAGAAAAGACTGCCCAAGGCCCCTAAAGAAAAAGACAGAATAAAAGGCATGAGCTCATTGGACACACAAAATAGGGAATATTTTGAAGTTGAATGGTAGTTTTCATAACATCAGAGCTGTATCAAAGCTAAAAGGATAGGCATTTCAGTGTGAGTGATACCTCGTGCATTCAAAGTGAATGCTCTCTCTCTCTCTCTCTCTCTCTCTCTCTCTCTCTCTCTCTCTCTGTCCAAGAGAGGCGGGGACATGTGTAGTTCTGTAGCCCCAGGAGAGGGGGTTGTTGAAAGCATTGTCTCCATTTGAGGCTTTGCCTAGTAAATAATTTGAATGGTTCTCGAATCACAGGCAAACATTTTTATTTGCCATGAATGCCAAATGATGGCAGCTGAGAAGGGAAATTAAAGAATAACTTGTTTCTATATGTTTCTGAAGGAAAACAGGTTTGAAATATGATTTGCCTTCTGTATATAAATCATTCAAATGAAAGTTGCCCAGAGGTAAATCATGCTCAGCTGCATTGCCTACATTTAAGACGCCAAGGAAACCAGTCTTCAAAAGCAATTGGCAAATAGACATTGATGGCCAGGAACTGCTATCTATGGGAAAAGTATAATCTGTAATTTGAAAGAAACAGGAAAAGATTGAGTGGTTACAATTTTGTGAGTGTAATTATGGAATTGGGAAACAGAAAATTGTCCACCAAGCATTTGTGGGCTAAGACATGAGTACGTTGCAGTGAGTTTATGATACACTCATGTGTACTACATAAAATATATTTTCTTTGGATCTGGAGTCCTGGATTGTATTTTACCTGGGCACTCCAAAATCCTTACACTTTGCTTAATTCCTAAGGAGATTTGGACAGTTTTTGATTGCTTGTTTGCTTGTTTATTTGTTTTTTGCAACCAAGATCCCCTTAGGAGTTTCTCTCTCTCTCTCTCTCTCTCTCTCTCTCTCTCTCTCTCTCTCTCTCTCTCTCTCTCTCTCTCTCTCTCTCTCTCTCTCTTCGTGAGTCTCTTCAACCTAGTGCATTCCCACTGTGTAACATCCACTCAAATGATTTATATACAGAAGGTGAATCATATTTCAAATGTGTTTTCCTTCAGAAACAGATAGAAACAAGTTATTCTTTAATTTCCCTTCTAAACTACCTTTATTTGACATTCATGGCAATTAAAAATATTTGCCTGTGATTCAAGAACCTTTCAAAATATTTCAAACACTGAATTTTTTTGTCCTAGCTGTCATTGAATCTCCACTTTAGAAAATCCCTGGCGGTTATGATCTATCCAGACAATTCTGTTTTCTTTCATGTATATTTGGAAATTAACTGTTTTTAAAGAAGGGTGGATAGAGTCTGGGAACAGAGACCAATGTGTCAATCTCAGATTGTATTGCTTTGATCCCATGTATTTCTCTTCCTTTCCTTTTTCCTCTTCTTAAATTCTCACCTTCACAGCCCCCACTTCCAATATTACTGTCACTTGTGCTGCATGGCGCTAATTCCTGGAGCTATTACAAATGTGCTCTCTCATTTCTCTGGTTACTTTGTTGTTGATCGTAGGAGTGGAATGTCAAAGAAAATAATAGTAGCTCCTGGGAAAAATTTATAACTACAACATTCCTACACTTCTGTAAGGAAAACCAAATACAGAGTCCATCTATTATAGCTTTTCTGGTAATAAAGTAATAATTTCTAGATTAATCATGTTTCAAAGAGCCCATGGAAGATAGAAAATATAGTTTTCCTAATATACTTCTAATATTCTATTATGCTTCTAATTGCACTTCCCTATGATGCTTACCTACCTGAAATTAAGCAGATTGTGTTAGCAGTAAGTAAAGTCTGTGAAATTAGATAAGGAATAATAGTAGTTATCATTTAATACATTTTGATTGCTTTAAGTCTTCTAGTGTGACTTACAGGCTCTGACCTATCAGCGAAGTCTACCTGAATCAGGGATATTTCTAGCTACTAGTAACATATTTTGCAACAAAGCACCTAGAACAATGGAAATTACCCTGCCACTTGAACTCAGCCCCAAAGAAAGTTGACTTTTAAATGTTAAGTAAGGTATTTAGGACAGGCTGTTTCCAGCTTTGTCACAACCACTGAGTCTGTTGGACTGTTTCCTTAAGACTTCTCTTCATAATTACAAAAGGCTTTTATAAGGGATTATAATGAGTCATCAAACAGCTGTGGCCAGATGTTGGAGAACCAAAACAACTCCTGGCCTATCTTTTGAATAAGAAACTTTCATCTTGACTTAAGCAGGTTCCCTTTGCTACTTCTTTTGGCAAGCTACCAGCCCTTATCCTTGCAAACAGTTACGGAGATAGTTACTAGGCACATGATGGAAAGTAAATTTGTAGAAGGAAAAGCTGAAACAGCAGGAGTTAATCTGCTTCAGTAAATCAGCACAACACTTCTATTCTGAATCATCCCACTTTGTACGCAGCAGGTATTTTATATTCTTATAGTGAGCAGAAGGGGAAGAATAGACCAACGAGGGTACGTTATAAATAGGAGAGCAAAGGGAAAAGTAGAATTTGTGGGGATAAAAAGGAAAGAAAAGAGAAAAGAAAAGGAGGGAGAGGCAGGGTGGAGGAAGAGTGAGTGGTGTGGGCAGTTGAACGGAAGCACATTCAGCTAACCAGCTCTCTCTGCACTTAAAATGATATTGGCAATAAGCCCTTGAGACACCAAAGAAAGACAGAAGAAATGACAAGGAAACATACATTCTGCATGTTAGAATCTGTCCCTCCTAACCACAGGCAGGTGTGTCCTGGAGACATGCTCACACAGCTTGACTGTGGATTCTGGTGACACTCCCCTCAGTCCCACCCACACACAGAGATAATTTGCCTACCAAACTAAATATTAAGACTCTTAATTTTGTTCAGCAATAATTCCAACAAGTTTACCAAGAAGTCAAAGAATTGTCTGTTTCATGGTTTTGTCTTGTTGGTTTGAGGCACGAGTCTGGCTGTTACTCAGGCTCCTGGGTGAGCACTCATTTGATTGTCTGATTGGTAGTTGGTGAGATCCTGTGTGTTTGTAAGTGGCTCAGGTGATGGAACTTTGTGGACAGGAGGCAATCTTTCTACAACTGAGCCACAAGCCTAAAAAGAAAAGTTTATGTCCTGAACAAGTTATGGAATCTTCATAAAGATATATTCTTTATATTCTTTTGTGTAAAAGTTAAGGCCACATGAAAGCAAAGACATTGCTTATGTTAAAATCACTTTACAGTACCTTCTGCCCTTAATTCCATTGCTTTTTTTTTTTTTTTTTTTTTTTTGGTCTTTTAAAGTTTTCTTCCTTTCTATCTTTTGCTAGACCTAAATTACCAGAAATAATATAGGTACTTTTTTTTTTTTTGTAATTTGTAGAACTGGGGATGGAATTTAGAGCGTTGCACAGGATATTAGGTAAGATCTTTGCCACAGAGCTACACCCCCAGCCCTCACTACTTTCTATCTTGAGCAATACATGAGAATCCTGTTCAGTTTTCTCTTGTTATTGTGACAGGTATAATTTATGCTAAACAGATTTGTATTCCTTATCTTTATATCTACTGTGAAATAAATAGGTTTCGAAAGCCATACAAAGCAAATATATACTCCAATGAGCTACTACATGGCAGTGATTCTGGCGGTAAACAGTGGAATCAAGAAACAGGGTTTTCCAGCTCCTTCAGAAGCTGAAAAGTGAATGCCTTGAAACATGTGGCAAACCTTTCCTTATTCCACAAGGCACATGGTGGGTGCCAGATGAAATTAGGCATCACCTCTACACATTTCTTCAGAGTTGGTTGACCCCAGTCCATCCACAAACACTACATTTTGTGCATACATACAAGCATCTCACGTTATATATTCACCTTTTCATTATTCCCTTTTCTTTTACATTTTGAACATATGCAGCTACCATCCGTATAGTTTCTAGGCAGTTGAGTCCATCTTCCCCAGGACACTGGAGCCTGGATTCACCATCAGTCTGTGGTTTACCTCTTTGAAAACTACATTATATATGTTCCTTGTCTGGTTGCTCTGACAGAATGCCCAACAAAGGTAATTACAGAAAGAAAAGCTTATCTTGGCTCACGGTTTGCAGGATACAGTCCAATGTGGAGGGAAGGCGGTGCTGGCAGGAGGAGGCTGATGCTCATGGGACATCCACACCGGTAAGCAGCACACGGGAGATGCTACTGCTCAGCGCAGTGTCTCTGCTTTATCCGGCCTGAGACCCCAGATCAGGGAATGGTACTACTACCTAGATTTGAGGTGCCTATGTCTTCCCATCTCAGTTAACCTGATCTAGATATTTCTGTCTTACAGACATATGCAGAGATTTGTTTTCTTGGTGTTTCTAAATCCCACCATGTTGAAAATCCAGATGAACATCAAAGGTGTGTTCTTTGATCAGGAGACAATTGCACCTGGACAATCTTCTTTCTGTGATCTATTAACTTATAGAGTATTGCAAAATCATGATATTAAAATTTCAGTCTCTTTTCACCTGTGAGCTGAAATCATTTTGTAATGAGACATATCTCCTCTTCTATCAATTGAATATCCAGTGATACAATTCAAAAGCAGAATATTCATTTTCTCATGTATGCTAAATTTTAGGTAATAAAATTTCTCCACAGAAGCTGACCAATCCTTGTCTCTTACAATTGTATTAAGACCTATTTTATAAGGTTTCACACAAAAACTTTGTCATAAAACTCAAAATGTCACATCTTTGGGCCATAGGGCTATCTTTGAGTTGGCTTCTAGTTCATTTAGGCATAGAATAGGGCTTTTGCTGGCTTTTTTTTTTGACATCAAGTGTCTCAAGTTTATTGTATACTTCTTGCCTCAGATGTATAATAAGTCTTTTCCCCAAAAGTCTTGTTTTTTTGTAATGAGAAATATTAATACAATTTCAAGTCTATAGTCCATATGCTAATTCTTTTTTTATTAAACTAATAAAATTTATTTTAAAATATACACCTCAGTATTGACATTTTAAGTCATCAAAATAATTTATAATATTTCAATGTGTCTTAAATATATATGCTATCTTCTGAAACTAAAAGTATTATTCACTCAACCAGTTTTTAAACTCTATTTGGAAAATTAAACATGATATAAGTAGAAAAAAATCTCTTATGAAGTCCTCTATAAAAGGAAACTGTGACAGGTTCCTGATTAGATAGAAATCATTCCATCTCCAGGGGAATACACAGTTTAATTGTGGTTTCATAGAAAGAATTGGGTAATATTCCTTCTGTTTCTATTTTGTGTAATAGTTTGAAGAGTATTGGTATTTGGCATTCTTTGAAGGTCTGATAGAAATCTGCACTGGGGTTTTTTGTTGTTTTTGGGAGACTTTTAATGATGGCTTCTATTCTTTAGGGTTTATAGGATTGTCTAGATGGTTTATCTGATCCTGATTTAATTTTGGCACCTGGTATCTGTCCAGAAAATTGTCCATTTCACCCAGATTTTCCAGTTTTGTTGAATAGAGACTTTTGTACTAGGATCTGATGATTTTTTTTAATTTCCTTAGTTTCCGTTGTTATATCTCTCTTTTTATTTCTGATTTTGTTAATTTAATACTGTCTCTGTGCCCTATGGTTATTCTGGCTAAGGGTTATTCTATCTTATTGATTTTCTCAAAGAACCAGCTCTTGGTTTTATTGATTCTTTGTATAGTTCTTTTTTTTTTTTCTACTTGGTTGATTTCAGCCCTGAGTTTGATTATTTCCTGCCTTCTACAACTCTTAGGTGTATTTGATTCTTTCTGTTCTAGAGCTTCTAGATGTGATGTCAAGCTGCTAGTGTATGCTCTCTCCAGTTTCTTTTTGGAGGCATTCAGAGCTGTGAGTTTTCCTCTTAGCACTGCTTTCATTGTGTCCCATAGTTTAGGTATGTTGTACCTTCATTTTCATTAAATTCTAAAAATAAGTATTTAATTTCTTTCTTTGTTTCTTCCTTGACCAAGTTATCATTGAGTATCATGTTGTTTCTCTTCCATGTATATGTGGGCTTTCTGTTGTTTTTATTATTGAAGACCAGCCTTAGTCCATGGTGATCTGATAAGATGCATGGGATTATTTCAATCTTCTTGTATCTGTTAAGGTATGTTTTGTGACTGGTTATATGGTCAATTTTTGGAGAAGGTGTACCATGAGGTGCTGAGAAGAAGATACATTCTTTTGTTTTAGATGAAATGTTCTATAGATATCTGTTAAATCCATGTGGTCCATAGCTTCCATAATCAATGTGTCTCTGTTTTAGTTTGTTTCCATGATCTGTCCATTGCTGAGAGTGGGGTGTTGAAGTCTCCTACTATTATTGTGTAAGGTGCAATGTGTGCTTTGAGCTTTAGTAAAGTTTCTTTTATGAATGTGGGTACCCTTGCATTTGGAGCAGAGATGTTCAGAACTGAGACTTCTTCTTGGTTGATTTTTCCTTTGATGAATATATGTCCTTCTTTATCCTTTTTGATAACTTTTGGTTGAAAGTTGATTTTATTTGATATTAGAATGGCTATTCCAGCTTGTTTCTTGGGGCCATTTGCTTGGAAAATTGTTTTCTAGACCTGTACTTTGAGGTTGTGTCTGTAGTTGACACTGAGTTGTATTTCCTGTATGCAACAAAATGCTGGGTCCTGTTTATGTGTTCAGTCTGTTAGTTTAGGTCTTTTTTATTGCTGATTTGAGCCCATTGATGTTATGAGATATTAAGGAATAGTAATTGTTGCTTCCTGTTATTTTTTATGTTATTTTTATGTTTGTGTGGCTATCTTCTTTTGGGTTTGTTGAAAGAAGATTACTTTCTTGCTTTTTCTATGGTGTAGTTTCCTTCCTTGTGTTGGTATTTTCCATCAATTATACTTTGTAGGGCTGGATTTGTGGAAAGATATTGTGTAAATTTGTTTTTGTCATGGATATCTTGGTTTCTCCATCTATGGTAATTGAGAATTTTGCTGGGTATAGTAGTATGGGCTGGCATTGTGTTCTCTTAGGGTCTATATGAGATTTGCCCAGGATCTTTTAGCTTTCATCGTCTTTGGTGAGAAGTCTGGTGTATTTCTGATAGGTCTGCCTTTATATGTTACTTTACGTTTGGCCCTTACTGCTTTTAATATTCTTTCTCTGTTTTGTGCATTTGCTGTTTTGACTATTATTTGACTGGAGGAATTTCTTTTCTGGTCTAATCTATTTGGAGTTATGTAGGCGTCTTGTATGTTTATGGGCATCTCTTTTTTTAGGTTAAGGAAGTTTTCTTCTAGAATTTTGTTGAAGATATTTACTGGCCCTTTAAGTTAGGAATCTTCACTCTCCTCTATACCTATAATCCTTAGGTTTGGTTTTCTCATTTTGTTCTGGATTTCCCGGATGTTTTGGGTTAGGAGCTTTTTGCCTTTTGCATTTTCTTTGACTGTTAATGTTTTCTATGGCATCTTCTGCACCTAAGATTCCCTCTTGGATCTCTTGTATTCTGTTGGTGATGCTTGCATTTATGACACCTGATCTCTTTTCTAGTTTTTCTATCTCCAGGGTTGTCGCCCTTTGTGATTTCTTTACTGTTTCTAGTTCCATTTTTAGATCCCGGAAGGTTTTGTTTAATTCTTTCACCTGTGTGGTTGTGTTTTCCTGTAATTCTTTAAGGGATTTTTATGTTTCCTCTTTAAGGTCTTCTACCTGTTTACTTGTGTTCTCCTGTATTTTTTTTAAGTGAGTTATTTCTGTCCTTTTAAAAGTGCTCTTTATAATCATGAGATGTGATTTTAAAACAGAACCTTGCTTTTCCAGAGTTTTGGGATATCCACAGCTTAATGCTGTGGGAGAACTTGGTTCTGATGATGCCAAGTTGCCTTGGTTTCTGTTGCTTATGTTCTTGCCCTACCTCTCACCATTTGGTTATCTCTGGTGTTAGCTGGTCTTGCTGTCTCTGACTGTGGCTTGTCCTTCCTACAAGCTTGTGTGTCAGTTCTCCTGGGAGAAAGGTTCTCTCTGGCAAGAATTTGGGTATGGAGAACTGTGGCACAGGATCAGCTCTGGGCACAGAAGGAAACCAGAAGGATCATGTCCCAGGCTGCTCCTCAGTTCCTGTGTCCTGAGGTCTCCAGGCAGGTCCCTCTGAGCAGAAGTGGTAGTCTGATCTTTGCTTACAAGGTTGTCAGCACTCCCGGGAGACCCTCTCTCTCCCACTGGTATTTTGGTATGGAGTGTTGTGGCACAGGATCAGCTTGGGGCACAGATGAAAACTGGAATCCAGATGTTAATTTTTAACTGCTCAGTTGCCTATTGTACTTGAGACTCTCTCTCCTTGTAAATAAGTGAATGTAGATATAATTTTACAGGTAAAAATTACCAGAGTGATATTTCTAATTAAAATTTGGGACTATTATATGGCTTTTAAGATTTGTTTTTATTTTTGTCTTATTTCTCTCTTAAATTCTAAATCCCTGTGCCTCCATATGAAGATTCTTACTTAACCAGGACATCATAGATTCTAATCAGTTTAGATTGTGATAACAAAATGCCACAGAATGATTAGATTATAATCAATGAAAATTCACCTTTCACAGTTTTAGAGACAAGTCCAATAGATTACATGCCATTAGATTACGTATGAGGTAGGGCCATGTATTTTTGTTTCTTTGGGGTTTTTTGGTTTTGTTTTGTTTTTTACTGATGCTCAGTCTGTGTTCCATGTGGTAGAAGGGATGGACAAGCCCCTGTGGGTTTCTCTGGAGGGTGCTAATCCTATTCTTGATGACTTTGCTCTCAAGTTGTTCTCAGCCTTCCAAAGGCACTGCTTGCTGATATTTTGCATAGGTTACTATGTCAACATACAACTTTGGTGGAAACAAACACCTAAATCATAGTAGATGGAATATTCCATAATGATTCTTTATTTAATGCCACATTGTTCATACAAAAGGACCAAAATAACAATACACAAATTACTGCCACTGGCATAACTATGTGGGGTACCCCAGTTTTTCATACACTATTCACTCAGACCTCACCTTTTATAGTGGAACTAGATCTGTATCATGTGAAAACATAGCCCCCATTTTGCTTTTTATCTTAAATAATTTTGTTCTTTTAGAATTTCATATACTATATTTTTCTCATATTCTTTCCTGTCCCCCAACTCTTCCCAGATAGTACACCCAACGCACCCAGCTTCACCTTATAAAACTAAAACAAAGGTCTGAAGAGATGGCTCAGTGGTTAAGACAAGTGGTTGTTCTTCCAGAGGATGTGGGTTCAATTCCCAGCACCCACATGACAGCTCACACCAGCCTGTAACCCCAGCTCCAGGGAATATGTCACCCTCACATGGACATGCATGCAGACAAAATTCCATACACATGAAACAAAAATAAATAAAACAAAGTCAAAAACAAGAAAAAAGGCATAAGAAAACAGACACACAAAGGAACAACAAAAAATAAAAACATGGAATCTGATTTACATTGGTCATCAACTTCTCAGCTGGGAACCAGCCCTTGTCCATCAAGT